>NC_068955.1:30295631-30607280 GCF_026419915.1 Harpia harpyja | reverse complement strand
CACGAATGCATCCAGCTCGGATAATTACGTTCACCCGGTCACAGGAAAGCTATTAGATCCAAACTCACCACTAGCCCTCGCTCTCTCTGCCAGGGACAGAGCCATGAAAGAACAAACGCAGCAGATTCCAGGCAAAGGAGATGCTGTTAAAGCTGACCTTAATAAACCACTTTACATAGATACAAAGCTGAGACCGAACATCGAAACGACTTTTCCTGTTACTGCTACTGTCAGTAGGCAAAATACTCGTGGCCCATTGAGACGGCAGGAGACTGAGAACAAGTATGAAACAGATGCGGGGAAAGAAAAGAAAGCTGAGGAGAAGAAAAACATGTTGATAAACATTGTGGATACTTCGCAGCAGAAGTCAGCTGGCTTGTTAATGGTTCATACCGTGGACACAGCAAAGTCGGATGATACACCCGAAGACGAAGAGGAAAAGGGAGCTGAAATGGAACCGACCCCCGAAAACTCACCGCCAGAGAGGCCAGAGGAGAGCGAGGAAGCAGAGAGTGAGCTGAACGTGCCTGCTGTGCCTGAGCCACCGGCATCTCCCTGCAAAACGATCGTAGCAGCGAGCTCTGTCGACGACCCTGTCATCTTGCCGTTCCGCATCCCTCCGCCACCCTTAGCATCAGTTGATATCGATGAAGAGTTTATTTTTACTGAGCCACTACCACCCCCCTTAGAGTTCGCCAACAGCTTTGATATCCCCGATGACCGCGCAGCTCCCGGTTCGGCTCTAACGGACTTGATTAAGCAAAGAAAAAATGGCACGCCTTCACCCGCGCCATTTGCCCCCAGCCAGCCAACAAATTCCTTAGACAGTAAAAAGCAAGTGGGTCTTTCAAACTGTTTGCCTGCCTCCTTTCTGCCACCCCCTGACAGCTTTGATAACGTCACTGACTCTGGGATTGAGGAGGTAGACAGTCGAAGTAGTAGTGACCATCACTTAGAGACAACCAGCACTATCTCAACGGTGTCCAGCATCTCTACCTTATCCTCGGAAGGGGGTGAGAACGTGGATACTTGTACAGTCTATGCAGATGGGCAAACATTTCTGGTGGACAAACCCCCAGTACCTCCTAAGCCAAAAATGAAGCCCATAATCAACAAAAGCAATGCACTTTACAAGGACGCGCTAATTGAAGAAACTGTAGACAGCTTTGTTATTCCTCCTCCCGCTCCGCCCCCACCTCCGATCAGTGCACAGCCCAACATGGCTAAAGTTGTTCCCCAAAGGACATCTAAACTATGGGGTGACGTGACGGAGGTGAAAAGCCCAATTCTCTCAGGCCCAAAGGCTAACGTTATTAGTGAATTGAACTCAATACTCCAGCAAATGAACAGAGAGAAATCCTCAAAGCCAGGGGAAGGATTGGAGTCACCTACTGGAACAAAAACTGCAAGTCTCAGTACAAGGTAAATGTAATTAACCAAATAATTTTCTAATAAAGGCTTGATTTTTTTCCATCCCTTCACTAACTTCCCCCGCAAACCACATAGATTAAAGAAGAACGTACTCTCTGTTGTATATGGTTGCTTAATGAATAGTCTATGACAAACGATTTTACAGAGGAGAAGAATTTCCTACATTGTCAACATTAGTGTAGTCTACACCATAGGACAGGAGCTTTCTCAGTCTTCTCCAACTTGAAAGACAGTTTCCACAAACCTTTCCGTTGTTTTGATGTGAGTTACTACGATTTATTTTTAAGTAGTATTTTTCTCTTAAAAAAACCTTTCTTTTAAAATGTGGTGATAATTTAATTTTTCTTCAGTCCCATAACTTATTTTGCCTTCAAACAAGTAAAAAAAGTGGGTTTGCCTGGGCTTACTTCACATTCACTGTGTGATGTCATTTGATTCATGCTGATACCTCTCGTGATCCACTTTATCATGAAGTGTAAAGTCGTCTTAGAAAATCACTCATTGAAATCACTTTGCACTATTCGTGTTATTACTAAAAAGTTAATTTAGCATCTCCACCACTTAGTATTATGGGTTTTAAGTTCTTCCTTTCTATTGCACACGCTTGTTAGTGAATAGTCTCTGATGTTTACAGGTTCAGGGAGGTGGCTTATTTCTCCCGACAGCAGCATCCCTGGTAGTGCAGTGCAATACATTTGCAGATAAGTGGTTTCTGAAAGGTACTTACGTGATAAGTAACTTACAGTAGTCAGACGCCATTGGGAATTGTCACATTTGTGTAGAATATGGATATAATATCATTAAATCCATGATTATGAAAAAGAAAATGTAATTTTTTTAGTTTTACTGAGAGCCTGAGGTATTTCTTTTTGTGGTGTGGAATGGTTTGGCCTTACGTACAGCAGTTAAATGTACCTTTTACTGAAGTATTGCATATTGTTTGGCCCGCACTGCTCCATAGAAATGCATTTTTTGCAGAAATGCAGTGCTGACGTTGTTTTTAAAAAAAGATACCATCTAAGTAAATTTTATTAGAATTATTCTGCTGGATAATAAACAACTCAGCCTTTGAAAAGCTGCTTTTCTTTGCATGCCTGAAGGTAATTTGGTTTTAGGGGAAGGGTGGCTCTGTTAATTGCAAACCATTGCTCATTCAGAAAACAGCGTGATCAAAAGCCTCAGTGTCAGGTAGTTGTTATATTATTTCCCGCAAGATAGAAGTCATCAAACCGGTGACAGGGAGGTATGGAGGTTATACAATTTTTAGAATGAAGAGATGGAAGAAAAACACTGAAATTCTGGAATTCCTGTCAGTGGCACCTGACTAAATGTAGTAGAAATTGAGTTGTCTGTACAGGAAAAGCCTTAATACATGAAAAAAATACAACGAAAACTGTACAAGAAAAACAATATATACTGGCTGCCTGATGAAGACAGTCTTTAAACAAAGTTAGCACAGCAGCAGAACACGATACATTTGAGAATACCTCAGGCAAGCATAAAATCAATACTTGTGCAGTAAGCTTGAGTTTACGTAAGTCTTGTCTTGCAGATGACTCTGACAGTTTCATTTCATATTATTTTTCTTATGTCTTCAAGAATACTATTTTTATAGACCTTGATCGTCTTTCTTGTTAAGCCATATGAACATGTTGCCTCTAGCTTCATATGTATAATGTTATTTATCATCTTTTATATATAAACTGATAGTTATTTCCAGGTTACAGCAGAGATCTTTAGCGTCCCTATTTTATTAGAAAATAACTGAGGCTGGCAACTACAATGTATTGTAAATATGTCAAAGTATTATCGTTACTGAGAGGAAAATGAAAAGTAGAAGCAAATAGAGATACATCTTTTTTGTGAAAGGACATTTAAACAGGTATAAAGGCTGGAAGAAAAATTTGAAAATCCACTATATCACTTCAGTGGAGAAAAGCAAGCTATCACGTAGGCAAGAGTAGTCCCATATCTGTTACATTTTAGACAAAGATCTGACTTGGACAGTGTTAGAAGGTTATGTTGCTTTTCTGTCCTTTAGCTTTTTTAATTCTTATAACTCAGCTTTGGCAAATCACATAGTCTTCGTTATGGAATACAGAGACTCAATTTGGAAACAAACCCACACAAAGCATTATTTCAATGTGGCTGAAATCCTACTTCTTTCCCGAAAAGTAAACCCAAACAGGCATCTTTGCAAACTAGAGAGAGGATCTTGGGATATAACAATACTAGAAGACCTATGAGGTAATAAATAAGAAAAGTTGTCAGTGGCATAGAGCAGCAAAACTCCTGGCTGCCGTTTGACTGTGGAAGAAAATGACACTTCCACAGAATTCCCAGTGGGAACAGAAGGTAAGAGGGCTGTATTTTGTTTCCTTCTGTTTTCAAAACTGAAGGGATTCCATTATTTTTTAATTGAGGTGAATTGAAGATAGTAAAATGATCAGAGCAGGTTACTCAGGAGTTCTTTTTTAAGCTAAGTAATAAATCAGAGACAGCAGAAGAGAGCCAACTCTCTACAGATATTAAAAGTATGTTTTAAAAGGTGCTGCAGGCAATTCCTTTTCCTCTTAACAAAAGTGAGGCAGAGAGATGTAAATGGAGAATTTCACCTGTAGATTCCAAAGTCCTACTCGTAAACCAGCGGTGGTTTGTTCCGTGATGTCTGCCTGGCTGCGCCCGTGCCCGGTTCCCGACTGTCCCTGGAGCAAGGCTGGCACCTTCCCCTCTCTCTGAGCTTAACCAGCTTCACGTTCCGGGGGCGGATGAGAGAGGATTGATTTCTGAGCTTGATAAAGAGTGTGAAAGAGGGAGCAAAAGGCTAAAAGCAAAATTTAGCACAGTGGAGAAAATGCTCCAATTTCTTTTTGTTGTGCTGTGTATGTTTATGCCCTGAACTCTCTGCATTACATTTTAGTTCTGTTCTCAAAGGTGCCTGCATAAAAGCGATGGATGCACAGTAAATGCTTCCTGAAGGCATTTTTTTTACTGCTTTTACTCCTGCCTTATCTTCTAAAAAGTTAAATAAATTACAGCCTTTCTAGCCCAATTGCACGACTGACACAATTTGTTACAAAGCTGTCAAATATTATGACCAAGGAATACCATCTTGCCAAAATTCCAAGTATTAAAGCTAATATTTAAATTTTAAAGCTAAAATTCTTAAGAGTTTCTTGATTTTTTTTCTAATAGTGTAAAGCCTAGGACAACCAATTGTAGGGCTCGTAGCCCTTTTCTGTGAGGTAGCATTAGAACGGGAGCAAGGAATTTTAGCTCATAGAAAGCAGGAATTATGCTAAATTAAAAAACAACTCGTTAGCTCTGCTAAAGGAAAAGTGATAAAAAATGAGTACGCCTGTTCATATCCTTCAGCCAAAGAGAAGTATTGGGAAGTGTTATAAATAGGAACATTGTTCACAGGCTCGCTTGGGTTATGTTCACAGCACTAGCAGCCTGATGAAATTAAAAATATATATTTGCTCATTGGAACATACATGAAGCTATAGCCCAGACAGCAATCCTAAATATCACTAGGAGTTACTTTTGCACAGCCCATAGACATACAATTGTAGTTCACTCATGGCAATTGCCCCGTTACGGTAGCATAGAGGTGAATTAAATTGTAGCTAGTTGGGTAATGGCTTGCTACAGAAACCCATAAAAATATCTTCTTTCTATGTTTTTGATAAATGAGGATTAGGAAGAGATTGTTCTACAGCATTGAGCAGCATTTCTCTCTCAATTATTACATTAAAAAACGACCCTAGACTAGCTTTTTTTCTCTGCACATTGGTTTAGCAATAATTTTACACGGTGTATTTATAGTTTTCCGTGGTTCTTATGGAGACACCGATTTTCAAGATTTTTAAATAGAGCATGGAAACGTTTGGCTGGAAATCATCTGCTTCTCAGCGGCAGTGACCAGCCGTGGGATAGGAAGAAGGAGACTGGCAGGGGAAGGAAAAGAGGAAGAAGCGAAAGGATGTGCTTGCTTACTTTGTGCTAATAAAAGTGTAATTAAAGGGTTTGATTAGAAGGTTCTGGAACACTGCTCCAGATCCCACTCCCAATTTTGGCCATCATTTACTTTAAGAAATTTTGGAGATCAGTCCTAGCGACGGAGATTTTTATCTGGTGTATCCACGTAGTCAGGCCACAACGTCCGACCGTCACTTCCTCCATTTTTGCCCATCCTTCCTTAAAGAAAAGGTTGAGGCTGTTTAGATACGGGGCTCCATTTGACCCAAATACCCAGAACTAAAACCCCAACGATGAGCTCTGGTCACGATTCCCATTTGCGAATTTGGATATGCACAGGTACAGAGATGGGAAAACCCAGCCCGGGGGAGCCCCGCGGCTTGGCAGGTGATGCTGCGCTGCCAGCGAGCGGGGCGAGGGGGACGCGACGTGTAACGGTAGTATCGACCACGATGCTATAAATAGAGCGGTGCTATAAATTCACTTGAGAGGCTACTGACTTTTATATGGAGCTGATAAAAGCAATGGGGAGAAGACTAACGCAGGGGGTTTTATCCGGTTAAGGGAGGAGTGCTCGCTCTGTCTGTGAACCCAGCAGTCACTTAGCAACATAACGATCAAGTGCAAACCTGCGAGATCGACTGAATAGTATCAGTGTGATTAACGTAGAATAGACTCAGTGGCTGTGAAGGAGAAAAAACACAGCCCCCAGTGAAAACAGCATCCTTCCACCAGGACTCCAGGGTACCAATAAGGAATAATGAAGAGCACCTGCTGCTGCTCTCTACCATCACCATACCAAAATGATCAATAGCTTTGCCGTAGGGAGAAAACAATTTCTATTTCAAACGGTGCTTACGTTTCTCCGGCTGTGTTTGCACAATGTCCCCATGGCCTCTGGGGCAGGTTGGGCGTCACTCCTGGTAGTGAGAAATGCTCATTATAAGTGTGGGAGTTATGAAGGATGCTTAACCATGCAGGATCGAGTCCTCTAGGAAAAATAACCTGTACTGTGTTGGCATAACAAGTTTTAAAAGTGAAACTGCCTATGGCCAGGGGTTTTGTCCAGCTCTGAATTTTTTTTTAATGACTATCTGGAAAAGTTCCTATTTTTTCACAAACAGGTAAGGCAGAACTGAACTTAGTAGCAAGTCCTGCATAGGGACTGAGCCTACATTTGGTTTATTGTAAAGGAAGTCTGGATTTTGCAGATGATGAAATACGTATCTTGTGGGATAATTTCAGCCTACTGTTCAGTTTACTGCTGTCCCATTAGATTCATTTCATTTCGTTAACCGTTTGTCAGCCAATTTCACAGGATTGCTTGCTTTGTCAGTAATTTTTGCAGTGTTTCAGTCATTCCATTTTGTCATTTTTATTTGCTGTCATGACTGCTGTTGTCAGAAGAGGGTCATGCTGAAGTGCCATGAAGTAAGTGACGACCGTAAAGCATAGAGTATTCTATGATGTTGTACATTCTGCTTCTTTTTAATGCTCACTCATTGTTATTGCATTTTAGTGATTTTGTGTTGACTTTGTTACAAAGCGCGATGTGGATTAGATCATCCTAATCCAGAAATGGTAGCCATTCTAAAACCAGAAGTAGGGTGTCATCTCAAGCAGAAATAAAAGCCACTTTCATCAGAGAAGTATTCAGCAAATGTTTTGATAACATGAGCACGTAAGACTAGATTCCTGAACTTATGTCTGAGCACCTAAATAAGGGGCATGATTTTGCAAATGTGCCCAAATTCTGCTGGATTTTTGGAGGTGGAGGGGTGGGGAGGGATGATTACTGCCGTTTTACGTACCTATGTGAGGTTAAAAGTAAAGACAAACTATCCCTCGAAATAATCAAGATCTACTTCGGTCATCACTGTCGAGTCTTTCGTCCTTGGAAGCTGTGGGATTTCCCCCTTTCTCCTTCCAGCTTCCCTTGACCTTTTTCCCCGCAGCTCTCCAAGGAGAGAGGGCTGAGGCCGTCTCCCGGTCCTCTGCCCCTCAGCAGCACCATTCCCTTACCGCCGGTTTCCAGACATTTGTACCATTTGCATGGAAACTGTTGCTCTTGAACAGACTCCCGCAGACCTTAATGATTATTCTTCACTCCAGCTGAACAGCGTTACCCGCAAGCACCATTTCTCAATTCTTCTCACTAAAATAACACTATTATAAGAAGATCTATATCCTGCCAGTCATCACGTCAGCCCTTGTTCTTAATCTTCCCCCAAAATGGACAATTATGGTCTTACTTTCCTACCATACAATTTTCCTTTGACGGTCAAAAAAATAAAGTAAAAATATTATAAGAGACGAAGGCAAAGTTTTGGGTTTGTACGTTCTCAAAAATCTGTAAAAAGTTAATTTCTCTGTATAGGGACTCATTTCACTCACTGGTTCTCTTGGTTGTTAAGATTTTTTTCACTGATACAGTGGAAGAGCTTTGTCAGAAACAACAAGTCTTTCGGCAAGTTATGGGATAAAACAGCTCCCATGAGAGCATAATGGTTTTTTGGTTTTTTTTACATGGGAGGCTCCTAGGAGTTGTTGCAGCATGCCATCTTTCACTGATTTGCTTCTGATATTAAGTTAACAGTAAATTTCAATCCTGCAAATCTAATTGAAAATTTGAAAGAATTTCTTGCCTATAAGCTGTGTTGGTGGCTTTTATACTTGGAGGCTGCATCATTGTGGCATAGGAATTATATATTGTGATTTTAACATGAGGCAACATAATGGGCATTGCAATCAGTGCAGTCTTACAGCAGCAAATGGTTATAAATTACTACCATATGCTGATTCTAATAGAGCAAATTTTATTTAAGATAATTATCAGACTTTTCACCTTTTCAAAAATGAAATTTGGGGTTAGGCAGGTTTAATATGGATTTAATATGTTTAGTATAACAGATGATCAAATAAGGCATAAGAAATTGTTCTTATTAAAAATCTGGAAAACCCACAATGCAACAAACCCATGCCTGCTCTCCAGCTGGAATGCGCTGGCTCCTTATTGACCAGGATACCAATCAACCATAAAATGCAAGACAGCTGATGGTTTCGAGGCTGTGTCTGCATCGCAGATTGGATTGGAGATGTCGTAAATTATAATTTAGGATGCATAGGAGTTACACAAATATGCGTGGGTTTTTTCCTTGGATTACAATTACAGTACAGCAGTCTCTGTAATGTGCTGGAGTTGATATGGCAGGTGAAAGAAGGCAAAAAGAAAGGGAAAAAGTGAATCTTGGAATTAAAGACTTCAAACTGACAGCCTGGAAATGCAACTGTGGGTTTCCGCAGAGTGGCATGACCTTCACGAGGGCTGTGTCCGTGCCGTGAAGGCAGCGGAGCTGATAGCAGAGCCGGCTGAAGCACAGCAGCTGGGAACCAAGCACAAACTCCGTCTTGCAGGTTGCTGAATAATTTTGGAGGCAGCAGTGACCTCAAGTTGCTGGGGTTAAAACTCATCCTGGAAAGGACTGCTGCTGCAGCAGTGGGGACGCATACTGACTCACAGTCTGTGTTCCCAAGCGTGTAGCAGGACTAACAACTTTCTTGAAGAAGGTGTGTTGCTGTAGGATTGTCTGTTAATGTTAACAAAGTGCTCTGAGCTTTCTGATAAAAGGGGTAATATTTATAATAACTTGAATACTGATGTGGGTATAAACTGAGCTGGTATTGAAACCTGATTAATCAGCTAAAATAAAGAAGTTTCTTATCATGGTTCCAGAGATGCATGTTAATAGTCAGCAGTCCTGAACCTATGGATTCAAAAAAGCAAGATGCCCACAGATCTTTTAATATTGCTCGTAGCCATGCGAAGCCATTACTTTGATCCAGGCTGACAGAAAGCAAAGTACAACATTGCCCATATTGCTTTGCTCACCCAGTATTACTGCCCGTGGGTCTGAGAAAGTTAGGTAACACTAGTGTAAGGAATACTTAAAATAAAAGCACACAGTTTACTTTGGGCTTTTTTCTTTTAGTGGCTTAATATACTTTCTTTAAAGGAACAGTGACCATGATTTCCTGAACAAGGATGGACAGGGAGTCTGTGAAAGGAACAACACAGAGAAGAAGCAGCAAAAGTGAGTTACAAAGCAGAAGGTGTACACTGAGCCTGGAGTTGTCAGTCAAGTAACAGAAATGATCTTTCAGCATCTAGCATAATAGAAGATAGATTTTCATCATCCATTTGATATTGCCACAATGGGTGTGAATACAAAACCATAATTTCTAGTATTTGCAAGACAGGAAAGTTAACTAAAAGGGTAACTGCAGGTAAAGAGATAAGGGGACATTTCCACATTTATACAAAACTCATCCTGCTCTTCTCACAATCACTAGGATGGCATTATCCCAACCTTTTTCAAAGCAGGATTTTTTTTTTATTTAAAATTATATCATGCCTTATTAAAGTGTGTGAGACTCCTAATGCTAAGTTAAAGTAGGTAGAAATAACTTGCTCCCCTTGGTTAGTATAATTTAATAGTTTCTTGCCATAGACTTTTTATTTAGAAGAATGCTTAGCTCCAGTCCTGGAAGACAATGAGAGCCATTAAGCTCCAAAAAAATCACAGGAAACACTCAAAACCTTGCCAAGTGTTTCCTTTCTTTGTTAAATTACAAAGGCATAAGTGCTAAAAGTATTGTTCCTACTGTGTTTTAAGTGAAGT
The DNA here is from genome assembly GCF_026419915.1 of Harpia harpyja. NCBI lineage: Eukaryota > Metazoa > Chordata > Aves > Accipitriformes > Accipitridae > Harpia > Harpia harpyja. The sequence continues at coordinate 30,597,189 of NC_068955.1, read as the reverse complement.
GCCAATCTTTCAACTCTCAAAAAGATCCCCCTGTTCCCATTGAAATACGTGGAACAATTTGTGGGAAATCAGTGGGATTGCTCATGTGAATAACATGTACGTTCTCCAAAAAGTTATTCTTGGTGCTTTTCTAATAACACAGTGTTGGAGCTTTATTTGAATGAGACTCGCTGTGATACCTGCGTGCTCTGAATCTCGGTGTAGCGGTGCTGTAGGTTACCCGATGTCTTAGGTTTGTTAATTACACGCCAAAGCCCCAGACGTGATGCGGGGAGCACGTAGCTAACGGAGCTCGCGACAGCCATCGGCAAACCAAGGGAACACCGAAGAAGGTCTCCAGTTCAGTACTGCCGGGACTGCAGTAAGGCTCATGCGAGAGAAAGGGATAATAGCCCGTAATTAATAGCCCGTTATCATCACCTCAGGTTAGCTGCCTGCACTTCTTTGTGGTAATGGATGAGTACTTCACAGGGGGGGCGGGTTAGGGTAGATGATGAGGAAGTGCTGGTATCACCGTCTTTTTATTTAAAATTTTAACCGCTCTTCTACCCAGGATGTGGGTGACCGAAGTCAAGTCGCTCCCCTCCTGCGGGCATTGACAATTAGATTGTCAATCTAATTGACAGTCTGGGACCAGACCCAGCGAGACGGCGTAACCCGACAAGCTACCTCCTCCTTCCCAGCAGCCGCAGGTCTCCGTGGGAAGGAGCGAAGGTGTCATCCTTACCCAGGGCAGAGGAGCACGAGAGACTTCTCATTTATAAAGCAGATCTAGCGGTGAGGGCCATACCTCCGAGAGAACAGATGTGGGGTTTGACCCCTGCAGTGTGGATCACTTTTGATACTTCATTTGGTGGCAATTAACACAAAATCTTTAAGCGGTGACTTAGGAAGAGACCGCAGTTTCTTCCATAACAGCACTTTAAATATGGGGGCTCCAGAACCACACTCTTTCTTTGGCTCCGTAAGAGCTTTTCTGCATGGTGGTGAATCTGCATTATTAATGAAAGCACTTGTTTCTGACATTGTGCACCCAAGTCACCTTCAGTTCTGCCCAGGCATGACAGATCAGGCCTGGGGGCAATCTGGGACTCAGATACAGAGGGCTTCAGGCAGGGTCTGCGTTAGAAATCTAACTACGGCATCCTCCAGATCGTCCTCTGGAGTCCGTGGCATCGCTTCAAGGATAAATAAATCCTTCCTTTGGTCTGGAAGTGCCTGAAATTAGTTGTATGAGGGTTTTTTCCTAGTTGGCATGGTGTTTTAAAAGTGAAAAACTCTGGATCTTAAGGCACCCAAGGGTTCAGTGGAAGATCCTGAAGTGCGCACGCTGACTGGCAGAGTTTTCTCACGAGAAGTAAGGGCTGTAGGGTTAAGCATTTTATGATATGAACAGACCTCAACCTGGATCTTCTGCTTCTAAATTTGTTCTGTAGCCACTAGACAAAAGCAGACTCGTCTGCTCCTTCACGCACCCTGTCATTCTCGGCATCAGAGCTGGCCTCTCGGCAAGTTTCATGCCTGCTTAGTTTGGAATCTGAAATTTCCTTTAGGCGAGAGATAGGTGCCAGTGACTTGATCGCAACTACATCACCTCTGGGCATGCACAGTAACAAGAATTTTGTCTCCTTAGGTTTTGTACTGAAACTGCCAAAGTATAATTTCTGGCTAGAAGGAAATGGACGCGGAAGTCCTTTTATGAACCTTCGAAGGAGTCTTCCATTTTTAAAACATGAAAAGGCCAGCTGAACAGAAACAGAAATAAGACGAACCTGTGGAGCATGTTCTGTAAACAAATGGAAATACAAACATGCCCTATAATAGAAACATACCATAAAATTCACTGAGTAGGTGCCCAAAGATCCCAAATCCAATGCTTCCGATACTTTCCATAACTACTGTTATTAGCTGTGTTATCTAACAGTGTGTAAAACTGAAACGAAGGCTCCCACCCCTCCGTACAACGAAGGGAAGCTCAACTCCTGATTGCACTTCATGGGGAGCACAAAGTGCTCAAGCCACTTGGTGTTTCTCATTTAACCGTGAGTTAATTTGGTGTAGCCTTAAAAAGGAAGAATGTGCTCTGGAAGGTGTTTTTCTGAACTGCCGATAAGCAAAGGTTTTGTTTTTAACTATGGCTTACCATTGACGATTGTTTTACGGGAAAGATTTAACGATACCGTCTTAGTACTTTTAACCTGGTATTGCTTACTGAAAAAAGAAAATATTCAAGCATTCCGAAACTCTATTTACCACGCGTTGATACGGCCAACCTTTCAGCTGGTGGCCGGTGTATCTAACTTTCCATGTCTGTTTCCCATTTCAGGAGCACGGAAGTCATGAGTACTGTCTCAGGTACACGAAGTACAACAATCACTTTTACTGTCCGACCTGGAACCAGCCAGCCGATCACACTGCAGAGCAGGTCCCCAGACTATGACAGTAGGACCTCAGGAGCAAGACATGCTCCAAGCCCTGTGGTTTCACCAACAGAGATTAATAAAGACATCATGCCTGCTCCTCTGACTGCTTCTGCTTCAGCTTCATCTCCTTCTCCAACTTTGTCCGATGTATTTAGCCTACCCAGCCAGCCCCCTTCTGGGGACTTATTTGGCTTGACCACAGGGCGCAGCAGGTCTCCTTCTCCCTCAATATTACAACAGCCAATCTCAAATAAGCCTTTTACAACTAAGCCTGTCCACCTGTGGACTAAACCAGATGTGGCAGATTGGTTGGAAAGTCTAAACTTAGGTGAACATAAAGAAACATTTATGGACAATGAAATAGATGGCACTCATTTACCAAATCTACAAAAGGAAGATCTGATAGACCTTGGAGTGACTAGAGTTGGGCACAGAATGAACATAGAAAGAGCTTTGAAACAGCTGCTGGACAGATAAGAATAGCTATTTTTGCCTCACAAACTTCTGTTGATAACTAGAGATGGGCTGGTACTGAAATACCCCAAATGCCTTGTCTGTCTGCGAGTGCCAGCAAAATTGGGGGGGAGGGGGAAAACAGTTGAATTCCTGGTACTCAGGTAATGCAGACTGTATGCTACATGCCCAAACATAAATCTAAATATGTTACGTGAGTGGGGCCATTTTATTTCAAAGTTGTGGGGAGATACGAGAGAGAGAGAGAGAAAATTGTTAACTTCAAAACCACTATCTCTTGATAATGCCCTTTTGCTGGAACCGTTACGTACCACTTTTCTTTCAATTTAAAATTGCAGGCATTTCATTTTTTTATTGAAAAGCACTATATTCTCTTCTTGACATTCAGTCTCCGAGCAGGCTTCCTTCCCCAACCCTCAGTTCCTTTTAAGAGGACAGATTGCTTCATTACCATTCAAACCCATTTTTATTAGTAGCAAAGGCACAGTATTAAAAGACAGGTGCAGAAGTTCATATTACTGGTTTTTATTAGTTTAGCTCTCTGATTTGTTGGCAGTGAAGCTGGTTGTTCTGCTGGAATTAGTTCAAAGGTAACCTTGCTCTGTTTTACCTGGTATTTCTTTATTTCTGCAGTTACACTTAGCACTCTTCCAAGGTGGCAGAACAAGTTCAATACATGCTCCATTGACTTGACCTGTAAGACGATGCAGACGTTGCATAAAAACTGAGGAGGAATGCACACTTAGAGGTACAACAAAATGAAGCTAGTTTGAACCTGAGACCCCCAGTTTTCAACCAGCTAAACTACTGCTAAGTCGCAATATGAACTCTACAAGCCAGTAAAAATTTGGGGTTATGTACAGACGCGTCTTTTGGACTTCACAGTCAGATACTCAAATATGCTGAACCCTCAGAGGTGCTCTTTAATTCAGTGAGTGGTAAGTGCTTAGCTATTTTGAACATCAGGCCAAGAAGGAAGAAAAAGATAGATGAATGTTCCCATTGAAGTCAGTGGGAAGGTTGCCAGTATTTTAAGTGAGAGGGGGATTTCAGCCTGTTAGCAGAAATGGCAACGTTTCAGCTTGTTAAAAAGGCGAAAAAGGTAAAAAGGTAATGCCAAGACGGAACGAGGTACGCAGCGTCTCGGAACGCGTGCGTTCCAAGGGCCAGGAGAATTGGGTAGGTATCCGGTTTCTCATTTTTATCGCTGTTAACAGGTCTTGGCTTCTGGACAAGGAGAGCAGACCGAGCACTTCAGGGGGAGCTGGACGCTGCCCATCGGCCTCCAGCGATTTCTTTGCCCGGCTGTTAGTGGGGTCGCGGGAGAGGTGCGTGCACCCTACGAGGAACCAGGCGGCTGTGGCCGCGCGGGGACTGGGCGGTGGGCTAACAGAGCTCGAGAGCTTTCCGGGAGACTTCAGTCAGCGGGGGAGAAACACAGAGATTTGGTCAATCTGACTTTTTTTTTTCTTTTTTTTTTTTTTTTTTAAAGTTAACAAGTCTCTCTCTGCATGTTTGAACTCCCCTTGTAATTAACACCTCTTAATATCTGTGAGTTTTGTAGGTCTTTATTAACATACTCTTCAAGATGTTCAAGGTGGGTAAATTGTGTGTGGATGGCTAGACTGCCTACCTACCATACTTTCAGGTTCTCTTACATTTTGCAAGGTACCTGAACTTTCTTTCCTTGATATGGTCCTTGACATGGTCCAGCCTATCTCTAATTTTTTTATTGTGATTATTTTTGCTCACAAACAAGTGTCTAATTAGGTCTGCAACAGCCCTAGTATGAGTACATAAAGTTTAGCATTTTAAATATCTTTCTTTACTGCAAGTTTAAATAGTTGTACAGATAGTTTATAAGCACAATATTTTAAGAAAATAAGTGGCTGGTCTACTGGGCAGCCTTTGTGCCACTTCAGTGCTAGAAAGTTAAAATACAAAAAAAAAAAAAAAAACTTTTGTGGTTTACTACTATTTCTGTGGAATAATTATGAAGTCTTGACCTTTTTAAAATCAACCTCATTTGGATGCATCTGAACCAGCAGAGCTGTGTTATATTTTCTATCTTTGCTAGAACTTCTACAAAGGAGGATGAATATTTCTTCAAAAGTGGTTATAGTTACCAACGCATTGGATACTCATAAAAAACAACTTATTTAGCCTCCTGCCCCCTTTACGGAACAACAAATCTTTTGACTTAACATCTGTTACTACGCTATATTTGTATTTGAAAGTTCCAAGTAACCTTGTAATAAAACTCAAATACTAAGGCATTTTACTTTCAAGAGTACTGAATTTTTCCGTAGGCGTTGTAGAAAATGGCAGTTTCATTCAGATAGTCGATACAGGCAACTTGAGGCCATCAAATACTTTAAGAAGTGTAAAAATGGTAATTTAGCCATCATTGTCTTCCATTTGGTGATATGACAGAATTCAGTAAATAAACCACTAATGCCATGCTCTTTTTTTGTTTCTTTGGGTACAGCTGATATTACCTCTATAACATGTGCCAGAACATACATTAGAAAACACGGTAGTAAAAGAAAACGTAGAAGTTGACTTTTAAGCTGCTTTTTAATCACAACCTTCCTGTTGAATTTCCGTTGAACAAGTGCTGACATACGCGGTAAATTCCAGTTGACGGTAATCCCTTTCTTACACAGGTGTGTTTCTTGCTCGTGTATCTTTTCAGGTACTGAAAGACTAGGTACAATACAATTAGTAGAAAAGAGGTTTAACACGTTAAAGAGCTAATGAAATAGTTTATTTTTTACATTGTGTCTTACAAAGTAAAGGTAAGGAGACCTGAGAGGACCTACTTTCACCAATAAAATACACCTCTGCCAAGATGAATTGGTCTCTAGCTCTGTGATGATTTTGCTACAGAAAGCAATAGTAACAGATACGACGTTGCCTCCGAGTATTTTCGTCAGTCTGGAAATGTTGGGGGGAGGAGAGAAGACCCATTTATTTCATGCTACTATGATAGTGAAAAACAAGTTGTTAGAGGTCGATGAAATACGTTATGATATTCTGGGTTTTAGGATCAACTTTTGTTTATATACTGTAATTTAAATAAATTGCATTTACATGCCTAGTTTCTGTAATATTTGTGTATACAATACCAAAATCTTACAAGATGTAAATTGTGTATAACTGCACAGACTCCTTTCCCTAGGTGTCTGAGAACATTTTAAGTTTAATTCATATATTATAAAATGACTAGATGTGACTGTTGATTTACAGAATTTACATATCACAAAAGTTAATTATTTGTGGTACTTAAGTTAATAAAAATAGTGATTTTTTTCCTCAGTTCTTAAAAAAGCATTACCCAGTTGATCTGGCGATGATTATGTGTATGAGCCACAAATATTGATAATTTTTCCATTACATTTTTTCTTTTCTTTTCTAGATATTAATATGTTTCTCGCTATAGTTTGTGTAACAACTTGTGTTCACGTTATCTATGTTGCTGTAATTTTTGTGCTTTAATTCCTCTTATTTCGACTGATTAAAAAATCAAGCTCCTGTAACTTGCACTTTTCCCCAATCCTTAATACTCTTGTATGGCAACCAAAATTACTGTAAGAAATAAATATAATATTGCACTAAGGTTGTGGTTCTGATTGCAAACAGAGAACACTGTCTGAATTTTTATTTAAAAAGTTGCCAAAAAACTTGCAATCTGATATTATTGAAAGCGCATAAAATGCTTTAACAAAATGTAGATAGAATTAAGGCAAAATAATTGATTTATTGTTGGGAAAAACATTTCCTTTTTATTTCTTCTTTTTGGTTAAAGCATTCTTTATGCCGAACGTTAGTTCATTTACTGAATTTCAGATTCATGTTTGGAATTTGAAAAGTAAAAATTTTCAGCAAGAGGTAGAAAAATACATATCTATTTGCCTTAAGGGGGATTTCGAATAATCATTGAATGTTTTTTTCTTGGCTGAGCGTGTGTGTGGGGATGCATGCTCTGAACTTAGTACTACTGGTCGTATAAGGCACTCGATTCTGGCTCTGTTCTGCAATTTAAAAAGGCACCGAAAAGTTGGGGGAGGAAGGGGGGGGGCTGAAGTTTTTGTAGGGCAGAACAGCTTTACAGAGGAGAAAAGGGAACAGTGCTCCTTATCAGCCTTTGTGCATCTTGTGACTAAAATATGTACCAGCAGGGTATATTTGTACTGTGAATAAACAAGGCTTAAAATGGAAAAAATGAGGAAACTATTCACATCTTCTTTTGGCTTAATCTAAAAATTTGTTTTTCTATCTTTAAATGGTGATGCAATGAAGAATCTTTTTTATTTTTATTTTCTAAGATATTGGAATAAATGCCTAGAACTGTTGCCATTTGGTTTCATATGTTCCTTAACTATTATTCTCTTCTCAGATGCTGTTCTAGTTCATCATTTTTGTAGCTACCTATTATTTCCCTTATATTTTTCCAACAACGATTACTTGGCAGCTTTGTTTTGTTAAAAAAAGATAGAAGAAAAAAACAGCCTTTTTTTTTCATTTCAGGTATTGTGGCAATCCAGTGATAAACATCTGTGTATCTAAATAAAGTCAGGTATTTACAGTGCAAAACAAAGAATGCTTTGCAATTGTCAATGCTTTGTTGGTCAAAGAAATGAGAAGATTTGATCATTGCTGTTGCAGTGTACATTGTATCAACGTGTTGTGGGTTTTTTTCGTTCTTGGTTTTCTGTGTTTTTCTGTATTTTTCTGCACTTCGTGGTCTTTCATTCCTTTTGTCCAAAACCATGAAAAAAACCCAGTAGCTGTGATGGGCCACCCAGAATAGCACGATTGTAACAATACTTCAGAACATGTGGTTTTAAAAAAGAAGTACGTGCCTTATAATTTTCAACCTGGATCAACTACACTGTATTTAACATAAAGAGCTTTATCTTCAAGGTATTCTAGTACCTGACAAAAAGAGCTTGCAGTGCTGGGTTTTGACGTGAGAAGTCCATGCCACTGCATTAGGAAAAATGGTTAGCAAAACTGAAATAATTTACATCTTATTTCGAAACATTTTCGGCATTAGAGACTGATTTGAAGTCCTCTAGTCAAATCAAGTAAGTGAGGGGGGAAAAAATGAAATGAGACTGTTATTTTGGGTTCAGTTTACCACCATAAATACTTGCTTGGTTATTTGTGTAGTTGACATGTACTGTATTTCACAGACAAGGTAACAATAATAAATAAACCAAGTGGACTTAATGCTTTTAAGTCTGGAACAAACTGGTTCTATAACGCTGACATCTAGTGGAATTTGACGGACATAGTCTCAGAGCAATATAAGATCTTTCTTTTGAAATATGTATTTATTTTAAACAATTGTCATTCTTTCTACAAGAAGTCATTTTAGCAAATTGTTTATTATTGTAAGTTGGCCTGAATATTTAAGCCAGAAAAAAAAGGCTGACTGTATAATTACACAAATTATACACTGAATGAGAAATCTTTAAAGAACTGTAATGTGTTTTCTAGTTTGTATGTGGTTACGTTTTTATCAATTTTATGTTTTGAATGTTAGCATCTCCATCTGCATCAAGCATGGTTTTTAACGAGAATATAGTTTTTGTCTCCAGTGCTGCAAATCTTGGACTGTTTTGAACAGTTTCAAACGTTGCAGTCTAATGAAGAGCAGATATTTCAGATCCAAACTGCAGAAGAGTGGAAGGTATTTAGGTCAGGAATTAGTTCAGACTAGCTGGTGGGTTACTTCCCGGACGTACTTGCAGAACTGAAGTTTGGTTTCTCAAGTAAAATTTAAGTTTTTCCTCAGGACTAATGCTAGAAGGAATACGTGCACGTGTGTGTGAGTTCTTGTATGCTTTTAATGTAAAGGTTCTTGGACAGCATTAGAAATTAATGTACAAATAGGACACCAGTGTTGCATGTGCTTAAAAATGTATTGGAATAAATGTTGCAGTGTACCTTTTTGCTTTGAAAATCTGAAGAGAATACAATATACAGAAATCTCAAAATGTAATTCATGTTTTAATGGGTTATTTTCCACTGGTATTTTTGCATTATCTAACTGTCGCTAATCTCCTAGCTTCCTTACATACTTAAAAGCAATTTAAAGCAATTTCTTGTAACTTCTGAAGAAAAGCCTGGGTTTGGGGGAGAGGAGATAACCTCTCCGCTGCACAGCCTTCCGAAGCCTTTCATTCATTTTCCTTAAGGATGCTCTTCTTCAAAACAAACCCTGCGGGAAGCATTGCCTCATGATGATGACGTAGAGAATTCACAGCTCCCTAAACAGGCGCTGGGTTGTCCACAATGAATTTTGAGCACTGCCAAGCACGGCACTGCCGACCGAACCTGCCCCTAGAAAATATTGAGTGAGGAACCACTGTGGCCGTGTCATTCGTTTGTCATTTTGTTCGGATCTTGTTGGTGCATCTTGAGGTCTCGTTTGAAGCTGCTGTCAGGCCTTTTAAGATGCGCAGTGGTGGAGTCAAGGTGAGAGCTCTAAGTCTCTCTTTAGAGGAGAACAGATAGATAGAAAGGTGGCTGAGACAGAACTTGAAGTGTTGTTTACTTATTAGCCCACGTGCAGTGTTGAAAAATGGACAAAAAATAATTTTTGTACCTGGGCATAGTCAAGTTTGAGCTCTATGTCTCATTGTGCAAAAACCCAATTGTGATTGGAATTTTATTTTTTACTTCAAGCCATGCTGTATCCCCTATTCTCCATGTGCTCTATCTGTCTCAGCAATTTTCTTTCTTCACAAAGCAGTGGATGTTAGTTTTAATGTCTGCAACATTCTATAGGTCTATTTAATTCACCTGTAGGACTTTAGAGTGACCCAGTAACAGATTACATGCTGTACATTTCACCTGAGGTGATTTGAAATCTCTAATGCTAATTTCCTGCATTACAGAGAAGTCCTGAAACGAGGGTAGGTGACTTCCAGAAGACACTTTGCAATTTCTAGAAAAGAAGCTTTTCAGAGAAAAATTTTTCACGTGTCATATATATTCAAAGCGGATCATTTACACACCTTGCCTTTTAGTCTTATCATCTCTGCACAGGTCCTCACTCAAACGGGTTTTCCCATACCGCCTTCGTTCTGTTAGGCAATCTTCAACCCTTTAAAGAAAAGTCACTACTACTAGCCCTAATACTGGGTGTCTTAACTGTTAGTGCTGATGACGAGGCTGGTTTGTTCTCAGGCAAGATCAATATAACATATTATACACTTGAAAGATCAGCGCAATGGAAACAGGGAAAATTTGCTTGTACAAAATGCGCCAAGTGGAAAAATCTCGCCATGAATCCATGCGACTAATCTGTTGGCGGTGACAGAAAAGAAGAGAAAACTTTGTCTAGATAAAGGCATGCACAATACACAGCCGTGAAAAAAGGCAAGGCTTTTTCACCAAGAAATAAGGCCCTATTAATATGAGTGGGCTGAAGGGCGTTCACAGGAGCTCATCTGCAGCGGGTACAATCGGGATAGGTGTGGGAAACAGCTGCTAGCGAGGTTCTGTGAGTGGGGGCTTGCAGCAGGTTTTAAAATGACTCGGTCTATTTAACCAAGCAAATAGAAGGCTGAAATGAGATGTCTGCTTTTCCCACTCACATGAGTGGGTGAACAGCCAGGAGAGGGATTTTAACTAAAAGGAACATCGGCCCTAGAAGAACATGTTAGCAATCGGCGATGAATAAATTCAGATTGGAAACTGGGAGAAAGTCCTAACTGTGAGAAGAGTGGGGCTGCGGTGCAGTCTCCTACAAGGAGTAGCGTGGGAGTTCACGACCCCAGGCACTGAAAGTTCATTAATAGAGAAGTCTTGGGTTTATTTCTCACGGCACGCGGACTCATCCCGGGGCACCTGGGGTGCAAACTGTTCCGCCGAAGCCACGGGCTGGGCTGGGAAAAAGCGGGTGGTGGGAGCCCAGCCTACCCTGGGGACAAGCCCCCTTCGCTGGGAAGAGGGATGGAGGCTCTACACCCCGCTGGGCTGAGGCTGTGTGACGGGGGGCACGTTCCACGCGAAGCCCTGATTTTGTAGGATTCCAAATTGTTTGGCCCGGCACGGCACAGGGGAGGCTGCAAAGGCTCACAGGTCGAGTCTCCTTCATCAGAGAGCAGGGTGGGATGCGAGGGATCGGCAGCTGGGAATCCCAGCCGTCACAGATGGCTACGCCTGCTACAGGAGGTGATTATATACTTTACATTAAAAAATAATAATTGGATTAATACCGAAGCACTAGAGCAGAGAAACAAAGCCCGGGACACACATCTAAGAGATGCAAAACCTAACGCTAGGCTGCGTTAAAAAAAAAAAAATAAAAAAAATAAATTTCAGGGGAGAGGGGCTGTGTACTGCCAACGGCTTGTTCAGGAAAGAGAAAATCCTGCCACTTCTCGGCGGCAGCGCATCCTCTTGTCAAAATAAAAGTAGGTGTTTGAGCTGCAACTCATTATTGATTAAATTCAAAATTATGCAACTCGGGGACTCAGCACCTAGCCCTGGCGTTGCTCTCGATAAGTGCCATACCGGTTATTCCTCACCTTCAGGTTTTCTTCCTTTTTTTTTAAAAAATAAATAAATAAAACAGCTAAAGACCACCGGATTGATGCTGGCATCACTCACACCCTGTCCACTGTAGCTGGGAGTGTTTATGTGTATTACATCACAGCTGACATCATATCCTAGACGTCCGTAAAAAATGAAAGCCAGGAAAGCAAACGCTAGGTTTTGTATTACCTGAATTAAAGAGAAACAAATTTAAATTATTCTTGACAGATTTTTGCCAGACGGCTCTGCGGACGTGACTCCGTCCTCACACGTCCCTCTGTGACAGGGTGCCCTCCTGTTATCAGGACAGACTAAGGGTGCACTAACCCCCCCCGGGAAGGGAAGGGGACCCCCGCATCGGCACAGTCGCACCCAGGTAGACGTGGTACCGCGTTGCACCGTGCTTCTTTCTCTAGTCTGTTCAAGCACCGGAGCAAGCCGGTCTCTCTGCAAGATGTATTTCATGTTAGGTGGAACTTACTGAAATTCAAAGTGATGTTCTGGCATCTGGTGAGGCTCGATCCACCACCAATTCCTTTACCAGCATCCTGCTAACGATAACGTAAATTACAAAAACCAAAAGCACCTGATCACCATTCGGAGGCATTTCAACCTCACCCTTATTTGTTGACTTTTTATTGCCTGGCCATGTGGTTTAGCCATGGGGCTCATAAAAGGGAAGGACCAGGTGGTGGGATGGTTTTTACCTCTCTGTCAGGAAGAGCTGGGGTCAGAGCTCTGGGGCTGGAAGGCTCATTCCTTTTCTTGCACTGTTTAAAGGTAAGGATTTTTAATTTCAGCCTATTTTGCTTGAGTACTTTTGTTTGTTTTCTTCTCCTTTAAGCTGTCTGGTGCTAGGTCATGTCATCCTCCTTCCCCTTAGAATAGAAGTTACCAGGGCAAATACTAGGGTTGGGTTTTTAGTTCAGCTTGTGTGCAAGGACAGCAGAAAACTTGTAGCAATTTCTATAAAGCCTGAAAGCTTAATTTTAGCAAAACACATTCATTTTCTTTTTTTTTCAACCACTAAATAACAGATGAAGGAAACTTTCTAGCCAGAGGGTGCTCTATCAGATGGGGGAAATCCTGTCTAGTTAGCCACAATAACAAATCCTATGAAAAAATGGTTTTCCAAGATTTGAAAGGCAAAACGAATATTCAGCAACAAACAGAAACTGAGCTGTATTGTGGATGATTCACTGTCCCTGAAAGGGTGACAGAGGAACTTATTAATAAGGACACCAGTGTTGCCATCCAGTTGGACTGTGACAGTATTTCATTATATTTCCCACTTGGAGTACTGAAAGCACAAGTTTTATTTAATTATTTGAGACTCTTGGGTTTATTGTAAGAGTAAGTTTTATCCCTGAACTGTCAACGGAGGCTCAAAGAAAACCTCCCACAAAAATAAAACCAACGCGTTCTGGTTTGTTTGGATTTTAAGTCTAAGAACTGGTGAATATTTGGGGTTGCAACACTGCCTTATGCAGAGCAAAGAGGGAAACCAGCCCCATTAGTAGTCTCGGTGATTCTCGGAGAAGCTGTGCTGGTGAATTTGGGTTGGGAAGACTGGCGGGATATCACATGACCAAGATGAGGCAACTGCTGCCTTGTTTGGTGACATTTTTCTACAGTGTGTTAAGAGTGATGGTGCATCAAGACTATCTGGAGATCTGAGTAACATTTTCAGAAGTACTTGAACACATTTGTCATCTAGGACAGCATTTACAGGGGAATTCAGGCAAGCAAATATGTAGGCAGGTGGCTGACAGTTGCTTACATTAATGAAAAGTGGAAACACTCAAAAAGGAAAACCATCCTGTCAGTTATCGCTATTCTTTTTTTTTTTTTTTAATTTGGGTCAGTTTCCCTTTCCTGACTAATCTCTTGTTCTTCCTGGATATACAATATCCCATATTTTTCTTCTAGTGCTTTCTACTTCACATTAAATACTTTTCCATGATTGCTTCCCAACAAAACTTAAAAAAAAAAAAAAAAATTTGATCTAAGTGAATTCTTCTGGGCACAGACCAAAACCATTTCATATTCAGGAAATGTACGCGCATTCTAGGTGGTAAGACATAGCGGAATGGTATTACTAGCAGATGATCTGATTTATTAAATAAATAGAAAACAAACCAAACAAAATCCATATAGTTTCATGTATTAGCTAATTTTAATGATGCATATAAATGACTAGAGAACTCTCCTGAGCTGAGCTGGGTGAGTCGTACCACGGGTACAAAGCTAAAGCCTGAGCACATAGTCCCTCCTCCTACTCCTCTACTCAACACTTACGCGGAAACAGGAGAATGGCTCTCAGGAGCAGGAGACAAAGACGGCAAGTGTGTAGAGATGCTACACACATAGTAAATGTTGTGTAGAGTGATGGCTAAAGGCATTGTCTAGACTGAGAGCGTTGGAGCTGTAGCCAAGCTCTGTTAGGTGTAAAGCCCTGCTGCTGCTTTTTTTCAGGAGTGCATGTACATTGCTGAAATCCTGACTTCAGTTATGCTTTGTCTTTTTTTAATTACTACCTAGGCTAGTAGGTACTGCTACAGCCTATGTTTTGGGGATCTTAGTTTGGTAAGAGTTGGATATTTGTACTGTCATATAGACAAATGTTAGAACAACAATGTCTGTGCAATAGGGCTAATAAAGGGCAGGATTTAATCAGCCACTTCTAATATGTTTAGAGTCTTTCAATATAAATAGCATTTTCTTTGTAATATGGATGCTTACAACTTCAATGTAAGAACATTGGAATTTGGATCTGTTTGTAGTTTTCAGCTAGAAAAGCCAAAGGCCAAAACTAACAGCTAAGGTTTACAGAAGAAAAAGGTTATTCAAGTGCAAATTAGCACCAATGCATTTGAAAAGCAGTAGACTCGAGCTCCCTAGAGAATTTGTTTCCCGATTGCATTGGAAATAACACCCAATATTTAGTAGAGAAATGTTATTACAGATTTGGAATACTACTAGACTGTATTTGAGTTCTTACATTGCTACATTAAGAAAGATTTTGATTGCCTTTATCAGTGCTTTGTTGACCACATTAAGGTTTCTTGCACCATTGTGCAAACACAAGGGAGCCAGAGCCCTAAGAGGCTCAGTTAATTAGGATTTTTTTCTGGCTGGCATGAATAGATGAATTCAGGGTAAGATGATATATGCAGTAGTTTATATTTTATCAGAAACGGTAATAGCATTCTGTGTGCCCGGGAATAATATTGATCTTGAACTTGAGCGTAAAGGTATTAACGCTTACTGGGCTGGGCTGTGTGTAGGCCAATGGCCAGGGCTGTTTGACACAGATGAACACATACGTTTGACTAATAGCAACATTAATAATAATGTTAGAAGTAGTACAAATGTAAATGAGGACATAATTGTCTAGTACCTGTGGGTTAAATGAACATACATTGCTGAAGAAAATTAGTAAGTGGGTGAGCTAGGGCATGGAACGTCACACTTAAGGAGAAGGTGGCCAACAGAGAAGAATGAGAAACATAACCTGGGGACAGAACTACTCTCTCCTCCTATTTCTCAGTGTGGCAGGCAAGGGAACATTAGCTGCTCTCGCATGTAAAAGTGCTTACCTGTGTTTTAGTAAGAGAGGATAACTTGGCTCTTCTTGGTTTCTACCATGAAATGTGAGAGCTCTGGTTGTTGAGAGGATGAACCTACCCATGAAGAAGAGAGCTGCTCCTTGGCTCTGGCCCTGCTCTGGGTCTGGCAGTTAGCAGCTCCCTTTCTTCCAAAGTTTCAGCAAATGTCGATTCCTGTCCAAGATTCGACCAAACACTTAACACGATTTTAAGAATGTCTTTGTACTTCTGCTGACCTACCTGAAGTTTAGTTTGTCGTATGTTTTGCCTTCAAAGAAAGGCCAATAATTACCGGTGCTAGGCATGTGCACCGTAGGCTTTGTTCCAGAAAACCCAGACCTTTAATTTAAGATCTTTTACATCAAATGCTAGACTGTGGACCTTCCTTAAAAAAAATCAACACGACATCACTTTCACTTACAGCAACTACTTGTCATAAATCACTGTAGATCTAAACGTGATCCAAAATATTTTCTAACAGAGAGATCAGCTACGAGGTTGGCCAAAAGTGCTTATGAAAAATCAAAACTCTTTGAACAGTTGCAGGTAGAATTGGCTTGCTTGACTTTTCTCTCATAGTGTTATTATCCAGCAATGGTCTACCCACCCTGAAATAGGGACACCTCTAGCTGTTACAGTGCTACCCAGGGGTTTTGTATTAGCCCCCTGCTAGCTCCCAGCACTGTTGGTCTAAATCATCCTTGCATCATGGTCTTATCTTGCCAAGGAAGAACACTACAGCACAGCCACAACCCGGAGCTGATGGAAAGGATGGCAGTGATTCAGCACAGCACATGCTGGGCAAACAAAGCTCAAGCGTTAAACCACTCTCACCGCTGCTCTCCTTTATTTTACCAAAAGCAGCAGATGTGAAATCAGAAACTGTAGATACGGCAAGAGGGAACTGGCACGCAGAGGGATGCACAGAGGACTGTGTTTATCAACCGGAGCTTTCTTCAGATCGTAGTGTGAAAACGGGGAGGACAACTGGCAGAAGAAACGCAGTTTAAAGCAGTCACCCGAACAGCTGTAACAGCATCTGCATTTACCTGGAGCATTTTCAACACAAAAATGCCCTGTGTGAGCAGATGCAACTGAGCATCTGGAGAAGCCCAACTAGTTGAAGAAGGAAATGGGTCAAACCAGTTGGTAAACGCTGTGCTTTAAGTGCCAAGCTACACCAGCAATGCCAGGAGCAGAGATGGTAACTCCCTGATAGCAAAGGAGGGCCAGAGCTAACCTTCGGGCACCGCTCGCAGGTACGGCACGTGCTTCGGCAGGGGCGCGCGTAGCTCCTGCCCCAGCAGCCAGACGAGGTGATGTCCTGCTGGGGAAAGGCAGGAGGCACCAGACAGCAGGGTCGTGTCACGCACAACCTCACTAGCAAAAACATCCTGTCGAGGGACATCAGGCACACGGGACCAGGCAGCACCTGTAACGACAAGCCTCAGACGTGACAAGTTTGCTCTAAGACAAAGAAAATTGCTTTTGATGCCATTTTGGTTCTATCTTATGCTGTTGCACCCAAGCGAAGTTTTATGCACAGTCCAAGAGCTATATTGTTTTCCAAGTTGGGCCAGCTGAAGGCTGTTAACACAAGAAACCATCCTGTGACCGTAGCAAATGCTGCTGCCTGTTCTCGTAAGGTAAGGAAGCATTGCCGCAGATTACGGAACGGAGTCTACGTGGAGAACGGCACAGTCCTGCTCTACATAGCACGGTAGCTCCGATGCCGCTGGATAAGCCAGCAGCTGTGGAGTAATTTGTTCACGCAGTAATTCATGCTGAACTTGAACACTAATCAATTGCTCCATAGGGCTATAAAATTACCATGGACTCCTTTTAGGCTAACGTCATCCTGTGAGCTTAAGATTTTGAGCATTCATTCACCAAAGAAGGTAACTTTTAACATTTTTCCACATGGAGGAATGATGCGGATGCAGGGTGGATGCTGGCATCGTACTTGCTCCTGCCCAAGTGCCTCCAGCGTGAGCTCCTATGTTTGACCGCTTCCTGGCCTCGTCTCTAATCACTGGTGCTATTGAAGAAAAATATTTCTTTATCCAGTTAAAAAGTTCTAATAATTTTTCAGTGACAGCTTTACTAGGCTCAAAACAGTGAGGAAAATTGCTATTAATAAAAACTATAAAGCTTTTTACCTGACATTTTCACAACTAGTCTGAGCAAAGGTAATATTATTTAGCCTCTTTGGCCTCATTGCCAGAATGGGCAAGGAAGCAAATGCGTAATTTCTCTAAAGCTTTCATAGGCATGGCCCTTACAAACCTTTTAAAAGAAAATCAATTAAATAAGATTCTCAGTGATGGCCAGCTCCTGACTTGGCATTAGTCTGAAGTTTATTTTTTACTTAGGACTCCTTCTCTTGCAGTGGAGCTTGCTGTCTAGATAATTTAGCTTTTAATCTTCAGTATCTCTGACATCTTGTACTTTTGCAGTGCACTGCACTGCCTCAAACATCTAGAACCCCAAATCTGGAATTCAGCACTGAAAATGCTGACCTGGGAAGTTGTGTGAACCCAACTCTCTGAGGATCATCTTTTCTTTTTTTATGACGGGAATTCTGCTAGAAGCTTAGGATCACCCAAAATGGGTGTAGCCATCCCTTGAGCTTTGAGCTGAGCAGTAAGGACGGCCTGGAGGAGGACAAGGACACCAAAAGCCATCCTTCAGCTCTTCAACTGTGATTTGGCCATCCTCCTTTGCCCGCAGAAGGAGAAGAGGTGAAGGCATCTAACTGCACAGCTGTGTGATTTTCTGCTTTTTGGAGCCTTTATGAAGCAGATTGGCACCATGCCTCATCTGAAGGCTAAAAAAAAATTGGTCTTTTTAATTCTGAAGTGCCACTGTCTCTTTCTTTTAACGTAAGTGTATAGATAGATGGCTGCCGTGTGAACAGCCAGCTCGAATGCAAGAGGTACCTCAGCTCCCATTCCCTGCAGGCAGAGCCTCCATTTCTCTATTTTCAGTGGGTTTAAATAATGGAAACAGCTGAAAAGGCTGCATTTTTTTTTTATAGGCTACTTAAATAGCAGTAATTGTTAAATTAATTTTGCCTGACTCCAAATGGCCATTAAAGTCTGGTTTTGTGGCAAGCTGTACTAGACCACCATGTACCTCTTTTTAAGGTTCCCTTGCTGCATGCAAGACACTTTCCAGGCAGTTGGAGATGCATTGCCCCTTTTCTGTTCGAGCTTCCCAGATTCTGGGACAAGTATGTCAAGTAAAGCTATTTTGATCAATTCAAATTCCCTTTTTGGAAGCCATCCAAGGCAGTACTCTGTACACTTAGTGTTGCACAGTTGAGATCGATTTTTGTTCTTTTCCTCTTTCCATGGACTAATATATCAATTTCCCTTTCGCCATCTAACTTTATAGCAGCGCCTGTAAATCACAGTACAAGTGGCATGCTCAACGTGAGGAGAATTTGAGGAAGCTCCTTCAAATTTAGTAAAAAAAATTAAGCACCATGTCCTTAGCATCCTGTGGATGCTTAGATATGGACAGGCATGAAATAACATGCCTATGTTATTGCAGCCTGAATCCTGAAGGCTCCATGTCCCTGAATAATGTAGAAAGCCTGCAGCAAGGTGAATACTAACTACATGAAGTGGCAGCAGTTCCTGAACTTCATACCACAAGGAACTGACTTGCTGGTTGGGTATTAAACATTTGCGGGTTGCACTTTGAAATCTCCTATTATAGGCTGAAGTCTCTCAGAAAATCATAGGTATCTCTAGGTCTGCATCTGCAAAAGCATTCATCAAAAAAAAAAAAGTAGGTGCTTCAGACAGATATCCTCGGTAACTAGCATTTACTCTACTTGGTAGAAAAGGGACTTAAAAACTAGAATATGCTGAGGTGATTGTGACTCTTGACCTTGCAGGTTCAGAAAAAAACTGCAGAGGACACGCAGACCCCATGCAACATGAAATGTTTACTGGTATATATTTTATCTGAGCCAAACCACCTTTTCAGAGGAACTTCCCTGTGCTTCATTTTGTAACTTCCCCTGCCTCCTGCTCCCCTTCCTTGGTTAAAAGTCAAAAACTGGTTAGGTAGATCCTTGCTATTGAAAATCTAGTCAAAATTAACAAGTTGGTAATGGCCCATTGCACATAAAACCCTAGCAAAATACTCCACAGCTTCAAGGCTTTATATAAAATAAATTGGATGCAGGCGCATTCTTCACCATCCTCTTAAGCCTGCCATCTGTGCAGACTAAAAATAAAGCAGCAGCTTAAGGAGAGGTTTTGATAAAATGCATCCGAGAAATGCATTGGTAAAGCTCTGCCAGGTTCTTAAAATGACTTTGAGAAGCTAACTGTGTGCTGCGGAGGGGCTCTTCATCACTCTCGTTATTCAGGCAGCCTCTACGTGACCTGCTCCGTGGGTAGGATAACTCCATCATCTTCAGAGAGATGCTGGATGGCGACGGCAAATTAGCCTTCAAGAGCTCTTTCTCCATGAGAGCAAAGTTGCTGCAAACTGGCAGGAAAGGCAGATCCAATTCAGACAATTTATTCGGTGAGTAAAAAGAAGGCAATTACCTACCTACAATTAACGCGAGAAGATCCTCAGGCACAAACTGGGACTAACATACACGTGTAGGGAAATCCTGTCAGTTCGTGTGACACAAAACTTTCCTTCCACTCTATCAACAGCCACTAGTGCCCTGCAGTCAGGGATTTAACACAGCTGCAGTTTCGGCCATACTAATGTGGCAATGTGGGACAGTCAAGGGTATCTCATGTCTCAGAACTTCTCCACCTCCCATGTAACTGCTTTTGAAACTATGTCCTTCTCTCATTATTGTCGCTAGCAATTATTACAGAAATAGGAAAATGAAATATTATAAAATACTAGAAAATATTTATATAGAAAATATTTTGAGTGTTCTTACTATGTGCTTAATTGTAATTAATTTAGAAGAATGACACTCAGAAGTGTAAAATCATCAATTGATTAGATGGTGAATAAAATCAGTGCTGCTGCCTTCTGTCAGCTGAAGCCCCAGCATGCTTCGGAGCAACAGTGGGATTGCATTAAGAAGCAACATGATGAATTCAAGGTGCCAGGAAAGTAAATGCCTTGCCCAAAGTCAGACAGTGAATCAGTAAGACATCCATTAACAGAAATTAATGGGCTTGCTCGCTGCTCGCATTAGTTACCCACGAGGAGGGCTGAGCCAGCCCTTCTGATGGTAAATGCAGGTAGTTTGGGGTGGTTTTTTCCAGCAGCACGTGCTTTGGATAACTTGAGCAATTACTGCTGATGAGTAAGAGTGATGTTAAAGACTTGACTACATCTAATCTCATAGTAGCAATAGTACAGTCATAACACTGCTACCTAAATATACTTGACAAGTTATTAAATCAATCTAGTACAGAACATCTTGCCCCACTGCGATGGTGAGATTAGTAGCTGAGAGATGAAACTTTCTCCATTAGGTGAGGCAATCCATGAACAAGCTCCCAAGACTTAATACCCATAACATTGCTGATAGCGTCACCTAATTTGTTTTTCCAGTAACTCATTTCCTCCTCCAATCTCACTCTCTGACATAGGACTGCACTATTTTCCCCGTGCTGCTGTTTGTGAAGATTACCCACAGCAAGTTCACGCACGGTCCCATTTCTTCTTTCCCTTTAGAGCTTTTCCCTCCCTGCTAGAAGCTCAGCTCTCACCAGGCAGGGACTTGCGGCAACCTCCTCGGGGCTGGTTTGTTTGCCTTTCGGCAGCAGCCCCCATCCCCAGACCTTGCAGCCATACCCTACATGCCTTCACCCCAAAAAAACCCATCGAAAGCCCTTAGCGTGGCAGCTGCCTCCTGCAAAGGGGCTCAGCGCCCATGCTGGTCCCCTCAAATCTGCATTTAGCAGCATAAAGCTTTACTAAGGCCACCCTCCACCCCCTCTAGTGCGGAAAGCCTACCTGTACGGGCACGTTTTCTTCTCAAGCAACTGCTCTCACTTACTGCATTTTAGGACTCATGGCAGCGAGCTCTGAAGCTTTGGATTTTCTGTTAATGTAGTAGCATTAAAGAATAATTAGAAAAAGGGTCTTAAGATTTTCTTTCTTAGCATTTCCAGCAGTGCATCAAGTGTCAGATTCTCAGAAAAGATCAGGATTAGAAACTGTAAAATATGGGCTTGCGTAGGCAGCAAGGCAGGACACCTTTCTGCAGCCGAGGCTTACAGGAGCAAAGCTTTGGGAAGCACTTGACCCAAGGATCCCTGTCATGAACAAGAGCAGAAGAGCTGTGAAGTGATGTAAAAGTTTATTTGACCATAACTGATGGCCATCTTTTCAAGAGCACTCAACGTCCTGCAGCCATCAGTATTCCCAAAAGCCAGGAGCAAATCTTCTCACCAAAACCACAGCTCACCGGTATTTTTAGCAGAAGTAACAGGCACATAAAACAAAAGGCAGAACAGATCCTGATGCCAAGATGTTTAAAAAAAAAAACAACTTTAAAACAAAAGCATCTCTCCTTTAAGTTCACCTGAAGTCTAATTTTGATCTAAATATTTCCACATGGGAGTAGGAGTAAAAGACAAAGCAAGTGGGTTTCTGAGGAAGGGAAGTATGTGGAAGGCAGCAGCAACCTAGAAGGACGTAGGTGCCCTTCATGACAGCACCCAGCATCATGCAGCAAGCTCTCCGTAGGAATTATGATTCGTTGTATGCAAGCTGGTCCCAGATGAGCTTGAGACAAGATGAACTACCTGTAGCAGACTGACAAAGCAATTTAAAAATACAAAAATATTCCATGCAAATGGTTCAAAAAGTTTATTGAATATTTAATTTACAAAAATCATATCCCTATGAGGTGTTCTATGCAAAATTGGATAAAATAAACTGCATATAAAACCCAACCCTAGTAATGCAAATACAACACAGAAATGAGACCATGGAAAGGAAAAAAAAAATATAATCATGACACACATATGACATTCATTAAGGATTGTCCCAACCATCCAAGAATTGGTTCAACATGATGCCTTCTTCCTAGACACATTATACATTTTACCATTTAAAACAGGCCTTCTGTATTCCGTTGGTCCAAATTTACGGTTTATAACAATTCTTTGCATTCTTTCTTTAGCTACTACACCAGTTCTGCCATTCCCATTTTGATCAGAAGGTGGAAACAGACAGTACATACATTGAACACGTGCACTATTAGATGCAACTTGCTATCTTTGGTAGGGACCCTAAATCTGCAGCAAAGTCAGCTTTCTATAACGACAAGAATTTCAGTTTCAGTTTTGGCAAAGAACAGGTTTAATTTTGTTGTTTAGTAGAATGTTACTGGCAGTTTCTGTTGAACATACAAAAAGTATAGTTGTCTCTTGCATGGTTTAAAAATGGAGATAATTCATACGGGTTTTAAATCTAATTACTTGTATTTTAACATTCCTTGACTCAAATATGGTTACATAAAACGTCATTACTGCACAGCAGGCCATTCCTTGTAAGAACAAGGGATGTATTGCACACAGACCACAACTGCAATTCCATCCTGCCTTTTTTTTCTCCCTTTTAAAGCAATAAGACTATTCCTGCAGGTAGTCACACAGATTTGGATGCCAGTTTCCCTTTGAACAAGTAGGAATCTTGCTGAGTGACTCAACATTTGTATAGTAAGTTTTCCTGGGAAAGAGGAGGGTGAAACAAAAATAAAAACTAAAGAAGTTTGGGACAATCAGTGCTAGAGTGTTTGCAGCCCTCCTCTGGGATAACATGGATAGGAGGAGCATGATCAGGAAAAAAATAATTAAAAAAACAAAACAACAAACAATGCAAGAGCCAAGGAACTTCACTTTAAAAGAGAAGGAAAAAGTAACCAGACTGTTTCCTCCATAACATTAATATTCCATAAATATTGGACAGTATTTGATTAACTGCCATTAGCTGCAACTTTCAAGCATTCTCTTTGCTTTTTCAAGCACTATCTGGAAAAAAAAAAAAGAAAAAATTATGCACCTCCCCAGTCCTCCCCACTCCCGCTTAGTGGAAATGCAAATAACCTGCATAGCCATGATTTTCTTAGCTGAAAACATTTAGTGGAAGACTATCTAGACTTAAACACTAAGTAAATCTGCTCACTTATGAGTAAAACATGCAATATTACAACAGACAGCTAACTGTCCTCGAAAAGGCTTTTTATGACAATTGCTAATTTGGCAGAGAAGAAATGTTTCCAAATGCATGAAAATAATCTTAAGAGCCTTAGTGAAGAACATAGTTACAATATATTAGCGATTTCTGTGGCATAAACATTTTAAAAAGCATCAGCAAAGTATTAAATATAAAAGCAATATGTATATACCCCCTCCATCCTCAGAAAAGCATCATGATTTGTAGTGTATTAAGTCAGATTTATTGACTGGGGAATTAAGGCATAACCAGTAGACAATAGTCTTTATTGTCTCAGCTCCACATAATTCGCAGGGAACAACCCGTATCGGCCTTTGCAGACACCCCTCCACCAGCCATCATCAATCATTTCTATGTTTGTGATGATGTCATCTGGGTCAAAGGAAATCTCGTCATCACCCGCTGGAGAGAGAGTTGAAGAGGTTTAGTATTTGCACAGGAGCAGTCCGCATTGCAATCTCACCTATCAACCCACCATCGCTAAAAATAACACAGACACCCATCACCTTCCTCTCCCATCAGGGCATTTGAAACAGGGCACCGGGCAATGACAACTGGAAAAGATGGACACTTTCTCATCCTCTGGAGTGACGAGGTAGTCGGATCTTACCTACTGCATTTTGGGTGCATTTCTAACTTAGAGCAACAATTGCTACCTAACACACTGAGAACCACTTTACTTTCTTGATCTCTCCTCAGAATTAACCAGTCACAATTTTAAACAACTATGTATGCCAAGGGTTTAACAAGAGTGTTAATACTTGCTTAAAAAAGATTTTGAAAACTCCCACCATTTCCAGAAACAGTGGCTAGTAGTTTTCAAAAGTGTCTCAATGCTAT
This sequence comes from Harpia harpyja, assembly GCF_026419915.1. Classification (NCBI taxonomy): domain Eukaryota; kingdom Metazoa; phylum Chordata; class Aves; order Accipitriformes; family Accipitridae; genus Harpia; species Harpia harpyja. The sequence goes on along the minus strand of NC_068955.1, from coordinate 30,573,110 downwards.
TGCAAAATCACTAAATTCCTAATCCTTCATATCTTCATTTTGTATGTTATTGTAAGAGACTACAGGATGAAAGGCAAAGGAAAAATCCAGACTTATCTGTGCAGAACAAAGACAAGGATAAAAACAACAGCTTTGCTTACCAGCTTGATAATCATAAAGGGCTATGGCTGTAATTCCAAGTTCATTTTCGTATTCATCATAAGCATTTTCTGAGAGAGAGAGAGGGGAGAAAAATTAAAAGCATGAAGAATACTACCTATCACCCTGAGTTCTTTTCTGTGGTAGTCCCCCTTTAATTCTAGCGCTAACTCACATAGGAAGCAGGGAACAAACCATGCAAGTTTTTAGCAGTGCTGACATTCCTTCTGAAATGGATTTTTTTTCCCTAAAAAAACCAATTAAAGCCGGAGAGGAAGTGTTCACAAGTAGGCATTTAACACAGTACAAAATAAAAACAATCAGCCTCATCACACTTCTGTAAAATGTGACAGAACAACTGAGGCCAAGATCACTGTTTAAGAGACTATTCAATACAAGCTAAGTGTGTGTGTTGGGGGACAGGGGAGAAAGGGGCCTGTTTAAAACTCCCAGGTTTTCATACCAGAGCAAGCAGGTTCATTCTTCACACCTCATTCAGTAACCAGAAGAGGTGAGAAAAACAGGAATTCAAAAGAACCTTATTCTTGCACTTTCATTAGTTTCAGACATCCTTATTCCACTCCCTTATAGGCACAGAACACATCACATCCATTTCAAAGTCCCAAGAATTGTTTACAGAATTTTTTGCTTTGTAGGCCAGCACTGGCTCAACACACAAAATCTCCATCTCTGTGCTTTCTTCTCAAGTTGAGCTGCATTACACAGTGTGGAAATGGTTACCCCTACATTTCTTTTTGAACTGATACCCTAGAGAGCACTGTAATTATTCCAACATCATCTCACATAAGTTAAGTAATTTCAACCTTGCTCTAGCCATACCTTAATTTCCTAATTAAAGTTTGTTGGTGGAGAATCTAAACAGTCTCATCAGACTACGACTTTAGAGAACTAGGACAGTGCGCTATCAGCACAACTATTAGTTAAGTTGTTGCCCAAGGAAATAATCTTTATCTTAAAAAAAGGGTTTCATATCAGAAACAAACACTCTACCTGCTTGGTAATGGTCTCCTGCCCCTGCCACTTCATAGACCGTCTCTGGTTCATATTCTGCCTCTCGCTGACTCACTGCTTCTTGGTAGTCTGACTCTGCAGCTTTGTAGCCAGACTCTGGCTCGCGCACAGTTGAATACGCTGCACTGGAATTCTTGTAGGCAGAATCTGCTTCATAGGAAACTGCATCCTGCAGAAATACAGGTGAGGTTCATCAGGGTTTTGTAAAAAGGTTCCTACGCTTAGGATCAAAACCCAGGTACTGAAAGAGGATTCTAACAAACCTCATAGACTGGGCTTGAGGGTGCCTTCTGCTCAGCTGGCTGTGTGGTAGGAGATGGCGGTGGAGTTTGTTTTTTGGCTTTAGCTTGTTCCTAAATTGAAGAGAAAGAAAAACTTCAGTGCAGCTTAATCACTGATGTCTTGACACTGAACAAGAAACAACCCTCCAGTAAGAAAGACAGACAGCGTATTCTGCAATAAACTCATGCGAGCAGGGAGCAGAAGAGAACTGGACTGGCTGGATCGTTACACCTGCCTGAAGGTTTAGACTGGCTGTGCAGTAAAGCCTCAGAAATACAGCAAAGCAGAAGAGAAAAAAGTGAAGAAACAAAAACCGCATGGTATGTATGCATACATGTGTTTAAAAACAGAGTACCCAATGTTCTTTGGCACATTTCCATAGAAGCTGCAGGGTTTCTGTGTTCAATATATTCATTCTGTTCATTAGCTGGCTGGGCCTCATGTCCCATTTTAGCGTAAGTTTAGAGAACCTGAAGCCTGCATGTTCTAATTATACAACTGATATATTATCTTTGATGAGAAATGATCCTGCAATATCTTGCAGGTCTGCAAAATACCTGCCAAGGCAAAAGACTGAATAGCTTAGACAAAATTAAGTCCTATATACTGACAATAAGGGGATTCAAATGTTCAGAAGAGTTATATGTGGTAGAAATAAACGCAGTATTGCTATTGTATTCTGCAACACAAAGAACATGGATCCGAATCAAATGTTCTGGCACTCAAGCACTTCATGCTGTGCCATCCCACCTGTGAATCAGAGGGCAAATCCACAATCATCATTAGGAAGCCAGGATACTGTAGCGCAAGAAATGCTACGTTGCTTGCATGACTTAAAAAAACCCCAAAAGCCTGTAAGCTAGCTATTTCATTTTGCCTCTCTTACCATAGGGAAAAAGAAAACTGCGGATCTAGGGCCAAACTTTCTTCTTTTTTGTAAAAAAGAAGAGAGAATACATGTTGTAGGAGACTGTGCACTCCAGCTGTTTAGGTCCATCAAGCTGTAACTCCCCAAAGGATCCTCAGGAGAAACTGTAGTCCAGAGATGAAGCAATAGGGCTCTGTTACAAAAATACTCTTCCTTTCCTTTGTTTGTCACAGCTCAGAAAAAAATACATCTAACAAAGAAAGCAAAGCGTGTCTTGAGAACAGAGCCAGCTTTGAAGACAATTCAAAGCTTAGTGCTGTGCTTTCTGGAAAAAATCTGTCCTGATGTGAACAGTCCTCTCCAACTTTTAACTCCTGTGCTACAGATAAAAAAGCACCAGCAGTGTGTTTATTAGAAGTCAAATCTAAGTTTGGGGACAAATTAAGTAGTATCAGTCCATTAGCAATGTCAAACATGACAACAGTTTGAAAAATTTGCCCTAGGTAACGGGTCTCTGCAATCCAGACTACAGTTTAGGATAGCCACAGCATAATTGCCATAAAACATTTAAATTGCACGGTCCCCCCTCAGGCTGGGTTTCTTCCACACTGAAACGCTCCCTGTGAAAGAGCATCCTGCCGTGTTCTCTAAGGTAGCAGAGGCTAGCTAAATCGAGGCACCCGTTGATTCAAACCAGCAGTTAGAGAAGAGCTCCCTGCACGCCATTTGACTATGTGACATATGTGAAAAGCAAAACAGAAAAACGATTACCAGTAAATAGGGTTCTTGTACATATGGACTGCATTCCTTCGTTCCCATTGTGGGAGTACATATGCCCACATACTTTCTTAAAGTGAGAGAACTTTCTGTCTGTGCAAGGAAGTTCACTTAAAGAAATAAAGTTCACTTAAGTCAAAGTCCGTCCCCACCCTTTACAGTATCTGTGGATGGTATGCTTACATCCCTCCCTCCCCTTTTCACACTCAGCTCGTGAGCGAGGGGCAGTGCAGCCAGTGCCATTTCAGTTTCCCCTTAACCTCGTCCGCCCTCCCTCAGTGTCTGCAGAATCACACAATTAACCATGGAGATGTTCAGTCTGGAAGAACATTAATCATCTGGTTATGGTGAAATTTAAATACCAGCTTTTGAAAAAAACTTCAGATGTGTCCAGGCAACAGAATCTTTGATGAAGCACAAGAAAAATCAAGCATAACGGCTTGAATTTAACCCACACTTACAACAAAAATAACGGTAAAGAAAGTCAGTCATTTCTGAGAGAGAAAGGGGGGAAAAAAAAAAAAAGACATAACAGTTCAATGACTCATGAGAACCTGTGTTACTACATTTAAACCCTTCTGGAGAACTGTTTCCTCAGCAGGAGGAAACCTCAATGAAAAGCTGAAATGGGTAACAAAAGCCCAAATTCACCACCCTCCATCCACAGATCTTTCTTATGAGCATATGATCATCCAAAATGACTGGCAAGAGAGGTAGTGGAGAAGCTGAACTTCTTCCCCCACTCAGCCCAGACTATAAACCCATGCAATGGAAGGGAATACTAAGCAGAAAGCCTGGCTACTTTGGCAAGATACAGATGACCAGTCATCTCCTCCTTACTGGTTAAAAAAAAATTATTCCAACTAGGTTGGTATAGGAATAGTCTAATGAAGAGCCATTCGGCATCTGTAGCATGAAGTGGATTATTTCAAGATTGAGACGAGTGACACAGACAAACTGTTATACAGGTCAGACTGAGAGAACTGAAGAAGTCCCTGAAAGGCGAAGGTGGCCCAGTACCAAAACGCACAGGGACAATGAGAGCCAACAGGATGATGTCCTGCCTTACCCTAACCACAGCGCTTGGCAGCGGAGGCACCTGGAGAAATGCACGCACCTGTCCACTCGGCCAATCTCAGGGTTGTACCCGAGACCAAGCCTGGACACAAACCTTCTCTCAAAAAGAAGCATCAATACCTTCTGTGTCAGCCATGTAATCTTTCAAAAAATTCACACAGCCACCAGAGCAGACTTCCCACTTCTCGCTGAGGACTGCAAGACAGCTCATCTACCAGAGCTGAAGGACTGACACGTGTGAACTTGAGTCCTATTCCCCACACACCTATCACTTAGGGCAACTGCTGCCTTGAAGGAACAGAGGATCTCTCCTAATATATTACACTGTCATCACTCATAAGCAAAGCAGGAAAGCTCTGTCCTCCGAATGGACCAGATATCCAGAGCACTGGCACACAGCTGCTGCTCCTTGTGAAAATGCAACTGTGGTGCAATGAAATTACATGGTATTTTAGAATAGTATACTGATATCCCTACTTGGCAAGACAAAGGGAACATAAAGGGCATGCCCCTGGAGACACAGCTACTACCACATGAAGTACCTCCTTGCATCCTGAGGAACATCAACCTGATTGTAGCAAAGATGCAGAACACAAAACTTACATACAGTACAGAAAAGATCAATATGAGGTGTCAGAGTTGTCACATGCCCTCGGAGAGAGACACTTTTGTAAAGTAGTTGCCCAGGTGGTGAAGGCACTAAGTTAAGGATAAAGCATCCTGGAACCCTGCAACAAGAGAATTCTTACCATCTCAGAGTTGGTAATTGCTCTGTGATAACGAGTCAAGTTTTTTACTTCAGAACATTCACTTTAAGACCCAGGTGTTCAAGGATGGACTGCACTGTTTGCAGGGACTGGTCTTTTGTAGAATCCCCTAGAAACAACCAAATCAAAGTAAGGAAGTAACAGTCCTCGGTTGAGGACTCTTGCCTAGCAAGCACCATCAGCATCTTGAAGATGACCTAAGAAACTTCAGACAGGTTGAGAAGTCCTAAAACCACCAGATACCTTGTCTGAGAGCGAAGAAGTAGTGATGACGGAATGGAGTTACTGCCAGGTAAAAATATGCACCTCAGAGAAAGAAATGAAAGAGCAGGATGAATGCTGAGAACATCCATTTTCCTTTGGGATTGATACTTCTTAACAATTCTCAGCAGTAACTGGAAGCAAGGGCTGTCCAAAGTGATCTCATGGGTGCAGAATGGCCTTATTAACAACGCAACACTTGTGATACCCATCAACTTACATCATGGTTCTTCCTTATTTGGAGAACTGTAAAAGTATCTAGTAAATTAAATCCTCCAAAGATAACAATGCTGCTTGCTATAAGTCACAAGTCCTAACGTGATCCAGATCCAGTGTGCTGACAGAGGAAAACAAGTGCCAAGAAAAGGGAGATCTCTTGAAGGAGGAGTGAAGCTGCACTTTCAAGAACAATGTACACCTGAAGTTTTCCCTGGCTTGTGTTCAAAAAGAGTATTTGTTCCCATTCTTCATCACCCCACGGAATAGACCCAGAGCTGAGGGACTACAGCTCTTTGACTAGAGTTGCAGTGTAGGTGGCAAGGACAAGGACAGGGGAAGATGAGGAGTGAAAACTCACTTTGTTAAGGAAACAACCAGGTGCTAGACCTAGATACAGGTGATGCCTAATCTTAAACACACTGAAACATGCTGGGAACAGCAGACAGCTGTTCAGGAACAGAGGCCAGCCTGCAAATAGCTAGAGGAGCCATGGGGCTGCCAGCTGAACAGCTACACCAGAAGAAGGTGGTGACACACGCTGACAGCATTTTGCTGTGGCTCTGAGTCAGCAAGTGCTGAGGCATTCAACTTTTCTCATCTGAAGTACTCCCAGAGCAACTGTACAGACTAGATGCATTTCAGCTTTACCTCTCTGAGGAGAGGGGAACCAAGTGACTTCTCCTCAAGGCAAACATTCAACTTTTCTCTGTGTGGCTCAGTGCTGGAGGCTGGTGCCAATGCCAAGAATGACACAGAGCAGTCCAAGCTGACTAACAGAGTGGCACCCTGGAGCAGGCTTGCTGACCTTATCAAATCGAAAAGACTGAATTCTCAACTTCAGCTGTTTATCTCTTCCTCTCTCAGCTTTAAGAGACTGGCAAATGCTCTGTTAAAGGGGTAACATTTTTCTCCAGGACAGTAAAGAAACCCAAATAGTGGTTGGGGGAAGGTATTAAAAGTCCACAAAGTCCACAGGGATGAAAGGCAGCATTAGAAGAAATCACTGATAGACAAAGATGAACGCCCATTCATCTTGTGATGCATGTATGCAGTGAACATATGCTCACACTGTACATCCTGAAGCCATAAGGCAAAAGAGGAGATAAGCTGAAAGAAAAAAAAAAAAAAGCAGCAATCACTTTAGATGGAAAGACTTGATTTATCCTATAAAGCTAGAATTTCCCAAATTTCAAACAGAACTCAAAAGGAAGTTAGCATTTTTCAGAAATCAAACTATACACAAGATACATGAGCCATGCAGTTTCAGCACAGCAAAACTACAGGGCTATTTCAGAAGCACTGCTGGCCCACACACCTGTGAACAGCAGACTTGAGAAGGCAACCAATGAACCCAGCAGGGGAACTGATTTGGATTAACTAGATGTTTTATTTGTTAGGGTTAATTTTCCACTGTTGTGTGACTATACAGATGCTCTGCTGGCATAAGGAATAAGGCAGCTTGAGACTGCTGCCATTAGCAGCCATGCTGGTTTAGGCCAGCTTAGTTAACGTGATGTAATGTGCAGTTTCACTGCAGTGTATTTTTCTTAGTTTAGGAAGATCAAAGCTAGGTTACTGTAAGCCTACCATGCATTAGTTTTTCATACTTGTAAAACAAATTATTTACACCAAGTCTAAATTTGTGATGAATTAGACCATACTGATGAAATGGGATGAACACCACAACCTGACATCCTGTAGCAGCATCCCGCTAAGGGTAAGTATCTACCACATCTGAGAAACCAGCCATTGGGTCTGCCCCATTTGTTCCTAGGCAATGGACTGAACAGATCTGAGAAACCATCTGACAGTCTTTCCTGGATTCCAGATGTCTCACAGAGGATGCTGAGACAAGTTCATATGCAAGAATATTTCTTGTTGGGGTCTGCAGCTGGTGGCATGCATTGGCTCTAACAATGAAAGATACTTCTGGCGGAAAATAAAAACAAAAGAGGAGAAAGAGAGAGAGAAGTAGGAAGGAAATAGGAAAACTCCCCCATAGCCAGCCAGGAAGAACAGTGACGAGGGTCCCAGACAAGGAATCTCCTCTGGGAGGGTCTCTTCAGCGTAGCAAGTGAAAATAATGAAGATGATGAGGATGACCGTTTTCCTGTGCATCTCTGAGTACTATATACTTTTCATCAGGACCCGCCCAATCTCCCTACTGGTTATTCCTGCTTGGGACGCTATTAGCACTAGCTGGAGCATGCTACTTCAGCATCAGTGTTGCATATTGGTTGGCTCTTAAGTCTCAGTGCACATATATGGCCAAGCAGCATTTATTCAGAATTTAAGAGACTGCTATCTTTGTGTCCTATGTTTAGTCTTCTCCAGTATAAACTATTATCTGTAAAACAAGAGGTGAAGAAGGGGAAAAGAGGGACTATTCTTACGCCAGCATCAACTGCTTGCCACTCCCTGCCATAATATCAGAGTTTACAAGTGTGAGACCATGAAATCAGAATAACAGCATGGGACCACAAGGGAAACTGCCACAGAAACTCTGGACAAACACTGCTGCAGCAGCTTGCTTGAAAGGTTACACAGCTGCAGACAGCAGGCCCTCAGGATTACTGATGATAAGGCATCTCAGGCATTGTGTAATGAAGCAAATGAACAAGACATGAAGGAGAAGTTACTATTAATGCACTAGGCCTTCCATCTCAGCAGCAGAGTTTCACCAAAAGTGCAAATTCTGTAAAGCAGATAAGATGCAGTTTCTGACTAAACATTCCCTGGAATTATGTTGCTTATGAATAACACAGAAATCACGAAGCTTTTAACGATGCCAATGCTAAATTAATTTTCTTAATTCCCAAACTAAGATTCAGTTAACATTTGGAAGATAATTTCCCCTCATGTCATGGGTGTGTGCTATACCAAAGCGTGATACCACCTCCACCTTCCACAATACAGATTCCGAAACAGCAGCATCACCGACTATCACCGTGCTATTAAACTTCTTGGACAAGCTGTCATATAGGGCCTTTTGGAGACCACACGTCTCTCCCCTTATGAGTTCCTCCGTGCCCAAGGGAATCTGGTATTACCAGAAGGCAGAAGTACAGTAGGAAAAGGTCAGACTGCAGAGATTAGTGCTCAAGACTAGATACATATTTTGGGATAGGCTAAATAAAAAAACCCTATACACTATTGTTACCTTACCAGCCTATCTGATGTCTGATGTACATATGGCGCATGTTGATAGATGGCTGGAATCGCAAACAGGTAAAGCACAGGTACAAACATAGCCAAACACATATATACACACAGAGGGCTTTAAAGCCTAGCTGGAAAGAAGGAAAGTATCTTTTCTTAAAAGGTTCTCTTTTCTCCCAGCATGGCATTGAAACACTACACACACTGCTCAAATGGGATTTGAATCTTACTGACCTCCAGTTTCCTTCGAGCCTCCTCCTGTTCTTGTTTCTCCCTGGCCATTCTTTGTGCTCTCTCAGCTTCTGCCTTCCTTCGGTCTTCCTGCTCTTTTTCCTTGGCTAGGTTTTCGAAGTTAGCTCGGATGCTGCTTGTTTTATTAGCAACTGTAACATTTAAAAAAAATTAAAGTCAAATGTTGTTGTTTAAGGTTCTGTATAAAGGTAGCCTGGAATGAGTTTTTGGTACAAATTTCTGCTAGGATTGAACATGTTTCTGCTTTTCTGCTCTCTGACCTCACAGCCCATTCAGGAAAGTCCTTCTATCCCTCCTTCTCCCCTTCCAAGCCCAAACCTCTTGTGCACCACATTTCTCTTATTTAAAAACCTCTATAACACTTCTCCCTCCTCTCTGTCATGGTACAGTCTCCACCACTCCGCTCCCCTACTCAGTCTGTTCTTTACTCTGATGCTATTTATTCTCCCTTCCTCAACTCTGATGACCCTCAAGGAAAAAAAAAAAAAAAACAACCACAAACCAAAAGTACCTCTAAAGGGAGGGAGAGAGTAGTTGGGGTTGCTAGAGACCTGCAAATACACCAGTTCCCTGTAGATGATTCTTACTCATCACTACTACATTAACAGTAATATCCTGGGCTTTTGAACATTATCCAAAGAAATGATTGGGGCCAATGCCCTACCAGCTTCTATTGGCTTGGTCTTCTGATAAGTTGATGCTGGTTTCTCAATATCTTCAAAGGTTGCTGCATTCTATCAATAAGAAGAAAAAAAGTACATTTAAAAAACACAAATTCATGAAGGCATTCAGACAACTTTAATCTCTGCCATTTTATTGTGATAGTGCCCCTCTGGCTTTTTTTTTCAGAACACCAAAACGAAATCAGGAAGAATCAAAACCTGACAAATGGAATAATTCTTTACGTCAAACTATGTAAGAATTAATCTTCAGGGACAGGTTTAAACACATTAAAATCCTATTAATTAAAAAAAAAAGTGTTGTATGAACAGATGACTCATCAGAACTAAAAAATGAGGCAATGTCCAAAACATTTATTGTGTAGCTGTTGCTGTTCTAATCCACATTATGTGGGATTTCTACCAAGGTAAAAGCATCAGTCCCCTTAAAGAAGCAGATACTGTTAAAAGAGAGGGAGTATTTTGAGAACAGTATTCAAAATACAGGGGTTTTTTGAAATGAATGGTCTTGAGTCATCCTGAAGCCACAAGTAAAAAAAAAAGAAAAAAACCTACAGACTTTCAGACTCCGCTACTTTCTCACTCTTAAACATCCTACATAAAGCCAAGAGAGAATTTATTCAGTAGATAAATCTCAGTGAGGACTTTTTCATCTTTTAGTTTTTTAAATTTAAAAATGGACAGGTAGAAAGGGGGTATCAGCTGCCCTATCTTTCACTGTTACAGAATACTAAAACAAATTCTCCTAAAGGGAAGGTCCCTGATAATCAAAGTGGGCAAAGTTGGTACATATCAGACACCCATTTTAAGCAGTCCACTAAAAGACATCCTCAAGATGCAAGGCATTAGCTAGTTGTTAGAAGACAGGACTGAAATTGTGGAATTAATGGATTTTCTCATTCTTTCGTATAAATTTTGCTATTTATTTCCATGCTTCAGTTTTCCCTACTTAAACATGTATATACACTACACATATGTACACATGTACATGTGTGTATAAACTGGCATCAGCTCTGTGTGTATAAACTTGCTTTTTAAAGATTTAGAAAGGCACAGAACTCTACTGTTAGACTGGAGAAGTGTCCAGATATAAAAGAGCTGAACACTACAGATCTACCCAGGCTATTTTGTATCCCTACAGACTATTTAAGTCATGGCTCTTTTAAGCAACTTACCTTATCCATCCGATCTTTCTGTACACCATACTTCCCACCAAATCCTTTCGAATAATCTAAAAACAGGATAAAAAGGTTAGAGTAGGGAGTTTCTTGTCCCTCTCATCTTTCTGCCAAATGCAAAGAGCCATTTCAAATGCAAATAGCCATTTCAGCTGCATGCAGAGATACAGTGACAGCCGCCAAAGAAAATGCAACTTGTTTTTTTGATGCAGAAAGGATACATAACTGCAAAAGAGCCTTCAGGTACACCAGCAGATGACAGATTGTGGGCCACATGCATTCTTTGAGTAAACATTAAGCTGAGGATTGGTAAGGTATCAAGCAAGGAATAAGGGATGAGCCCTTCTAATGCATCACTTCTGTAACACAGCCTTTCACAGCACCAATTCTTAGCCCTCTGCAGTAATCATATAACCTAAGCCATTTTGCTTTGCTCAAAGGAGCGATATCCAGTCTTCGGTGACCACAGAGGTGCTTTTTTCTCTTTAACTTGGTAAATTCTATGAATGGCAGGAAAATATAACAAATTTCTCATTCCAGTGGATTTGGTCATGATACCCAACTGACGAACATTAAAGTCATTGGTAATAACCCCTGCTCTACACATGGAAAGGGGCAATTCCACAAGACAGCACGGGCCTGCAACAACTCGCCACCACAGAAATGGGGTGAACATGCTATTCCGTACCACCCCTGAGCTGCACACTCTTTCTCTCACCTGACGCTGACTCTAGCACTTGTTATACTCCAAAATCAGTTTAACTCACTAGCGGCATTAACCAGAAAAACAACAGACCAACCCTAACAAGAGCAGCTTTCTGCTCTTTCTAGTGAGTTGTATTCAGAGAAATGTCTGACGAGCACCAGAGCCAGTGCAACAGAAGCAGCAAGAGTGTGTGGCTGGAAAAACACCTCTTTCTGGTGGCAGTGAGCTGTAGGAACATGCCCTTAGACTCTGCAGATGGACAGGCTTTCCTATCGGTCCCTGGAATACAATTACAATTACTCCTTCTCCTCTCAGCCCCAAAACCGCTTGGGTCCCCTAACCAGCTATTTTAGTGTTTGTACTTGGGCTCTGCTAAGGCACATCTGACGCTCTAAAAGTTTGAATTTGTGTCACTGTAGCATAGAAAAATATTGACTATCAGAATGAACAACCTCATTTTCTTCAGCTTTGTATGTATTTTCAGCCAGAATAAATATACTACACTTACATTTTCCTGATCCAGACTTCTCACTTTAAGATAACGGAAAACCAGGAATTCATGGTTTGTACCCCAACTATTTCACAATGAATAAAGAGAGCATTATAACAGTATTTGCTCACCCAAGAACCACAAACATTCCCTACTTCTTGTTTTAAAGACTACAATCATTTTAAAATGATCTTGCCATAACCCATTGCTTGTTAATGGTTACATGCATGGTCCTTATCTGAATATTTTTCCACCAATTTATCCAGGCAAAACTTCACATTTAGAGTCTAAAACTGGTAAGCACGACGTCATCAACATCATACTACTAATAATGTTGTTATTATTACACTGTATGTATAGCTATTAACTAAATGCATAATGTTGTAGAGCTGTTAACTAAACATTGGATATCTGTTTCCTGAATACAGGCTCCCTTTATGTAACATTTTAAGAATAAAATGGAAGAACATTGCTAGATCATGTAGGAATAGAAGCGCAAGAAAGTGTCTGCACATTACTAGCACCAATCTACTCAGAAACTATTTAAGACTGTGTGAGAAGTGGCTGCACTGTTAAGAAAGTAACAAGTGAAAACGGTGCCTTGTTGAGATTCATGCTTGGCTAGTTTCTCCTTGTAATCAAACCCCACAGCAGATGGGTCCTGCCTTTCTGTCTGTACACCAAATTTCCCTCCGAAACCACTCTTATAGTCTGAAAAAGCCATATGTAATAAATTAAAATGGAGGAAAATAAAGAAGTTTAGTCAGAGACACTCAAAATAATTTTTGCAGTATTTCTCAGTTACCAATAATTTTGGATGGTGAAAAAAAAATATCTCAATGCACTTTCAATAAGACTAAATTCAAAAGATGTTTCCACTTGAGATTAAAAAGAGGTCAACATGATTTATCAGACATAAGAACACCATTCTGAAGTCACAGAAAAAAGCACTTCTCAACATTTTTCATACATACTGCATAATGCACTTGCATTTGATCAACTTTATGAACACAAACATACGCATAATATGTTCACCAAAACAAAACAACATACAAAAGGATACAAGAGAATAAACTGAGCTCCTTCATCAGCACGGTTAACATTTGTACACTAGAGATCTGACTTTTAAAGAGGTGTTAAGACAGGGTCCACAGAGACTATCCTCCAGATATTCCTGCACAGTACTGTTTAAAGGAAGAAGGAATATTCCTGCTGCCGCACAACTTGAGGAAAAGAAGCTCTCAGCTAAGAGCTATGACCATTCCCTACTGCTGCCTTAGAACAGCCATTTGAATATATGGTATAAAATGAGGGCACAAAAAAAAAAAAAAAAAAAAAAAGACTTCCAGTAATCCTCTCACAACAAATCTGCTGGAGCATCCAACAGAACAATATTCTGAGGATCGCTTTTAATTTCTTTAATTAAAAAAAGAAAAAAATAATTAATTTAATTTCTTTAAGTTAAGAGTGGTGACAGGCAGAGGGCTGGGGAGCAATCGTTATTTTGCAACTTTTCTTCTGGGTACAAGTATTTCATAGGAATAGGTACCTCACAGGCAATGAGAAAGGATAGCATTAGAAATTAGATTTCCCCTGCATGAAAATAGGGGTATACTTAACAGAAACCAGAAAAAGGAGATTATTTGTGGAAAGTACAAAGAAATTGCTAATTTGTGGTTTGCACAACTCAACTGAAAAAGGAAAAAAATAATCCAGGCTACCTGCAGACTCATAAAGCTTCTCCAGTGAGAACTTATCACTAAGCCTGAACTTTCAGGGAGTCGGTATCAGATGTGTTAAACCTGCTTTGCAGACACCAGTACAACCAATACACAGCAACCATTCAAACACAGAAAAAGGAGACTCATGTCAGCTACTATAAGGCTGTGGCCAAAGATACTGGGGAGGAGGGTTCACACAGGGAAAAGTCAAAAGGAGGTAAGTCAGAAAGAATGGCAAAGAATTGTGAACTGATATACCTTTCTGGGATTCGTGCAGCTGCACTTTCTCCTGGTGATCCCAGCCAAGTGCACATTTGTCTTGTCTGTCTGTCTGCACACCAAATTTGCCTCCAAACCCCTTTACATAATCTGTATGCATGAAGTTTCAGAAAACATTATTGCAGTTTATGACTGTAAACAGTACTTAATAAAAAAAACCAGTAACATGTTATGGGATAAGCTGCCCTGTCATTAACGATACTATCTTTCACTCTTTTTTTCTCTTGCTACACTACCTCAACAGAGGGGAAGGATACTGATTAGGTAACTCTAGGATCACGATGCAAGGAAGCATCACAATTCCAGTGAAGGTTACAGCATACAGACTCAATAATATTCAAAGATTTGAAGAATCTGATGCACTTTCAACCTAAAGCCATATAACACACACAAATATATGCGCAACGTAGATATATAAATAATGAAGGACTTGATACTGCCTCTGAATACCATAGATCTGTGCAATTACATATTTATTTCAATAACATCCATACGGACAGAAGGTCCCTTGGAAATCAGATTGTGAAACTCAGGGATAGTTTACAATGCCTTCTGTTTCTTTAAGGGAAACAAAAATCTGCATACACAAAGGGCAAACACACATTTACCACAAAAAAAAAACCAAACAATTTTTTTTCTCCCAGGTTTAAAAGGCTGATTGATTTGAACTAGTATTTTTAAATAAGATAATAAAAACCTTTCTGTGATTCATGTTTTTCCGTTTTGCCTTGATATTCAAAGCCAACAGCACTTTTGTCCACTTTGTCCTTGTCAACACCATATTTACCACCAAAGCCCTTGGAATAATCTAGAGATAAGAGTGAAGAATTTTGTTTGTAAGTGTTCAATAACAAAATATTACCTTGAAAAATTTTGACCTGCTAACGTTACATTGCATATTAAAAGCAGCACTGACATCCCCAATTAATCTTGATACCAGACACTGAAGTCATAAATTCTTCAGAATACATTCTCTCAGGATGGAAAATAAAATAGCATCGTATGTAGTTCAACTGCTGGGCAATATCAGCAATTCTGCTACTTGACTCCTTGATAAAATTCTTAAGACACTTAGAGCAAAGTGAACTTCAAAAACTATGTCAGCAACAGCCTGGATGCTTTTAAACAAACACCCCCTTTTTCTCTTTAGCATTTCTAGAGAGCAAACATTTCTTTGAGATAAACAGAAAACAGATGGCAAAAATGTAAAAATTTTTCAATAAAATGGTCGATTTTTGATCAGATATGCCTGGAAACCTGATTAGCAACACAATATTAACTCTAAACACTACTAACTCTGATAAACGTTTTAATCTACAAACAGCTGATTCTTCCAGAAACACTTCTCTGTTGTGGTTAAACTGCTTACAGTCTCAGTACTTTAATCTACAGCTTTTCAAAAGAAGTTGCAAAAAACCTCCAGAAAAACCTACGTGCCCTGCTTCCAAAGTAATGGCAGTTGGATCATCACTTAAAACCAGTCAGAACCTATGTTTTAGGTTTCTTTTTCAGAAGTCAAAGTTTTCAGCAACGTAAATTTTATTCAGTGTTAACTTTCAGCAGGTTAGAAGTGCAACAGATGTAAAAAATTAGTATTTTACAATACTGCCTATCTTGAATGCCTACTACATCAGAGTACAAACTCACCAACACATGTGTCTACTCACCCTTCTGTGACTCATGTTTCTCAGTTTTACCCTGGTAATCAAACCCCACCGCACTCTTGTCCACTCTGTCAGCTTGTACTCCATATTTTCCACCAAAACCACTTGAGTAGTCTGCATTGAGAGTAAAGCACAATAAAAATGAAATGAAGAAGCTTTTAATGGAAACATCATATCCTAGCAATTGGGGGGGGGGGGGGAAGTTATTTCAGAACTGAAATACTACTCTTTAGCAAACAAAATTAAGTTTAATTTTAAACACAGAAAATAAGACAGGCAACAGTCCCACAGTTTATGATGGTTCCTCTTAAATCTACTTCTGATTTCCAACAGGGTGCAAAACAGCAAAGAACAACTCCTGGTCTTTCTAAAATGTCCCTGAACCTCACTTTTAAAAGAAAAGTAAGACTCACGATGACACGCTATTTCCTTGTCTTAAAACCTCACCAACTCATGAAATTGCTTTGAAATTCATTTTTTCATCTTCTCTTCCACCCAAACCCCTCAGCATTTGATTCAATGAGAATGTCATGTGGAGGCCTCACTAAACAAGGTCTTTTACAAACAGTAAAAGAATAGAGATCTGTTCTATTACTTACAAAAATGTGTGTCTATAGAGGCAACCACCTCACCACTTTACCTTTTTGGGAGGCATGCTTCTCAGTTTTCCCCTGATACTCAAACCCAACAGCTGACTGGAAGAGAAATAAAAATGCATGTGTGACAAAGAGTTAGATATTAGTAGAAAAAACGCGTGCACTTCAGTGGACAAACAGCAAGGGACGTTCCTGTGTCTTTCCAGACTGTGCTGACCTTCTCGATCAGGAGCATAAATATCTACTTAACTTATAGGCCATATTCATTTACATGGGAATTTAGTACATGTATTCATAGCAAGGGTTTTTGTCATCCCTTGCCAAAGCAAATTGTACCAGCAACATACTCTAGTCTTGCCAGGTTCAGCAATTCAGTACAACAGAAATCTAGCATTTCCATGCAGGTGTTGTTACACACTCTTGGAACAGGACGCAAATTATCCTGCCCAGTAGCTCATGTTGTGGTACAGGACAAACCATCCCCAAACCCCTCCTTCTGTAGCATTCACACTGATTTTATCCTCATCAAAGAGCACAGCCTGGCTAAAAGGCAGATTTTAACATCCCTTTTCAGTTTTCTTTTCAACTCATCTCAATTTCCCATAAGGGCTTTTCTCTATTTTGCTTTAAATAGAAATTTATCTCTGTAACAGTCAGTGTTAGTTTACTGCTAAACTTCAAATACAGCAGGAAGAGCAGACCACACCAGCATTTTAAGGTATTGGAATTTTTCAGTTGTACGTACAAAACTCGACTACTGTGAGTAGCTGCAGTACGAGATGAAATTGCTTACCTGGTCAACTCTATCAGTTTGTACTCCAAACTTGCCACCAAACCCTTTCACCGAATCCACTTGGGAGCAATGCTTAGAAAGTTTGGATTGATATTCATGTCCAACAGCTGACTAAAAGAAATTGGAAAATTCAGAAACAGTCAGCAGTTCTATACAGTTCTGCATGTAAGAGAAAACACTACACCAAGTAACCTGAGGATAAGCTTCGTTACAAACACGCATCACCACCACTCTTCCTGTTGAAACTAACTTCCCTGGAAATTGCTGCTCCCTTGAGAAGTCTTTACAAGACTGTCGCCACGCTACCAATACAGCCTAGGCAAGGGAAGTGCCAAGAAAGAGTCTGACGGCAATGACTGTATTACACTCTGGATTTTTACTTGAAAAACACAGGAATGAAAACAAGAAAGATACAGACAGAGTCTTGATGGTGTTCATGCAGAATTTAAAATAAGGATTAGTTCCAGATAAAATACACAGCCTTGTATTCAGGTACATAGCTACAGATCTGTTTTAGCTAATATTAGACTGCAACCAAATACAACTACAGCTAGGTTTTCCATTGACATTCTTTTAGGGAGGCATCCTGATCTTCTGCATAAATCAAAATTAGGCATCTTCTCTCTATACTTTCCCCTCGCTGGCAAAACAGCATCGCAACATGAAGCAGTGCATCCACACCAAGACAGAGCAACCCATGCCAAAGGCATCCCAGCCCTGCAGTCTCCAATTTGACCCTGTCCCTGGAAATCAAGCTGAACACAGCAAATCGAGGCGCAGTTACTTCGCACTGTCACTGCGTTCAGGTAAGACACAATAATATGTAATTACACACCTGAAAGTACATCCAGATAGCATTTGCTAGTGTTACACTAATCTAGTGCTAGAACACCATTCTAGATCCTGGAATTGATGCTAGAGCCTAGCACCTTGAGAGGTGCTACATAACATAACACAAATGGTTTTTTCTTGTCCAGTGCCAAAACTGAGCGCTGGCCAGAGCAACTTGCAATTTGCCACTTTAATCTAACATTTGAGTCTGTTGCTCAAACACATACAATTCCTCCAAGAGGCAGAAGACCCTATAACCTGCTGCACACAGCCGCGTCCAGACTGAGAGGCTGCACCCTGTGATAAGCACCTCTCCTGCCTCAGCACAGCTGGTTCCAGCACTGGTCCCTGTGCACGGGGCAGTCGGCATCTGCGGCTGCAGCAGCGCGCACTCCAAGCAGCTGCCCCAAGCTCCGACCTTTGAGGAATGAGAAACTGCTTATCTTGTACCAGTATCAGACAGCTGGACCAAGGTGAATTAAGTTGAGGACACAAGGCGCCTAGAAACCATAAGTAACTTGGCTTTTAGTTAAGTGCCTAAACTAAATCTGCCTTTTTTTTTTTTTTTTTTTTTTTTTTTTTTTTTTAAAAACACAGGTACTTGGGGGGAACATTCCCAGCGCTCAGGAAAGCAAAACATTACTGCACATAATGGCTGAAGTAATTGTCAGGTAACAGAACGAGGATGTCAATAATAGGACACTACCTTAACTTATAAGCAATATAAAAGCTCCTTTCTTTTCCTGACTGAAACAGTCATACTCTTGTTCATTTTGCAGGTGTTCTGTAGCAGAATAACTGTTAAATGCGATGGAAAAGGCTCCCTCTTCCCTTTCTTCTTCCTGTTACCTATTACATTTATGGAAGACATGAAGCTCTGAAAATTCTAGGTTTTATGTGCTTTTACATGATCTCTCTTCTGCTATACCAATTGAGGTAGGTAAGGTTTAAGCATGTTGTTTTCTTTATGTGGTACCAGAACTTTCTGCATTTCATCAAATATCAAACATTACAACATACCCCTTTTTAGAAAAGACTTAGAAAAAGATTTTTCTTGGAAATCTGTATTTCAGAGTAAATTGCCCTCATAGTTCCTCAGCACAATACTCTGTCACATTTTAAATTAGTTATGTAGGTCTGGCATATAGAATGATGTAACTGTTCATTTTAAGTCAGCATCAAGGTTTTGTCCTAAATGCAGCAAAAACCTGTACCATGACAACGCTGCAGTGACACTCATTTACTTCAGGTGAGTCAAGCCTTAATACTAGCACACCTGCGCAGAGCCACAAATACCTGTGGAGGAGAGATCTCAATGATAAGGTTTTAGAACTATAATTATAAGGAAGAAAGCTTTATTAAAAAAATAAATTATGAACATCTTGGGCTACCAGTATCACTCAGATGGGCATGACCATCATGTTTTTTCTGATGATTAATTCTGGCCTACAGGAAACAGTACTCACTTTTTTTTTCCTCTCTTTTTTCCCATGGACACAGGTGAGGGATAAACTTCTGACAAGAGAGAGCTACGCAGCTGCAGACCAGGCCTAATGGTTGAACCTGCTCAGCAATTCCTTTCCCAGATTCAAAGGTTAGGTTAGCCTATTTCAAGGCCCATTGAGAATTATACAGCAATTTACTCTGGAAGATGGGAATCCAGCAAAAATTTAAGGCTGCCAAATTACTAGAAACCCAGAAAGTAAACAAAGTAAGAAAATAAAATCATTCTTATTCAGGAAACAGTTTGGCTCTTATTTGAACAGAGTACATGAAAGAAACTAGCCAGAAGTTGATATGCCTGTCTAATTATCACATGGCTAATGGAATTACCTTAAGAATTATCATTTATTTTGTTAATAGTGTAACTTAAACCAGCCATCAAGTCCTTATGTAAAACACTACCATCTGACTGAAGTACAATGATTTTTTAAATACCTGGATTACTTGTCACTGTTCACAGTTCACCACTGTTTAAGAGAGCTGCCCTCTAATTTAAAAGCAGCAGTACACCCTTTTTTTCATTCTTTGGCAACCTCTATATGCATAGAAGAGCTGGCACAGCATTGAAATAAAAAAAAATACTGGATTTATTCATGTATGAAGTACTTTGTTAATTTAGAAATATATGTTTAGAAACTTGAATCTTGACTCCAGGGGAATCTACTCGGGACATAAGCACGCAGACTTGCTCTAAAGACAGAGCAAGCATCAAACAAAAACATGTGGGGCCACTGCACATCCCAGAACTTCTTCTCATCATTTACAGATTCCAATTTTGCCACCTGAATTACTTGTTCCTGATTCTTCAAGTGCTTTAGTTCAGTTTTTTCTGTAGGAGCATCTTGATTTAATTAGGGAACAGAGCACAATGGACTGACAGATTTGGGTAGTAGTGGTCACAAGTGTCCCTGTTAAAGCACTCTAAGAGTGATGCTTCTGCCCTCAAAATGAGCCACTGCTGTACATAGCTTATGCCACGATCTGAGCTTCTAGGTCTCTGAACCTAGCAAAGTTGGAACAACTTTGCACCTTTGTGAAGCTTAACTTGCACATATAGTTGTGCTGGCCAGAGGCAAGGCAAGGCAGGGCACGGCGTATAATATCATCCCAGGGAAGCATTGATACTTACTTTATCCATGCGATCTTGTTCAACACCAAATTTCCCTCCATAGCCATGGGAAGCTTTTGGTCCCGTTTCAAGCTCCTTCTCTTTAAGGTTCTGGTGTTCTTGGAATACGTTTTCTCTCAGCTGATGAATACTTTAAAGACAGATAATCAAGCAGCAAGTTTTACTAAGAAATTTTCAGACAATAACTTCAAAAAGATGCAAAATAAAAAGATGATAAAAATACCATCTTAATTAAAAGTTGGACAACTTGTATTTTTCAAGCCCTTCCTGTTTTTTCAGTGCACAAAGCACTTCATCATATTCTGAGAAACAGAATTTATTCCACTGCAAAACACTGTCTAAAATAAAAAAAAAAAAAAAGTGTTGGTTTTAAGACTAACATGGAAGGGTATTTTGCTATCTGAACAATCAAATACCTAGAATTTACAAGTGCCTGAAACATATTTTCTTCTCATGTCCTAATTTAAGTTCTTTCCAACGCTTTTTATTTAGATGGCAAGTTTTCAGAATAGGGATCATCTCTTATCATATAGTCCCTATGGTAACAGGACTCTAATTCTAACTGAGCATTCTGGACACAACCGTAATGCAAGATAAGGATGCAAGGAGACATGCACCTCCTCTTCCCCAAGCGTTCCCTTGCAATATGCAGAGATTGAATTTACGGTAGTCCAGGCCACATAGAAGAAGGATAAACTAAGAGGGTAATCTGTACCTTAGAACACTTCCCACCTGAGTTTAAAGCTTCCTCAGGCGTAATTCAGCCAGTAGGCGTCCCCACTGCACTCCAAATAGGGCAGAATAAAATTGATCCCTGAAGTAAGCCACATAGTTCAGTCTCTCTCCGTTTGCAACACTGATGACATTTATTCTTAGCTTTATACCACGAGGGTTGATGCCCCAGAAATACACAAGCAAAACCAAAACAAACATCACAATCACAGACTTCCTAAAACTACTTTAAAGTCAAGTCTTAGGCACTTTTCATAACAAGATTCAGAAGATGGATCGTTGCTGTCTCACATAGCCCTTCGTGACGTGTTCATTTGCTTTTCTGCCAGGGAGCTCAATTTGTTACTTTGCCAGAATTTTTATGAGTTTGGTAGCAGTTTTCTAAACAAAGCCTAAGAATTAAGGGACCAAATGTATCTTTAAAGTACCAAACTGGAGCTGCTCAGATCACCCAACACAAACTTCTCCCCTGGCAGTATTGGCTCTTGCACCAAAACAGAACAAAGAAACTTTCCAGACACAAAGAGGCAGGAAAAGTAACAGTTCCAGTTACAAAGAAAGATTTAAGAGTCCCTACGCCATAGTTCTGATCTTAATTTCAGATCTGAAGATGCTGACATATTTGAAAGACCAGCAATCTGGCAAATAATCAATCTTCTACAGAGACTCTTGTTTTAATTATGAAGATACAAGTAACCAAGAGCATGAGTTAAGTCGCCTGGGATTGTGACTATTAATAAATTTAAAAGATTGCTGCTTTACTTGATGTGCTCTTGATGGCCGGATCCTTTCACAGTTTTAGCTCCCCAGCGCTGTTCTTTCTCACTCACATCGTTCTGCGAAGGACACACACAAAAAGAGTTAAAAACCCAAAGATTTCACTAGTTATTTGCACTTTACAGTTCATAGCAAAACCCTTCAGCAGTCGGCGAGGTCAGAAGAGTTAGAAAAGCAGTTAATACCACCCTCGCTTCTCTTCTGCTGTGAGCCCTGTGCTTTGTCCCCTGCTGAAATGCACAGAGCACACGTTCAGCCCCAAGAGGCTTCTGCTTCTTGATGCAAATCCCTTCCATACAACTTCCCTGCATTACCCAGCCAAGACAAGGTAGTTTTGTTCATCACTCACAGGCACAGAACACTTAATTCTCTCTCCTTCCAGGAATATGCTCCTATCAGTTTATTTTGCTGAGATATAGCCCCCATCCTGAAGAATTACTCTTTAACATGTTACATAAGACACTTCTGCCGAATCAGTAAAATTCAAAAGCCATACCACAAAATCAGGATCTGTCTCCCAGTCATCGGCTCCATCATCCTGATTGACAGAAATGGTGTGGCCTGCAGTAGCCTTCCACATCTGCAACACCATCAGAAGAAGCACTGTCACACTCCAGTTACATGTCAACTCAATTTTATATTACGTATAAGCTGAGGGAGACAGAATCCAAAACTCCCAATACAGTATGTTATTTAACCACATAAAGAGAAGCTATATTTGCAGTGAAAGCAGATTTGACCATTGGCTCTCAGGCTGTCTTCTCAAGCTGGTTTGAAAACCCCTTTTAGTTTTCTTATTGGCACTGCAAAAAGGTTAGGAGCGATCACTGACATAATTTCAAAGAGAACAAGGAAGTCTTTCCTTGCCCAAATTAATATGTGTCTTTTCTTCATTCGCTGCACTAAAAGACTTCTCTTCAAACAGGTCTCCAAACCAACATCCACTTCTGAAGACTGTCGCTAATTCTAGATTCGATGCGTATATTTAAGGCATAGGAATAGTTGTTTTTTTCCCCAGCCGTTACTAATGATGAGCATAATATTGTTTATTAGGCAGTATAACCTCCGTGTTTCCTCTGTTGTGCAATGAGTTTCAGCATTATGAAAGAAATCCAAACAACTGTAAGAATTTGCATGCAATCTAGACATTAGTGCACCTGCCTGCAACAACAGAGTACAAGAGCTACTGCGTTTCTCAGATAATCGCTTCTGAAATACGTAAGCAAACTCAAGTATCTTGTCTGACTTTCAGGAGAAACGGAGGATGAGTGCTGGAATACTGACAGCAGGAAGCAAAACTCATAAAAAGGGAAGCAATAACATCTAGAAACAACATTCAACACTTAAGTGGCTAATGATTTTGGGCATCTCACTTTCTGGAAACCTTATCCCCTGTGGAGTATCAAGTTGGACACTTTTAATTAACACTTTGGAACGTGACTAGTGAGCAGAATACCTGACCTGCCTGGTGATAGTGGCTGTATTTTATACCCTTTATTCTAGGTAAATCAAAACAAATAAATTCTAAAAAGCAAACCAAAAACAACAAAAAAAGTTTTCTGCTCTCCCAGCTTTTTCATTTACACGAGTCACAGGAAGGACTTATTTTGTTTATCACTATTGCACTAGAGTTCAGTTCTTTAACACACCATCATTCTGTCCGCTTACCTTTATATTTCTAATTAAGGATAGATTATAAGGATGATTATCATGGACTATTTCATTCACACAAGCATAATCCAGTAGGCGGAACGAAAGCTCCCTTTTAAATGAGTAACTAATAACCCACAGGTAAAGTGCACAGAAGAAAAAAACCACTGCTTGCTCTACAGCCTGACGGAATAAGCTGATGAGCCAGTTTTACAGAACGTTTCAGAAATTTCAGGACTGGTAACAAGAATGAGAGCAACTGAAAAACTGATTGTCAAACACCAAGGTAGCAAATGACAGAGTGGCCTAGAAGGAGGGTGTAAGAGCAGAGCAGATGACATCCTGACAAAGTAGTAGAACGCTTCCCCTTCTGCTTCTTAGGTCCCCCATCTCCAAATTCCTATGGCAATTAAGGAACTAGCATTTATTAAATTACTTAATACCCAGAAAACTTATCAGACTACATATTTATAATAAAAAGTATTGGAAAGCGGAACCAAACCAGCTCAATAATGAAACTCAACGTGGGGTCCAAGTTCTAACTTTGTAACCAAACACAAACCCACAGACATTCCTAAGAGGGACAGCTTGTATCCCTCCCTCCGTGTTCCACCACGCTGCACGCTGTGCGAGTCTTTTAGAAATGGAATTCAGGTGACAAGAGCTGAAGTGCATGTATACATGCACATGGTTACTCTATATATTTCATGCAGAACACAGCTTTTTTTCTCCAAGTACTTGGTTCATACATTCACTTGACTGTTTTGTTTTGCTTTGTGGATTCAGCTGTGCTAGGACATTTAAAAGAACAAAACCTAGATCCTTAAGCCCAGATTTCTTTGCTTCCTCCTCAAACTCTCACAAATGATAATGAAGGAAAGAGGGATTTCACATGCACACCGTTACAAAACCCAGAATCCACCACGTTTCTTCCTAAATTACGGACATAAATACCAACATCCTTCCACGTCTCAACCCTGCATTCTATAAAGCGAATTACAAAAGGGACCAAAGCAGCCTAGTAACAACGGACCTCAGTCAAGACCTCCGATTGCTGGTGGGGAGCAAACAGGAATAAGCCTGGTTTCCGCAGCAGCTTGTTATTCTAGCATCTCTTCCAAAGCAGAACGTGGAGAAATATGATCTATTTGTGAGTCACTGACTCACATGTTCAAATTTCTTAAGGAAAGAAGAAAACGCTACGGTTCAAATGCAAACTGAGGCTAAATATATGCTTTGAATTTAGCCGGCCAGCTTTGCTCTTCACGGCTGTTATGACTAATCAGCAGTCACAGCATCCTACCCAGCACCTTCAGCGGCACCCTGGGGAACTCCCCTCTTCCCCAGGGCCTACGGACAAACTCCTGGAAGGAACAAAGAGGGATGCCAACGCTTCAGACCCAGTCGCAGCACTGCGGGCAAAGGGAACCCAGCAGCAGCTCTAGGCCTAGGCCAAGGCTCGACGGCAGCCCCAGGCGCTCATCCTGGCCCGGCTACCTGCTGGGGACCCGCGGTCGCCCCGGCAGCTTGCCGTTCCCCCTTGGCAGCACCCTGAAGGCACCGGAGGAAAAGGACGTTCAGGGAGACTCCTGTCTTCTCTGAGGTAATCTCAAGGCCGACCTTTGGAGGCCATGGCGCGGCTCACCCCGTTTTTCCCCTCACCGCCGCTGCCTTCTCCCAGCCCCCCCCCCGAGTCCTACAGCAGAAGCTTTTTCTTCTTTCAAGTTACCAGCTCTGGGGCCTTTGAGCTACGGGCAGCTTCAGAGAGTAAAAACAAATAAAAAAAAAAGAGTGAGTCAACGTAAAAGCTCGGCCTTTCACCAGCCCAACGACCAGCTTGCCCGGGGAGGGCAGCGCCCTCCGGCCCCCTCACAGAGCTCGGCGGGAAGAGGGGCCGGGGGAGAAGCCCTTCACCGCCCCGCACGGCGGGCGGGCCTGCGGTTAGAGGCCGCACACTCCCCCCGCCCCGGCCCGGCCCCGGGGACAGCCGCCCGCCCGCCGGGGCTACCACAGCCCTCCCCGCCGGGGCGCGCCCGCCGCCGCCCCGGCCCCAACAAAGCCGGCCGGCCCCGCCGGGGCTCCCCCGGGGCCGCCCCGCTCAACCCAGCGACCAAAACGGGACGGGGAGGGAAGCTCCCTCCGACCCCGACCCGCCGCGCTTACGCTGGCGCCCGCCGCCGCCGCCTCCTCCTCCTCCTCCTCCTGCGGCCGCCGCTGCCCTGGCTCCCCGCCGGTGCTTCCCGGGCTGGTCCTGCTGCAATTTCCGCTTCTCCCGAGCTCCCACTTCCTCTTCCCGCCCGGCGGGGCGGCTCCAGGTGGGAGAGGGACCCGCCCCGCCGGGCGGTGCTGCCCCGGCCCCCCCCCGGGCCCTCGGTTCCCCGCTGCGGGGAAGGCCGCTCCGCCGGCGGGGAGGGCTGCGGGCACAGCCGGGGGAGCGGGACGATCGACATGCGGCGTTGCTCCAAGTCATTGAAACGAAAAAGAATGTATTTGCAAATCCATACTGTCGCTGGTCCTTTCCCTGTTTCTTAAAGGCGCTGGGGAGGAGTAGGTGACCGAGCGCTAAGCACTTCAGAAATGCACTGTCAGGAGTTTAAAAATGGCTACGGCAGAATTTTGAACGTTTATTTCTTTTTTTATTTTTAACGTCTTAATACTCACTTTTGCACCGTCACGTTTTGGAAATTGCAACTACCGTCGTCTTGAGGGGTTTCGTTCGCTTGTGGGCAAAAGGTTCACATGTGACTGTTCACAGGGTATCTAAATTAAACAGATGCCAGAAGGAAAATAATTGGGTTTTGAAACGCAGCCTTAATACTTTAGGAGGTATTTGTTCGCCCACTATTACTGTGTATGTTTTGGAGGAGGGGAAACACTCTAAGGAATGACAGGTCTAGTGAAAAATATTATAAATAAATACACAATCTGTAATAAATGGCAAGATAAAAAAATCCAGGTGAACCAGTTTCACAAGTTTTGGAGAGAGGAACATGACTCATTCCCAGTCTTAGTGGGACAGCTACCTCCAGTCACCTAAAGCCAACCACAGTCACTTCACAGTATAAATAGGCTCAATTATTTTCTTCCTGTATTAAGCGTAGGGCAATTTACCCTATAAACTGAACACAGCATATTTTAAAAATTGGGCTAAACTCACTCTTAAAAAGACTTCTGCTAGAGAAGAAAGCAGGCTTAGAGAACTTTGATCCTTTTGGCATTCCTCCTGGCTCAGCTGCTGTGCCCTTTGGCACATTTACAGGTAGGAATACCAACCATATTTACATATCACTTTTCATCCATCCAGTCCTACGTGCCATATAAAACCACGAGGTGCTGCTACCTAAATTAGACTACAATTTCTTTTTTTTTTTTCCAAAATTACTATTAAAAAAATGAAATTAATAAAATTTAGAATAACTTTGAGTTTAAGCAGTGCACCAAAACTGCAACCCTGAAAATGGAATTATCAAGATGTGAAAACACTTTCCTTTTAAAGGCAAAGTAATTCTTTAATTTCAACAAAAATATCACCCCTCAAACATTATGTTGTGTCAATTTTTATTTACCTGAATATTAATTTAGCTGCCCCTCCCTCCCAATCTTTAGTGTACCCAGTTCCAAGCATAAATTCCACTTTGAACTACTTCGCATGTGCTCTGCTCTGAGTTTTGGCATGATAAATCACTACTGTCCATAAGACAATGCAAAAGCAACTTCTTGTCTTTTAATTTACAGAGATGAAGTAAGTTACAACATCTGTTTTGAGATTCCCTGCCCTCTAAACATGCAAAATTGCAAGTTTAAAGTTCTCTCAGATAATTCTACCATCTCCTTATTGCAGATAAAACACGTACTTTAATTTTTATAGCACTCTTTCCAACTAAAGCCTTTAAAGACATTTGGCAATTTACAAAAAGTTGTATTTAACCAAGCTTTATTTAAAGATTACGGTAACATACCCATATGCCTTTTACACATGCACTTGCATGTTTTTCTTTCGGGGGGGGGGGGGGGGGGGTGTTTATTAAAATTGAGTGAGAAGTGTTTTTCTCTATTTCTCTGAGATAGCTTCGCTGTATAATTCAGAAGGAAGTCAACACACAGTTTTGCCAGTTCGTGAAAGCTTTTTCTATTTCACTCATTTATTCTAGCTCTCATGTCAATTCCATTGTTCCATAACAGTTAAGGTTTTACAGCCTTAAAATAATAAACGGATTTTATTTTCACATTTTACAAGTCTATTCCGCGTTGTTTTCACTTTTGAGAAGCAACAATACATGACTTTGAACACCTACTATCACATCAGTGACCAGAAATGTCTATGCAATTTTCTTCTAAACAGTGAAGTTTAGCTGAACAGTGAGTCAGGATCTCCTTCTGCAGTTTCATTTTCGCTTTTTCTAGAAAGATAAATTCTCTGAAAATATAAGAGACTGCAAATGATCAGATAGCAACTCATATAGACAAGCTAGACAAAGAGATGCATTATTGAACAATGTTTAAAGCATCAATCACAATATTTCTCCATTCCATGCATTCCACATCCTGCTGTTGATCTAGAGGACATGATGAAATATGCTTCACTACTGCTTCAATTATTCTGTAACTTTTTCCTTCTGTCTTCTCTTCTACACAAGAAATGAGTTACAAATATATTAAAATTGACATAAACAGCCCTATTGTGACCCAATTTTGTATTGGTTCCCTTGACTCCTACATTTCTCCCCAAATACCACTACGGTCATAATCTCATTTTATTAACAAAGCAACTGTTGCTGCTATATAGAACAGCACTTCAATCTTCATCACATGGACCAGAATACACTGAAGTTGTGTGATAGCTTTTGTTACTATTTTTAAAAGTAAATCATAGCTCTAACTATGAGCAGAAGTAGGCAATAAAGCAGTTTTCTTCAGAAAACTGGTTTTCAAAAACTGATTAACGCATGTGAACTTGAACTATTCCAAAGAAAATGTCACATCTAGCGGAACATTTTTCTACTGGAGAAAAGTCATCATTTGAAACAAGGTCTACAGGGCAGCAAACAATCATTAAGATGCTTTATTGACAATATCCACTCACCGCAAAAGTATCTGCCTGCATACAATTAGATCTTAGCTTTTCAATAGTGTTTTATTGGCAGTGGAAAATGCATCAGTACTTTATTGAGAGAAAGCAATAAATAATACTGTGATAAAAATAGTTCAAAAGTAGACTGTACATATTGTTACATAATCTGAAAAATACACAAAAGATTAATAGAAAAACAGAACAGTAACAATGAATTTCAGTTTTACAAGCAAGTTAAAAGTGGAAAACAAAATAAGAAAAAAGACATGCTATATATATTGTTGCATAATAAATAATGCACCATCTGAACAGATCCTTGCTGGCTTTTTAATATGCCATTTACAAGTGTTGGATACATTTGCTACTCATACAGTCCAAAATGGCTACAACCATCAAAATTAAAGTCCAGACAACTCTTCAGAACAAGTTTACAAAACACAAAAGATGACTTACATAAGAAAAGTAAGGCCTTTATTAGAAGTTGCACTGCTTTAGTTTTCAGCCCATTGTACCTTCATCTTTCACTACTCATTTGACATGAGACTGCAGTGCTTCATGATTGGTCCATTAAAACTAGTTTCACCAGCATCTTTCCACAAGTGTTTTCAATCAAAAAGATCTAGGACAAAAACTCTCTGTGGCCTGTGGACTATGACCAGGAATTATTGTGAAGTCTATCTTCCTCAGTTAAGGAAAAAACAAACAAAAAAAAACACCCAAAAAACAACCAGGTCTTGGTTTATGGCTTGTTTTCAGTCACTGTGAAGATACACTATACAAATACAGCAGAGAGTGTTATGACCAAGTCAATCACTTCTAAAACGTGTTCCGTAGTGTTATAGTTCCTCTCAGCTTTTAAAACAAGTTATATTTTAAATAAAGACAAATTCCCACTACTTGAGAAATCCTCTTTGTGGAAAGGTACAGTTCTGAAAAGAAGAACAATCGTGTACCATACCTTCTACAACAACATATGTTTACCTGAAAAAAAGTTGGACTTGTTTTCAGATCTAAGCTAACATTTTCAAAAGACAAAATATATACTGCTTGGTGTCATGATACTTTTACAAAGGTATTAAAATCCTTTTCACCTTCAGTTTCATTATTAAAAAACAATGATAATTACAGTAACTGCATAATTTACAAAACCCCTATATTACTTATAGGGACATATACATACAAGCATTACAGTACATTCAGTTGGAAAGACTAAAATTAGAATAAAAATCAGCAATGATTTGATTTGTAGACTGAATAGAAACAGAAAAAGTAAGTAACTATATGAGAAGTCACATAAATATAAGAAACATTTAGATTCTAAAATATTTTCTCTATAGTACTCATGAATTTATTTGCTAATTAAAAACTCTGTAATAAAATATCTCAAAGTGTCCATTTAACAAGTATTAACAGGTTAAGGGTTCCAAATGTTCAAAATGCTGCATATCACCGGTAGAAATAGTGTGGGTAAACTGTAAAAACAACAACAAAACAAAAAACACACAAAAAGAAAAAACAAAAAAATTCCATTAGCAGTTTTTTTAAAAACATTTCATTCTAAGTTTCTCACAAACAGCTCATGTAGTGTAGCAGTCATGCATTGAATTATTGCCATGCCATGACGTATACAGTTCTATTGCCTTCTGTAATCTTCAGTTGCAACACAAAGTAAAGCACATGAGGTCAAATATTTCTACTTCCTAGATTTTTATCCTAGGTCATCTGACTGTAGAAAATCCTGGAACGATGGGGAGAATTTGGGGGAGGGCAAGAGTTACAACTCCAATGTCTTGAAACTAAAAAGATTTTAAGATAGCCCTGAGATTATGAACTGACAGATCCACATGATCCGAGTTGCTACGTGCAAGAATTTCCCTTCTCAACACTTCATACGTAAGAACTCTTTGGAACTAAACTTGTATATGCAAAAAGGTTCAGTATTTGAAGAAAAGGCAGCCAATATTACAGCCAATCCCCACGAGGTAGGGATGTTACTGGTAAGAAGGGAAAGAAGCTGTAAGCAGAAGAGAGGCAATTTATAGCCCATAGAAGATACCAGCTAGCGACAAAAAGATTCACTGGATTTTTTTTTTTAAATGCAATATAGTTAAAAAAAAAAAAATCTAGTTTCCAGACTTGTTTGCAAAATGAGAAATACTGTTGCACAAGAAATTACACCAGAGGCTGCTGAAGAAAAATCATTCATAAGCCAGAATACATGTATTTTGTGCTAAACACCCTTGAGTTATCAAGCTGCCTTATTGTCAGCACTGCTCACAGCTACTCAAATTTAGGCTGCAGGTAGCTAAATCCAACCAGACAGCCTAAGCAATCACAGTGGCATGAAGTATCCAAGAATTGGAGAACTATGCAATTACCCCTATAACAATTCAATATTGAAGTATATTGTAGTGGGATAACTTTGACCAAGGAAAGACTCTGAAAGATCAATAATCTGAACTGCAGTGTCACACACTAAATTATTTTTTCCTTTACATGCCTAATTTAGTTCCCTTCCCTCCTCCCCACTTTCACTAGCCGTTTCAGCCAGCCTTTGATTTCAACACTTTCTACATAGCTATTTAGCATGGGTCCTTTTTGAGGCTGTTTAAAAACAAACCCTCAAAAGAATACAATCTTTACGAAAGTAAATATTTAAAACACTCAGTCTTCATTGTAGGAAATAATCTCCAGATTTTCAATATAACAATCTGCCCTGAAAACTTGAAACAGTTTCATAACTGTGTAAATTCACTGTATTAAAATACCTGACATTTTATTTCATAAATAGCTGCTTTACTATTATACCTATCAACTTTACTCACCAGGAGAAGGCTTTAACAGGAGTAGGTCCTTACTGTAGCAGAATCCAATCTTTGTGTTCCTGATACACTGCCTATTTCAAGAAGCATGGGAAGACATGCAGAACACAGCATGCATGTTAGTTTTAAAAAAAAAAAAAAAAAAACAACACAGCAATGTGATTACAGCTACTGTACTCACCCAACTCTAAGGCTACAAGTTAGAAAAGCAGAATTTATTTTACAGTTTATATATTAACCACTTCCAGTTTCAGTGGCTAACAAAAAGAATTCTAAGAAAATCTGCATGCCAACTAGAACACAGAAATTGGCAAGCGTAGTGTATATATTTTTCTGGTTTTTTATATCATGAAATGAAAGGGGTTTCTACATGGTAAAGACTTCACTTATTTTAACTTACAGAATTTTCCACATGAATTCTGGAAAATATTTTGTGCTAGTGACAATACTTAAAATTTAAAACAGCTCACATGTTAGAGAGTAACATCAGATGCAAAGGTCGTTTCTTTGAGCTTTACTCATAAATACAATTTTCAGAACCTGAGACAATTCTGACAGATTATGTGGAAGTTGCTCATCCTGTCTGTTCCAATTAAATGCTTTTTCCATTTATTTTTACTTGCGTTTTGTAAAACAAATTCAAGTGAAAGTTTATTCTCATGGTACTAAAGAGACTGGTTTTAAACAGACAAGATACCTCATGTAACAGGTGATCAACCTCCACTTCCAGGTGGGGTGTTTGGGTTTTTTTTAATACATGTCTTTGTGTGTGTGCACATGCACACGTATACATATAGATCGCTAAGTACACAGCCATGACTGAAGTAGTGATTTCAAGTACGATCAATACTTAAGTGACCACTGCAGGGGCGGTAATGTACCTTTTACTCAAGTTTTAATAATCTCAAAATTATCCGACAGAGTTTACTCAATTTTTGAATGTATTTTACTGCATTTCAGAAGTGGGACTTACATTGGTCTAATTGCTGCTAATTAGAAATTATGCATCACATGATTAGAAGACTTCTACTAAAATGTAATTTTATTTTCCTAGTTTAACATAAATTTATTTCTAACTATAATTCTCATTTTGTTATTCCAGTGAAGTAAAAAGAAACTCCACATCTATTACAGCTTCCTGAAATTATAAAGCACTCTATGGTTAAACACAGTGTTATATATACAACCATGCACAAGACAGATGCTTTTATGCAGCAAAAAAGGTAATTTGAACTTAATTCCCCTGTAATTTCAAGCAAAAAAGTGCATCATGCTTAAAATAATACAAAATCAATACCATCAATCTGCATCTTCTTTGGCTGCATAGAGGGTGAAGACATTGAGGTTGTAACTCTGAAATTTGCAGGAAGAGTCTCTGCTGATCCAGCAGCTAAACCTCTTATGTCCTTTGGTCTAAACTTCTTTCTCCATGAAGGTGCTCTCCTAAAGCTCTTATCATCATCCTGTTATATTGATAAACATCATTAGCAATTCAAAAAATGTAGGATTGTTACTGACATTAAAAGGATTACTGACATTCTTAAGTAAATGTATCACTGCTGAAATGAGTTGATTTTCAGAATGGTTCAGGTGCAACAGCAGCAGAGGTCTTCATTTGCAACAATCTGTGTTCACCTGCTAGAGTGTAGGCTCTTCAGCTCAGTAACTATGGAAATTCATGTGCTTGGCACATTTAGGAAAATGTTTTGTACTTCAAATGTTTGTACTTTATGATTTGCAGTAATTCATAAGTGTCACATCACTCATTCTTAGGGGATATGAAGAGTGGAGCAGGGATATGAAGAGTGGAGCAGATCATAAAAGCTGCTTTGGGAACACTGACATATAGAGGCTTAGTTCGAACAATTGCTTTTAACCTTCAATTCTGTCTTACAGGAATGATGATACAGCTATTGTGCTTTCTCATACTACAAATTACAGGAAGTGACAGTGAGGAAAAAAAAGTGTATTAAAAACTATATTGCTGTGCAGTGTTTTGCTTAAGCACTTAGGTAAACTTAACTTGTAATTACCCAGGTGCATTTTCCCCCCATTAATGCATCTGCATCTTTGAAGTAATATTCCACTTCAAAAATACAACAGTTTAAGTCCCACTTCCAAAAATGTCTTTTGCAGTGAAGGTATTGTGTCAATGCAAATACACCCATAGTGCATCTCCATTTGCCAACCTCACCTTTAGAAACAGTTTGATCCTTTGAATGCCATTTTACCTAAAATTTATCCCCTTTTAGAAGACAAGTATCTACATTGTTTGAAGAGATCTTTGTGATCAAACTGCCCTGTGCTGCTAGATCACAGCAAACATCTGTTCCCTCAAAACTCCTTCTCTTGCAGTTTGAAATCACTAAGGAAAAATACCTTGGAAAACTATCAAGCTGCTTTATGATGATGTTATTAAAACCTTAGTAGGGATGCATACTGAGAACAGAGCTGTCAGGATGTGCCACAGAAGGGATGCAACAAGTCCATTAGGCAAAAGATGAACAAAAAAAGCAATCAAGGTCTGTCATAGCAGCCTCCTGCTTCAGCATACTGGTATATGCTTCACCTCACTGATCCAAAAGCCGTTTTAAGTCATCACTTTCACACTTCCCCTGTGCTCTTCCTCACACCAACTTAAATTAGAGCAACTTAAAAGGTTAATGATGTAACACTCTCTCCTTTATACTATGGGTTCACAGGGTCTACAAAAGTCTCACACCTAGTTTGTTGGTTTTCTACTCATTACATTTGAATGAAGTTTATACACTGCAAGATCACAGACTGCCCAATAGAAATTGCTCTGATGTGCAAACATACCTGGTGGTCATCTATACCAGGATCAACAGATATCAACAACAGATATTAACAGATATTAACAACACAAGCTTTCTTGAAAGACACTCAAAATTATTTGAAATACTGCTCGTTAGGACGAAGTTTTGAAGCACGGTATACAGTGCCTTTATTATAGCTTGTTCATCTGCAACACTGGTCACTAATTTTCCCACATTTTGGATAGAAGATTCAGCCCAAAGTGCTGCTATTGGATCTTAACCATGCAAGCTACAGAAAACAAACTTGCAAATCATCTCAGTACTTTCATATTCAACGTTATCTTACCTAAATACACAAAAATTGCCATATTCAAAAACTTTCCAAGACAAAGAATTTCAAGTTAAGATTTCTGCCACTATTCTGTCAATAAAAAGCTTAAAGAGGTTCAGGCTAAATTCTTTCACTTAACAGTTCTGATAAAGTTCCCAGTACCATAAAATGGGTCAACAGCTCAAGTAACTTACTTCATCAAGTCTTCTGTCAGTACCCAAAGCAAGAAGGTTATTAAATTCCCTCTCCAGAACAGCACGAGCCTAAAGTTTGTAGTACGAAAGAAATGGAAGTTAATTCCAAAAGATTAGTAATTAGTAACCTATAGTAATTTTTAAAATGTAATATAACCCAAATTGTTTAATACCCTCTTATCAGATTAATAAACATACTTAGTACATGAAAAGCTAATTTCAGATTAATTTAAGCTGTAACTTATTAAAAATTTAAGGAAGACTTAACAGCTCCCCATTCTGTTTGTTGTGATATGAAAATTCTTGATTTCTGCTTTAAACTTAATTATTTCAGAATAAAAACTAGCAAACAATAAAACTGATGAGTTTTACACTAAATGTTGTGAAGATGGGCTATGAGGAAAATATTCAAACAATATCTTTTGTTCAAGCAAATTTATCAACCAGAATTGTTACTAACAATTAGAAAACAGTAAGAAAAGCATAGTTCTATGTTTTTCTCTTACAGGATAATGGACAGCTTTCCATTTCTAAAGTTTCTAGAGCTAGGAATAGAAAGACAGGCACTTACCTAGAAAAAAAACAGTCAGTTCCATTTTTAACCTTCCTAGAGGGGAGAAAAACCCTATCAGCCATCAAGTAACTACTTCTTGCTTACCTGTGTGTTTTGAGTGGGTATTTGTAATAAGAGAGCTAATGCATTGTAATCAAATGATTCATCTAAGGCCACAAGTGCGCCATGAACTCCGCTCTCTATAAGGTTATTCGCATATTCTTTAAGACCAATGGACACTACCCAATGGATCATTCTTTCATTGCTCCAGACAAGGACATCTATGGAGAAAAAAAAAAAAGTTGCCCAATTTATATGACACACTTTTCTGAACAAAGAAAACAGAGTCCTTTCTTGATCTGTATGCTGGTGTCAAGACTGATTTTCACATATACACAATTCATCATAAATTCTGTTAAGTAGTAGCCCTCAAGGAATTTTGTTATTTAACATTTAGGTTGCGATCCAATCTGCCCCTGCCTTTTTGGTGTGCATGAAATGCTCTGAATTGGTAACAAAACTTCATGCTTAAGACTGCACTGCTCAGTGTTCAATCCTTTCCATACAGTGGTTTTCCTTGCACCCAGAAGGAATAGTCCTTGCTCAATCTCCTCTCTCTGCCTAGAGGGAGGCTGCAGTCACAGTTAGGAGATGTGTTCAGCTGGGCATAGTGTTCATGCAGATGGGGAAGACAGGGTCTTCTATTTTACAGAGCCACTTAGGGGCTTGGACCTCAAGCAAGACAGATTAAATATTTGGGGAAAAAATTTTACTACTCAAGAGAAAAATCTTGTAGCAGTTTCTCATGCACTTCCTACTGAATTTGAACAGAAAGCTTTATTTATTATTGTTTAAAGCTTTATTATTTATTAGTTTTATAATCTTGTCTACCTTTAAGTTCTGAAGGTGTTCAATTTAGTAATGCAGACTTACCTTCAGCTTGTGTATGCATACTACTGCACCCTTCCACAATCATAAATTTAAAGTGGAAAGTAAACATATTAGAAGTTTGCTGGAAGGCATTTCATACTGTAACAATTCAACAATCAGTATACTCTTATCTTCGAACTTTTTCAAGTAAAAAACATTGTAGAGCAGCATTTACAGGTTCAGCCCAAATGTCAAAAACCATGTTTGTACAAGTAGGTTTTTTTACACTACCCAGGAATGCCTATACCAATCGAACTGTTATGACGATCCACAGCATGTTTCTGGCTTGTGTCAACTAGCATTCTTCCCAAACAATTCCCAGGAGGAATTGAACAGTTATATGTTCCAAGGAGCTACGCCCTATAGGCAATAGATGCAGCCATACCATTTAGGAGGCTAAAAAAAGCCTACCAGCCACAACACAGGCTTGTTTCATGCCAGTTAGTTGCAATTCCTGGGAACATTCTCAGGCACAATTAGTAGAATAACCACCAAAGGGTATCAACACTTTAAAAGGAAAGGGGAAGAGCAACCATAGAGCCTTCTAAGCAAATTCTGTACAAGGTAACCCTGGAATTTTAGTCTAAGATGTCAGAAAAGACTTCTGGTATTAGACAGGGGACAAAATTTCTATGGGAAAAATACTGTGAAAACCTTCATTCTCCTAAAACATTTAGTTTTGTTTCAAACTTCAGAGCAGTAAGTTTCAAAAATGTCTGCATTTGTAGCACATCTCTGCATGACTGAATGATTTAATGATGTGTTTCATGATTCACTGTTTGGGTTCTGCATCCAGACGCATCTCCTCTATTTAACACTTCATATTTTATAAATAATTCCTCCCTCTAATGCCCTTTTTTTCCCCCTCCAATAAATTTTTGAGGCAGATCAGTGAAAACACGTTAGAATCAGACCAAGATGAAAATAATGCACTAACCCTTAATTTCATTCTGGCTTTCTTCTCTTTTTCTTTCAAGTTCTTTTCGATCATAATTCAGTCTTCGTAGGCACATAATGCCACACTGAAAACTGTTTCTGTTTAGAAAAAAAAATTTTTTAGAAAAAAACAGATACAGAAATATTTATTGTAAGTTAGGTTTCCAACTTAAGTCTATTTACCTGTGAAAGCTGTCCACCATTTTAAGTTGCCCACGCAGATCTTTTTTAGTTAAATGATCCAGCATCCGAGCATCAACAAGACACTCCATGAAATAGCTGCGATACTGAGGGAGCCCCAGACTAGGGAGCCATTCATTGCCGATCCACTCATGGTTCATATCACCATATGCTAACGTCTGTTTTTAAAAGATTAATGAATAAGCTTATTAAAATGAGAAATAAAAGAGAAAAGCTTTTTTAGACAACGTATTTTAAAGAAAAAAGTAAAACAATGCTTACTTAATTCTTAAGCTGTAAAGATAAGCAAATAAAAATACTGAATACTACATGTATGTTTTCTGAAGAAGTCAACCTCATAAAGAAAAGCAAGTTTAGATATTCAGATCAGCAAGTAAAACTGACTTTATTTAATGTTGAAGAATATGAAAAAATATGCAAAACCTAATAAAAATAAAAAAGACTAATCTACTGTTTTGATAGCAAGAGCCATAGAATTTCATTTTGTTAAGATGCTAAAAAAACTGTACCTCTTGAAAACTGGGCGGGGGGGGGATTCTTATTTTTCAAATGACCATATAAATACAGGATATAAAAAAAAAAAACAAAACACAACTGCAGGGTTTTTTTTTTAAATACTTAACTGTTTTCAGCAAGTGATCCTAATCAAGTAAGCAAAAAAAGATAAAAACCCACTACTGAAGAAAAAGCAATTCTAAATGCTAGTCCTTATCCTAAAAACAAAAAACCCCAAACAAATAGAACAAACAAGCAAACAAACAAGCAAACCCACAAAAACCCCACTTCCTTCACTGTAGCTTTGACCCACAAATCAGGCATTTTTTGGAGAAAACTTATAAAAATAAGAGAGTTTGAAACTATGCATCTAATCATTCCTTGAGCAACAAAAACCAGCAGTTCTTTTTTTTCAAAAGTCAAGGGTAATAATTCATTTTTACTGTGCAATTAAAATTCAAAAGCTTTATTTCCCCTCTGGAGGAAGCTTTTTCTAGAAAGGAGCGAGGTCACATAGAAATGCATTCCTTCAAGCCATCGCTAGATAGCAGACTGAAAGAGCATGTTACTCTTAACAGAGAGACAAGCTATGATTGTTACCATTGACGATCTGCACATGAGTATCTGAGATGTAGTTAATGGGACTTAAACAGGTTTAGGCTGGAGGGCAGCCAAGCAAGAAGAGACTATACTGTCCAAAGATACAGGTCACAGGCAAAGCCTAAGTTTTGTTTATATCCCTGTATAAAATACTCGACTATCTCAATACCTGAAAATACAATTAGGATTTGTCACCACTTTAAGGGAAAACAATTAATCAAGGAGGATTACAGAATTAGTGCACAGAAATCTGCTTAACTATCTAGGCTCAGTATGTCTTGTAGCACACCTGTGATAGCGGCCAGGTTGAACAGGGACTTTCTGCACATGGCAGATATTCTTGTTGAACTTCTGGCTTCCCAGAGAGCCATCCCCCACCAAAACACTCCACACTTTGTCATGAAATAATTTTAAAATTTGATCTAGTATGTTCAATACATAGAATACAACAATGCTTATTAAGAAAGAGTAACTACATTTTGGTGATTCATAAGCTAGAGGATAAATATTTCAGAAAAATAATGACAACAAAGACTTCTGAATATTCTTCCCCGACAGCCCTATTATTAAAAATCTTTATGCATAGCTTTTTTTGTCATGTACTATGTAACAAAGTATTTCACAAGTTTTCAATGATGAACCACCAAATCTTGGAAGTTCTAGAAAATATTATAATATTTAAATTGCCTAAATATAAAAGTGTATCTTCCAAGCATGTATTATACAGAGATAAGAAGCCTGTAGTATCCCCCTCTCCCAATCCCCAAGCCACACCAAGAGTCACTAAGAGAAACTGCTATAAAGGAAAAACAGATTCTTTCATGCTCTAATTATTGTGACAGTTTACATATAGTCTATAATATTACATAAAGTTTCCAACCTGAGCCCAGCTTCCCTCCTCATCTTCCTGTTACGTGGTTAGAAAAGCAAAAGAACACATACATATTAGTATTTAAGTTTAGTAAGAATATCAAAGTTAAAGATGCACTGCAAGACTAAGTCTACTGCATACCAAAAAACCATCTAGATAAAGCAAGCATCATGCATTGTGAAAAAATATACAAGGCACTTATTTCGTATGAGAGGTTGCAAAACCCATCTACTGATTAAGTTTTCTGGAGAGAAGAAATTTCTGCACAAATAATTCAATTTGTCTATTAGTTAATCAAATCAGAGCTCCATTTTACAGATTAGAAAGTTTTGTTTACGATCTTATCAATGTTGATTTTTTTCCCCTTCTGGAAAAAAAACCTATCAATATGCAGGTTACAAGGTTAATAATTAGAAGAAGCAATGATCCACAATTTTAATGCATTAATGTGAAGGAAAAAAAAAAA
Source organism: Harpia harpyja (assembly GCF_026419915.1). Taxonomy (NCBI): domain Eukaryota; kingdom Metazoa; phylum Chordata; class Aves; order Accipitriformes; family Accipitridae; genus Harpia; species Harpia harpyja. The sequence continues at coordinate 30,533,302 of NC_068955.1, read as the reverse complement.
AAAAAAGAAAAAGAAAAAAAGACCAAAAGGCACTTGATTCAAATGTTCAGAAAGTGGGAAAAGCACTCTAAGGAACAGAAGTGGCAACACTGTAAACTAACCGTTTGTTGTGTGGCTGTAAGATTTTCCATTTCTTCATGTGTTACCCAGACATTTCCCGTGGTCTAATATGACCCCACAGGGAACCAATCCCATCCAGTGAAAGGAAAGCAGTAACAAAGAGGAAAGGTTGCAGAACATATAAGCAATCGGTACATGTAAGGAGCAGGCATGGGCAAAAGCAATGGTTTCTAAAGTCTTAAGTATAGGTATATCTATTGAAAGTAATGGCATGGAATAAAAGCCTATTAACATGGATCACTTTTCTTCAAAGATATTAACAAAATTGAATGAGATAAACAGCTTACTCTGATGTAATTAATGGGCAAACACTTGACTCTGCTCTAATCCGAAAAATGCATTTGTAGTCTAATACGTAACCCCAGGAATCTCAGAAATAACTTTAGAATGCAGGGCAGACAGACTCATGAGAGGGAATTCACGCTAACCTTAAGTGTCTAGATTTACTATAGTATAGAGACAGGTGGACTCCTAGTTTATGTAGTCTGTATCATTATCTGGAGTTAACGGCCTTATACATGGATTAAAAGAGCCTCCAACTACTTTACAAATTTCTGTATGCACATGTGTGTTTCATCTGTGTTATAAATTCTTCTGAGGCCAAAAGATGAAGCAAATAACATGTACTCTAAATATTTTGGATTATATACTTACACTGATATATACTTCCCTTTCCCTTAAGAAAGACAATGTAGTTATTCCTTCATTTAATTTCCATGAAAGGAAGAAACAGCCTATATTTAAAACACGTGTTCCTCTACAACGTAATGTTTCCAGAAATTCTTATTTGAAGCTCAAGTCCTTTCAGTTACATGGTTATGGTAGAATTTCTGGAAATTCTAATGGTTCTAAGAGATGTTTAATGCTAGATCACTTTCCTTACCGTCCTTGAGGTGGGAGGGGCAGATGGACTCGTTAGTGACATGATTTCCTGAATGGCCAGCCTCAGCTTCAGTCTGTGCAGAGGATTACTAATTCCAATTTCACGCTGTATTTCTGTATCAGACAAGGCTGACATGATAGCACCACTTTTCACATTTGCTCGGCAAGCAGCCACATACCAGGCTGGCATCCCAACCCACAGCTGAAACACAAAAAAAAAGGAAGTAAGCCAGATCTGGAAAACATTCCTGGCTCCAAAACCTTAGATTCTTTAGAAGTCTGTACACTGAGGGGTTTTTTTTAATTATTTATTTTGGAAGCACCACTTACCTCCAACCACACAACCACAGTAGGCCCATCCCACTGTGCAAAAGGCAAACCTTGTCTTCTGGCTTCCTCTAGCAACTCATGCCTACAATTACAGAAATAGCTATTAATAACAAAGAGAAACTAGTTATAACTAGATGTTACCATTTAAACACTGCATTCAATTTACTATCTTCTTTCCAATAGTTCGCTTTCTCCCTTTCTCAGCCTTATATGATATACCCACTAAGGCAGCCACAGCACACGTACAAGGACTACATAGTGATGAAAGCTGAACCAGATAGGAAATTTCAGAGTGGCAGAGATGCTCGATCTTGCCTTTCAGAAATTTGTGTCTGAAACTGCTACTGACACTCTAACCAACACTGCCAACTCAAAGTGAAGATGTCAGGCTTATTTGTCAATCAGATTCTCAGTTGCTGCAATTTTCTGTTCAGCAAATTAAGTCTGAACCAAAGTAGTCATTTTTCCTCAACATGCAGATTTGAAACCTGTGGAAACAGATGAGTACATCAGATACCCATGCCATCGAAACAGTACTGTCCATCAAGCTGTCGAGGCTGGAAACTGGGACAGTAATCATTTAATTGGTGAATTTCAGTCTGCAACAGTGAGCCTGTCAGAATTTCAGGCATAGCTTCAGACAACCATTATATTCAGAGACCCCACACTTTGGCAATTATATTCTGAAAGGCTATGTAGTGAAACCCAGCTTTCATCTCCTATGATGACACCATTTCCTTTGTTATTCTGAAACAGAAGAGAGTGAAGTTTAATACTGACAATTCAGCTTACAGAAACAATGGAAGCTCACAAGATCCCTATAAATAACTGCCAAAAATGTTCGATAAACCAAGAGACAAAAACTAGTGTTGCGGGTACAAGCATGCAATGTTGCTTGGATACGTCTGTGTGGAAAAAAAAGGATAAAGTCTGAAAAAAGTGTATTTAAGCTGCCTTTGAAAGCTGGTTGTATATGGTTAAGTCTCCACTCGCTCTCCTCAGAAGTTTAGAAAAAAACAACTTCATCTAACTGGACAATTTTTACTGTTTAATGCTCTTTATTCATACCTGCAAGTGTAGAATTAAGAAGATAAGCAGCAATACTACAGTTTGAAGATCCTACATTATATATTTATCATTTTCTCACAATTTAAACCAAACAAAATCTCCCTGCCTTCAGAACTGTATTGTTGAATAGATCCAAGATCATAAAATATTTAGAAGTTACGGATGTTAAAAAACTACCACACAAAACATCTTGAAAAGGGGTTACTGACAGACTAGTAGCTTTCTTTGCTACTACTGCAAAACAGATATGCAGTATTCAGCTCTTTTAGACAAGCTAGCATACCTAGGATCCTCATTTTATATTGGTAGATAACTAATATAAAAATATAATCAATTCAGTAATAAATAAATATACTAGCAACTGTTTTATCAACAGACAGTACTTCTCCACCTGCATGGCAATAAACTCCTATTGCTCTAGAAGAGCGTCCCAATACTTTATCCTAATTAAATGTACTGCCCAGGAATGAAAAAAGGGGAGGAAGGAACGAACTGTCAGATAACTGCTTAAAAATAATCATTCTAATGTACCCATTTTAAGACCCAACAATTAAGGTGGAAATAGTGTTCAGCAGTTAGCAGCTCAATAGCTAGATTTATTAACAAAGAAGAGAAGACCATAAGAGCTAATACATATTTGTACACTTCAAAAAGATATATATAATTCTAAATTAGGAATAAAGTATGAGCTATTTTCCTGCTACTGCAGAACACATGACATTAATCCCACAAATCACTAGCCCTGAACACATTTAGCTTTGTTGCACTTTGTTGTTTAAAGATTAAAAAATGAGAAAAATAAGTTAGCAAGATATTAAAAAAATACTGCTTGGTAAGAACAGAATAAAATGCTTAATACTGTATTTGACACAGAAAGGAATACAATGTTTTTTCCAAGTAGCTTAACTTCAAATTTGGTGTCTTTGTCTTCCTTTTTGGTGGTTGTGGTAACATGACTGTGCAGCGGGGGAGGCCCGCTAGTGATGAAAGAGCACAGACATTGCCCAAAATAGCCTCTGTTTTGACTAGGGTGACCCAACAAGAGCATGCGATCCCTGCCTCTCCCCAGCTTATAAAGCTGCTTGGGATATTGTATGTAATTCAGAGAATTGGAGTGTAATTTCTGGTAGTTTTATAAGTCTCCCTGCGTACTTCAGGTTAACCATGAAACAGCAAATCATTTGGAGATGAGCAGTACAGGGAACGTATCAAAAGCATAAGGTGAGGTTATGATGCAAACTTTAAACTCATGGTGGTATTGCATGCAGAAAACAATTGTGTGGCTGGAAGGAAGTGTTACATGATGGAGGCAAACATGTAGAAATAGAAACAAGCCAAAAATGTTTATGAGAGAACTTTATGCAGAAATTATTCAATGGATCCAAAGAGGAACACATCCATGAAGTAGAAAATTAATTGTGGAATTTGTTCATATGCAAGAAGAGATAGAAACTTCGTTGCATGGGGAACCACTAAACTGAAAGCTCAAGACAACACAGGGACAAAACATCTCATGGGAAGAATTCAAAGGCAGCTGCTGTTTTATCTGCAAATGATGCAAATTTTCCTATAGCAGGGAACTTCACTTTTCCAGCAATTCCGTTCCAACTTTACCACGAAACTTGCTGCATTCCAGCAATACATGATCAGATTATGTAAAGATCACAACTGACATGCCGGTTTAGTTTCACAGGCCATCCAATTATACCATTTAAGAAGTGGGTGCAAAATCCAGCCTCATATCTTAGTGAGGAAAAAAAATATTGCACTAGTGTTGGCAGTGTTAACAGATGGTATAAAGCTGGCACTGTGAAGGATAAAAGAACGTCAAAGGAGTAGCTGGCTACTGCAATAACCCTTAGGTGACAAAACCAAGGGATAGATGTCTACAGACTTAATAAAAAGTTGGCTGAACATCACTTGGAATGGGAGACCAAATGTGCTGCTGCAAGGGGGCAACACTTGTTGTTAGACATGTTCAAAAGGCATCTAATGCCAGCTGTGGAGAACAAAGAAATTGTGGTCATATGGGATGAGAAATGATGTCAAAACTGCAGGTGCTTGATGTAGCGAACACACAAGGCCCTTTAAAGACCATTTGAAGTATTTGTGTTTAGAATGGCTCTTGGCAGGCAAGCATATGCTAACCCCACAAGGAAAACAAAGCAGCCTGGAGCAACATCACTTTGTCACTGGATTAAGACAGCATGGGAATGGATAAATCCAGAACTTGTAGCCAAAGGGGACTGCTGTATTCCAGATTTCTTGGATGGAACTGAAGACAACTGATTTGGAAGAAGTTCAGAGTAGAGAAAACACTGTAGAGAAGGTGGTGAAGAGAGTGACAGTGATGGAAACAACAGAGCTGCAAGGTGTAGAAACTGAAAGGCAACAGTAGTAAAACACGAGATAAAAATAGACTAGTTTCAGGCAGAGCATCGGTGGAAAGTTAATATCCCTATTATATATTGATTTCAGGTATGTAATATACTTTTTGTGTATAACTTTTTTTAAGAAGAGTTATCTTAAATTTAGGGTTGCCTTCCTTTTTGATTAATACAGTATTAAGTTTGTTGTGTTTTACACAGAAAAGCACAAATACAGTTGTGGCAAACACTGTCAATAGTACAGCTCACAAAGATGATGAACAGCATGAACAAGACACTAAAACCAACTTAAATTTAGTAAACAAAGAGCAATGGTTTTACAGAAATACATCTACCTTGGAAATGAATTGCCACAAATATCTACTATTGCTAAACAACTTTCAAACCCCAAATTACAGAACTAATGCCATCTAAGTAGGGTTTAATATTTCCATTATAAAAATTCACACCATGCAAATTAAGACAAGACATTGAACTAGCATTCACACTGAACTAGATGACACTGGATTTATTTCAGCAACACATTTTCACAATAAATTCTTTTGAATCTAGTATCTCCTCTCATGATTACAATTTTTTGAAAAAGTTAGAGCTTTTAATATATTGCTAAAAAATCCAAATGAGATTTATCATAATTTCACAACAATCCTGATAAAATAAATACAAACTTACCCTGATTTTGCACTACCACATCAAATGGTAAACAAAAGGAAAATAAAACAATGAAGGAAAAATATAAAACTAGGATTAAACTGAACTCAAAGGCATACAAAAACAGACAAATAACGTATACTGTAATTTCATTCTGTAACTATAAATAGGTTTTTTTTAGTAAAGACATTGAATACTGCCCTCAGCCTGTTTGTGTGCATGCATGCAGAAATCAGAGATAAGCAAGCAAATAGGGATTAGAGACAGCTATAAATAGAAATAGCTGCCATCGTTCCAAGCATTCAGGTAACTGGAATTTTTTGCTGAATACAGGATTTTATAAGTGAACAGTCAGCCTTGAGAATTTGTTTTACCACCACCCTCCTCCAATATCAAAGTGAAAAGCAATTCAGAGCAGTTTTATCACTTTTTCGTAATGAACTTCTCAAGAAGGCAGCAAGGGATCTTTGACACTTTGTGATAATATTGCTTCCTATCTTCAGAATACCTGTCAGGATCCCAAAACAGCTGGATTAAAGTATCTTGCTGGGATTTTTAAAATGGTAAGATTTATTTCTCATGGAAGTTCAAAGGGCTCTGCTGCTTCTCTCAGCAGTAAGAGTAATAAAACTAAACATTAGGATACGTGTCTTCATCAACACATTCCTGTTTCATACCCACTTTCACTGAAATACCTGAATTGTAGATACCTTCCTGTGAATAAGCACATACCCATATTTAATAGCTAGGCAAGGCAATTTCAAACTAAAAGTTTTCATTTGTCTAATAGAGACACTTGCCTTTTAAGCAACCAACAACATGCAGCCATGAGGTATACTTTAAGTAATATCAGGAAATTTTTGAAAGGCAGAATGTTTACAAAGAAAAGTCATGATTTATCTGCAGCTGCATTTTTTGTATTTATTAAAGCAAGACAGTATAGACTGTTTTACTGTATAATTAAATTTGTTGCTGGTATTGAGAAAGATCTATATTGTTCAAAGAACAAGCCTACCACTATTTAGATATGACCAGACTAGAACTATTTATTCAACCAAGATGTGGTATGATTTTAAAGATCTGTAGAAAAGGGAAAATACCAGATCATAATAAGGTACGATTGCCTTCAGTGTAACAGTCTGAAGAAAAACAGCTGAGTGTTCTGTTATACAAACAAAACCACATTCCATTCTGACTTTTCAAACCAACACACTGCTGGTTTTCATTAGCAGTCACCAGGCATTACTCTTATTTGTTAATAGAGCTTAGGTACTGCAAGAAATCTCTCACAAAGAGAAAATTAGCACACTTTCTTTTCAACATTCACTATTCTGTCTTCAGAAGGCAAGTAAAAAAGCAAGGCATGTCTGATCTTGGTCAGCTTTTTTGACACAGAGTAAAGACAGCTGAATAGAACAGAAGCAACAAAAGTTCAAGGTATATGGCTCAGCTTTGAGTGGAAAAATGCAAAGAATGCCTGATCCTATTTACATAAATTTGAGTGTTTCCTGTATTACCATATAAGTATCAAGTCAAGATTTCTACTAGTAGCGATATCTATTTTTCACCTATGATTATAGTCTTTGCTTCATCTCTTCCAAGTCTGGGAACAACAAAGCATGCAATAGATACTCAAAAGTTGAACAGTAAAGTAAAGATTTTCTTGGACACACACTGAAAAAATTCTCGTGACTAGTAAAAGGTAACTGTGTATCTAGAAGGTGCCATAAAAAAGGAAATAGTCACAATTTATAAAAAAAAAAAAAAAGAGGAAATCAGGGGTATATAGTGCAAGGAAAAAAGATTTCAGCTGTTAAAATGTACAAGAGAAAACATGAAGACAACCTTAAATAAAAGTGAAAAAATTGGTGAACACAGCAGCAGTTAGCAGCTGCAACACAAAAGGAAAGACTTTCAGTCACCTGCTAGAAAGGAACTAGCAAATGCATACAGAAGGATGTCTGTACAGAACACCTCATGCTTTCACTCTGTCAACTCTTTCACGCTCCAGAGCAAGTAACAGCCAAAGGCAACTTTGGGAAATCTTCCAAATGAATTAAACCCAAAGCAGGTATTAAATATAACAAATTTGGGGGAGGGTTTGATAAGAGTCCACTTTTATCCCCATGTTTGTTTATTACAGCATTTCAACAATAAATTTTCAGCATTGAAATTCATTTCAAAGTTACCACGACATATGCTACCATTAATGTTGTGGAAAAAAATAGTAAAAAAAAATTCTACAGAGGCTTATTAGCCATAGCACCATACTAGGCAAAAATACCTGAAAACAAAACAAAACAAAAAAAGAAAACAAAACATTTTTAAACAAAGCAATACCTTAACAACAGAGGATTAAAAATATTTGATAACTTACTTTTTCTGCATTTTCCTGTTTTTTTCTGCCTGACCTCCAAGCTTGCTGAGACCTAATGCATCCTGAGAGGAGCTATCTGCTTCTGCCATGCCAACTACAAAAAAAACCCAAACAAAAATCAGTCTTGTTATCTTCTCAGTTCTGGCCAGTTGTAACTCAAAAATCACTACTGCTTTCTTGAACAAAATTATTTAATCCTTTGTAATACTACTGATCAGAAATGTACAAAGCCAAACCTCCAAGACCATCTACCACTCCATTCTCTAGTTGAATAAATACCCATCACAATGGCATATAAAAATAGGAAAATCAGATTGGTATGGACTCAAATAGGTGCTGTCTAAAACCAGCTGGAGTCACACAGAGAATCTCATGTTTCAACCACCTGTAAGGTGAATTATTAGTGTTCCCATATCACTTATGGTTAGTGTCAACATCAAGGATACTGCTTTATGCGAAGATTTACACAAGAGAGAAAGGTAACTGTAGTATTTCCTAAGCCGCCTGGGTTTGTTTCAAGAGAGTTCCTTTGGGTACAAAGTGAAGACATGACTGTTGGTGTTAATACCAACAAAAGCCTCTTTCCCTTCTGAGATACAGTTTAAATTTTTGCTTCGCAAAACAAGCTGTAACAGTTCAATAAGGTTCAATAACCTGGCTACATGAGACTAAAAGACAGCAATACATGACTAGTTGAACTTGCATCCTACATTCATAAAAGGACCTACAGAAGATTCAGTGTCGCTATGTGTCCCATGTATTCTGTTAGTTCCAAAAAACGCTGTACATAAGCATCAAAATAATCATAAATATGCACACACTGATACACACATCATAAAATTCAGTCTTTCACTCTCTTTTCTACTGTGCCAAAAAAAAAAAAAAAAAAAAAAAAAGGCAAACCAACCTTGTCCTAATGTTTCCTTGCTTGCTTGTCCAGGTCGTCCCTTTTCTTTCTTGCCAAACAAGCGGCCAATAGAGGATTTAATCCCCTTCTTTTTGGGGGCTTTATGAAGAGAATCTTGGCTACTATTACTGCTACTAGGATTACTTGTTTGCCCATCTTGCGAGCCTGTTGAACTTTATAAAAAAAGGAGTTATAAAGGAGCACATGTACAACAAATTCACTGGCATAACATAGTGAGACACAAGTTCAGGTTTCTGTGCAAGTTACCAAAAGCTCAGTAACTCATTAATGACATCTAATTTCAGCTTTTAATGAGTCATGAAAAGAAACGTATCTACTAAAATACATGTCATTAAACAGAAAAAACAGTGGAAACAACTAAACCATGCAAGAAAGGAAGGGATATAATATTCATATACTATAGCATGTAACAAGTCAATTCTTACTTTACGAAACAAGAATTCAAGTGTTTAAAGTGCAATTCACAGAGGCCAAAGTTGACAACACAAGTTCCTGACAAATTGAGCTAGACAATAGAAGTCTGAAATACTTGAGTGGAATCCATCCCAGATATTTAGGAACTTTGAAAAGAACATCTGTCAACCAAAACGATGGTAATTTTGCAACTTATTTCTGAATTCATAGCTAAATTCTAGTCTATAAAAGAAGATTGGAATTGTACATCTTGCATTTCCGAAGCAAACTTAATGCAGACCTTGAGTACCAGAAGAATTCTTCACATAAAGCTATTTCTGATCATTAACAAAATCCGTATTCTTACTGTTTATGTAACATAATCACCCACTTATGTCTTCATACTCCTTACTTTTGAGAAGCACTTCAATATCTAGACTAAAACCCTATAGGCTGAACAGCTTTGCAGATTTAGGATTTCATTCTGATAATCTGAAATACTAAGTTACTGGTAGGTCTGACTTATTCACAGCTACTTACTTTCTTATGTCCCTGATATCTTCATGGCTCACTGTATGCAAAGCTCCTTTTTGGACTCTGTCCAAACGCAAAGATCGAGGTGAAGAAGGTGGTGATGTTTCACATTTTATTGTGGCTTTATCATCTCGTACCTCTTCTCTAGAAGCTGGAGACTAATGGAAAACAAATGAAAACCTGAGGCGTTAGTTGGAAATGGCAAAACATGAATGCAATATCAACACTACACAAAATACTGAAAGGAAAAATCAATTGTTTTAGTGTTAAAGGATTACTCTTGCCCTTACCATTCTGCAGTTGCCTGGTTTTGGTTTGACTATTTTCTGGATTTTCTGCTACCTTCAGTGACAAGCTACTAAATTTCAGTCTTAGCTAGTGAAATGAGCAAGTAAGCACTCATCTTTTATTCACTCATAGAGCTAAGAACTAAAGTAATGTCTTCACCACCATAAAACTAATATACCTGACTTCAGTTTAAGCCAGTGCAGAGACAGAAAACCAGAGGATCCTGTGAAAAGAAGGCATCCCAGTTCTCACTGTTATGTGTTTAGACAATCACTAGCAAGATTCTATGAAGTCAGTTTCTACATACCTGTGGCTACAGTTTATCTCAAAGTTTGAATAACAGAAATTAAGACTTATTTGTGTGTATACTAATAGATCTTTAAAATTACATATTGTTTCATGACGATTGCAAAATAGTGGTTACAAACAGAAAGCAATGCAACAGCCCCCCACACCAGCAAAAAAAGTCAAACAAGAAAAAAAAAACCAAAACAACCCACAAAAAACAAGCCCACACTTATGTTAAGATGATAAACCATTTTACATTTAATATCAAAGAGCATATAATCTTGCTTTATTATAGAGTTACCCTGCAAATGCTTTCTTTTATGTTCTTGTTATCCATCAATCAGTTTGGGGACAGGGAAGGAGATGAAGACGCACAACAGTAAATAAACTAAAGATTTTTTACCTTTCTACGGTGTTTCCTTAAATCGCTAGGCTGATAGATGCATGCAAAGAAAAGAAATTTGGAAAAGCTGTATTTATTGTAAACTGTAGCACAGACTGAAACAACTAGTACAGACAAAACATATTAGGGAGAATATAAATAACAGTTACAGCAATGGCACAGAGAAAGGTACACAGTATGAAGTACTATTCAAATCACAGATCACTTAAATGCATCCCTGAAGAGCGGAAAAGGAAGAAAAAAAATAATCAAGACTTATAGTTGGTTATCTACAAAAGTACCGTCGATATTTGAATGTATTAGTATCACAGGCAAATTAGCACACAAAATGTGCATTATCTTCAGCAAGAAAAACAGTCAAGTACATGGGGGTGTAAGGTGTTGCTTTTAAAAGGCGAGAGGATTTCCAGTCATATGTCAAGAACTTGCCTTGAACTATCTAACCTACATGGTAGCCACAGCAGGCTTAATACATTGTCTGCACTAGTCTCTTCTCACACCTTAGCGATTTCTGCAGTTGTTTCCTACATAGCATAAAAAGCAGCCATACTTCAAAAGATAGAGTGCCAACAATAGCTGATTTCTATACAGTAACACTATTCTGTTCTTTTTACTAAGTTTAAAGTGCTGGAATGTTTCAGCAAGAGTCTACCATCGGTTTTATTTTATCCTCCATCTACTCCAGAAGCCACTGTACCTCACTTCCTAGGTTCTTCTCACCTCTGCCAGTGCACAGAGCAAGGCAGCAACCTTGATTCATGTAAACAAGTTATCAAGTTACTCTGACTGATGCTGACAAAAGTTTAATTTAGATAATCTGTTTAACAGTTATCATTGCATTTGGCAAAAAATTATTTCAAAAGGCTGTAACCAAAAATAAAGTTAGTCCCCTCCGAAGTTGGGGAATTGTGTGTTGTTCCCCTTCCATAAATGACAACTTTAAATAATTTTTTATTTAGAATACATGTAAGCTATGCAATATTACTATGTAAAATTTTGTTCAATCTGACCATAGAGAATCATAGAAGAGTCTGGGTTGGAAGGGACCTTTAAATATCATCTAGTCCCTCCTCAAGTTCTTCGACAAAGCACAGACAACTTATTTTACCCTTGCTGGGTCTTTCATCTATTAAATTTGATAACCCATAGAAATGAAAATATTTACCATATGAAATGAAAACTGTCCACAAGAACTTACTGTTCAAGAGAGCTCCAGGTTTCACAATTTATCATGTTGATGCTTTTTAATTCATTTTAATCATGAGGGGTTTTCCCGCTAACTGAACTGCCTAACACCACTACTGCAGTTAGCATTAAGCTAATGTTGCCATCTTGCTCAAAAACTAATGCAACTTTCTATTAAATCATCGAAAAAAAAACCCACAAGAACTCATTCAGTCTGATAATTCATAATAGCCATTTTGAAAGTTTCTAGAAAGCTCTTGTTCTGTAATTCTAGAAGCATAGCTTCTTGTTTTCATGCTTTCACAAATCAGCTGCCAGGTACGAAAACATCAGACAAATACAACTGCAAAAAACGGATCCAGTGCCTTTGATTCACAATTCTTATGATCTAAAGTGAACTTAATTACAGTTTACTTTTGTTCAATTACATTAGATTTTAATGCAAGATGCATATTCTTCTGATCTAGTTTTCATGAAAATAGCTACTTAAATTTGTATATGGTTTTCTGTAAGAGAAGTACTTAGTTTAACTACTTATTACTGGGAAACTTTATATTCTAAAGCACTCCACATTTTGAAATTTGTTAGTTTCTGTAAAAGAAGTGTGCTTGGCCCTGGATATGTGGCTAGAGCTAGTATAATGATTTTTTTTTTTTTTTTTTTTAAATTCAAGAAAGGCAAAATGGTTCCATTTTACCAAAAAAATGGACTTTTTGGTATACATACACATCCATCTTAAAAAGCCAGCAAAAGTAGTTAGCCGAAATACTTATTTTTAGACACACCTATAAGAGACCTAAATGAGCCAAGTCAGTCATTTACAGTCCACCTGCTCTTACAGTGACGGATATCATCCCTTGTCTACCAATTGGTATGATATAGGCATGATAAAAGTACAGTAATCCAAGACAATAAGGTATAGTAAGTATGGTGTTGCACATACAACTAGTAAGTACAGTTTCCAAATGCATATGCAAATCTGGAGATAAGGCTATATATATAACTAAATTACAGAAGGAGCTCTTCCTGGAGAGTGCTTGCAAATAAATACCCATATCCAGAATGCTCCTTAGTGAAAGGTATCCTAAATACGAGAAACTGTTAGGCTTGCTTAACATTTATCTAAAAACAAGAAAGTGGAAAACTTGTATCTTGTTTTTACCGATAGGTTTACAGGCATAAAGCAGCTCCTAGAAGTATTAATTTTTCTAAGGAGTCGTAAGAACGTCAAAAGAATGGATCCATCTTTCCCTACTTGCTGAACTACTAAGCCTGAGCTACTACTTCATCAGCTACTAGGTCTAACAGATACTTCTTTTACCTACCACTTTTAACAGGCTAAAACAAGACACTAGCACTCATTAATATTAAAACAGCTGTGATACCTTCACAATCTTCAAGATTAATGCAATATATGCAAATCACTTTTCAGCTGAATATTTAGTGGAATAGTGGACTGCTAAAAATAAAGTTTAAAGCAGAGGGAAAAAGTGGTTGCTGTACCAGGGGTTGAAAAGAAAATATTATTTCTTCTAGGAAGAGGAGTCAGAAGAAAGACCATAACAACAGAAGGAATACTTAGGCATGAGATGTTGACCAAATAATAGACTTGAGTTCTGAACGTTTTTCCTAATCATTATGACTGTATCTTACACTTTTTATAGAAGTTGAAAGGAAGCAGTAGAAAAACCTAGAGAAAGGAAAAATACAGCTGAGTAAGAAGGGAGGGAAGGGGAAATCAAACAACCGATTTCCTAGAGAAAAGGAACACTCTTCCAAAAAATGAAAGTTAATGGATACTTACCAGTGTCATGATACCTAGTCTGTCCACTTCCCGAGCCGGACTATGTGGAATCCGCCTTGGGGTAGAGCGGCCACTGCCAGGCGGGGAAGAACCAGCAAGTGAACCACTTGCGTAGGGAGGAGGAATGGAGCTCATGGACCTGAATCGGCCATGGGCATCCAAACTTCCACTACCCACTCTGCTTTCAATCTCCTCTGCACGCTGCTCTGTGTTTTCCTTTTCTTCTTGTATAAGTCTAAAAGAAAAAAGTTTCAAAGGAACATGACATTCAAACAAGTACCATATAAACAGAATGGCTGACTCAGGCATTAGAAAGAAGCAGTACCTATCAGACAAAACAGCCACACTGAAAAATCTTCTAATCCAATCTGAAAAAAGTGGTAAACACTACGGCTATTACCACCATGCAGGGGTTTCTGTCAAACTAGTAATACACAATCCCTTCCATAAATAGGGCTGAAGACAAAGAACCTGAAGCAAACTAGTTACTTCTGTCAATCCCGCCGCCAGGAAACTGAACGGGCAACCACCGTTTTCCAAGTAACCACACAAAAAGGATTTCTAGAAACTCATTTTTATCAAAACCTTAACAGCAGATAGACCATACCTAATCTCTTTGTTGATTGCATCCAACTGTTCTTGAAGCATCATGGCCAAAGTTTGAGCATCAGCCTGACCACTTGGTGATAGCAGATCAACTGAACTGAATATAGTCTCCCTATCATCCTCAACATCGGAGACATCAACATCACTTTCAAATGCTTGTGCCACATTTGCCAATACACTTGCTTGCTGGGCTCGCTCCCAGTCCTGCTCGTTCAGAGTTTGAACCTAAGAGAATTAATTAAAAAAAAAAAAAATCCAAACTCAAATGGGAAAAATGTGACATTTCTACTGTTTTTCAAGATGTTTAAAATAATTTTTTAAAAGCCCACTTACATGCTGAATGCATCCATCAAGACAGCAATGTTTAGAGAAATGTAAAAAAAGCTATAATGTAGAAAACTTTGCATCTTACATTTTAGTCAAATTTAAAAATGGACAGGCCCATTGAATAAATTAAAACATCACATATCTTGGCTATATATGCTATAAATTAAGACTTGAATTTTGCTATCAAATCCAATGGGTATTTTGGAATCAGGTTTATGTAATGAGAAGTTATATGTCCTGAAAGGGGCTTGAAATTGCTTGCAGAACAGTAACATGTTAATTTAGTGTATAGACACAAAAGTAGGACTGTTTTAAACTGTATTTTACAGGCTTATCATACTTAAACAAATTGGACTTCAAAATGATAATTTTGCAATTACTTGCTAACAATTAAAAAGACTAGTAGCTGTGCACTAGTTTGTAAAACAGGATATATAAAATCTAGCAGTTTATTGCTATGTACTCCTATTCCAAAAACTCCTTGCCACAGATTAGCCTCATTTAATCTATTTTGTTGCCAAAGTTCTATTTTTATTTTGATTTCAGAGTTCTATTACCTTTGAAGGTTCATCTCTGAGAGCTGCCAAACGTCCTTTCTGGGGACGCCTTAGCACTGATGAGGTGGCATAGGAGTCTGTATGACTGTCAGGCACAGACGAAGATGTGATAGGGTATCTGAAATCTGGTCGGCTAGAGCATGAAGAAACATTTTATCCTTATGAAGGTAGGGGGAAGGGGAAAACAAACCAAAAAAACCCCACCCAAATTATTCTTCTTGTCCCACCAGTGCCAATTTTTTTTAAGCAGTATAAAAACTGCTTTATATGTGCTATCAAGAATACATTTTATAGTTATAACTAAAGTATTTTCAGTTATAATAGACAATATTATATTTAGCAAAAGTGACTTTAAAGAAATTAGAAAAAAATAAACTACAATTAAGTGCTGGTACCTATGATGAAGTGATGTGGCTCTGAGTCTCACTTGGTCATTTTCAGCCCTTAATGCTTCAACATTTAATACAAGCTGATCCTGTAAAAATAAACAGATAAAATACATAACAATACACTTAAAAAAATCAGTGTCAAATACCAATTTATAAACTAACATTTAGTTTTTTGATCTCATTTCTGTGAAACTCAGAAATAACATATTTTAAAACATACCCTTCAATGACATAAAACGTAAAAATGATTTTTGCTACACACAATACAGCACCATCACAAAAGGGCATCCAAGAATAATTCTGTTGTCTCTCTACACTGTGACTGTAGGTAATGACAATATATATTTTAAAAACAGCTATGAAATAAAATTCACATATTACTAACTTTACTATAATTAAGTGATAATATTTAATAAGAAACGAAGATTTTTCAGGCTCTGTGCACAAAAGGTTCTAAATGCATTCACTTTTAACTTGGACATTTTTTACATGCTCTAGAAACTGAGAATTTAACAACAGAGAAATCCAATGAATGAGAAAACAATGAAAGACTAATAAAAAGTGGCTGATGATGAACATCTGTGCCTTGTGTGAAAACTGCTGGCCTACACATACAAAAATTCAAAGCACATTCTGCAAAATATTCTGAATGCGTTCTTCATTTTATTACAGAAGCACAGCCTCTACAGTTTGACCTAGCTACTTACTAGAATGATTTGGGGAGATGCAGTACACCTGTGATTTAATAAGCAATAACAAGTATTATTTCAGAACAGATAGTGTGACAACAAAATCAATTGCCACTGCTTAAGAATGCAAAGAAATGAAAGGCCCCACCACTATTATTCAAGAAGGGAACTTGTCAGTTCCGGGACAAGCAAAAGACCAGACAACTGCTATTGCAAAGGAGCAGCCAAGTCTAATAGATATTTCTCTCCCTGTCCCTCAATTCTTAAAACTTTAAAACAATTTTATCAGTTGAACAAGAACATTTCATGATACCCAATGCTTTAACAAAAAACTTATGGGAAAATACCCAACATTAAAAGTATTTCTCTTTTCTTTTTACTGTTCAAGGTCATATGTACAACAGTATAAAAATTCTACAATCTTTAAACTTTGGCAAGTTGCCAACATATCCAGCCACTTTACATATTCAGAAGCATGCTAAGTCTTTGAGTAAAAAGCTATGTATTACCTATAAAATCATCATAAAACCAAGGCACACAATACCATAAAATGAGCAATAACAGCTCCCTACTTTTAAACAGACCAGGTAATGTTAAGTTTTATGGGGGAATTCAAATCTGGTCCTGCTATGTAGCAATGCAGCAATTATTTTCCAATATAATATTTCAGAAATGTGTATTATACCTTTTCATGCTGAAGTTCCTCTACTTGTTTTTTTGCATTTTCAATTTCTCGAAGAAGTGAATTCTAAAATAAAACATATCACAAATTATGTTACCCATAAAAGCTTCTGACTCAAACCATAACCAACATGAGCATCAAAAAAATTCAGTCAACACTGTACAGATGCATCTTAAAAGTTACAGATACTTTATTGCTTACATCATTTCACTTTGATTATAGTTGAAGGTTTATCCTTTCAGGTGTACAGCCCTCTAAATAATGGATTTAGTAAGAGTACAAGTTCCATAAAAATTTAATACCAATACTAGCCTTTTAAAGCTCTGTTTGACAAAGCTAGTAAAAAGAAAAAAAAAGAAAATAATTAGGCAGCTAAAATAATTCAAAGTAATTCACTGAGTGGTTACTAAGGCATTACTGCCTGTTATCATTAGGTTTTCATTTTATTTTCACTTGCCTGACCAACAAAACTACTACACAGTAATTTCTTGGATGTACCTCTAGAACTGCAACACTCACTGACTTAAGGGCCTTCATTAACATCAAAGCTGTCATCTTTATTTCTAAACAACTCCAGTAAATATAAATACTTATGACTACTACAATCTCTACTCAAAGCAGTTTCCAAATTTAGACTAAGAATCATCTGAGAATTAAGAAACATTTGAGAGCTACAACAATCAAAAAGAATTTCAACTATTGTATTTGACTGTAGTATGGGATACCAAGGGAAAAGAAAAAAAAAAAAAAAGAGAGAGAGATTCCCCTTCTAACAGGAAGCTTATAACTGGATCACTTTCTTTTCCATTTCCACCATTGTCAAAAAGTTCTGCTAAGCGCATTTCCTTGAGATAAGTAATATCATTATTACACATTTAAGATGCAAATAAAGTTTCATACGTGAACAAACTAATCATTCTGGGAAAAAAACCCAAGTGATCAGAAGAAAGTCTTAACATTTTACCTGCATGTTTTTTCCCAACTTATCATAAAAGAATGAGCTGGAAGCCACAGCAAGAATACTTTTCTAGAAGCTGTTACTCACAGCGAAGGGCAACTAGATTTTCCTCATTATTCATCAACATAGTTAGGGTTTGGAAGGTAAAGGGGAGTTAGGGTCAACCCTAAGACACCCCCACAACATTCAAGCATTTTATTAAAAAAAAAAAAAAAAAAAAAAGCAGTCAGCTGCTTCTCAGAAATTGAATTTATAAAGACTGTTAGAGCAACCTTGTTGATGTCGTAACAAGGCCCATAACAAGAATTTCTGAAGTATTAGGAGCAGTTGGTGATCTTGGAAACAGTGATGTTAACTAAAAAACACAAGACAAAGCTTGCAACCTTAGGTGCCAGATGATAAGCACCTTTATCACTAATTCAAAGGATGAGAATCAGTAGGACCTATATTTTTGTTCTGCACTACTCTATTCCTCGCAGCTCCAAGAGTGCAAAAGCAGGGGAAAGAACGAACTACATCTTTGTAATGATCTAAGGGGAGCACAGTCCTGGAATTCTGGAATGACATGTCAGATACCTGACTGATGGTTTAGGGATGAGAACTGAGTTGACATGAATGCAAGAGAAAGCAAACATTTAATAAAAGTCTGAATACATCATTATATATTGCAACTGAAGCATTTTATTGCCATGACTTTAAAACAAAAGCCACTCAGCTTTTATTGAAACATTTCCCCAGATGGTCATTTCACTCTCCAGTAAAAGAAACAAAGTATTTTTTTTAATCCAAGACAAAGCAATTCAAAGTCACCATCAAGCAAAGCGCTACTTTAGAAGACACTGCTTTGTTCGATGGAAAATAAGGGAATCTAACTTAAAGGCATGCACAGAAGAAAAATCCGTAAGGACCTAGATCCAAAAGCAGAAAGGAAAGAAACAGAGTAAAGTATGTCACAAGTTAGAAGATGAATTGAATACAGGGGAAAGATCCGAGATTTGCATTGACAACACAGGGACAGCCCATTTACATTCACATAACCTGTCTCAAAATTATCTACCTGGGAAGAAAATGCAAGATTGTTTCAACTTGCAAGAATCCCACAATGACTCAGGATAACTGGTACAGACAAAAGCAGTGGGAAATAAAAGAAACTGAACTGAAAAGGTCGAAGTTCTAGTCCTAATTCTTTAGACTTCCTGTATTACACTGCATTACTATTTATGCAGTCCACACCAGTCAGCTAGGAAAGAATAAAGCTTCTTAAAAGATGCCTTCTCAGCACAGTGCCCACAGTACAATGCCCAGGGACAACCTCAAAAAAAAAAAAAAGAATTTTAGGAACATATTTTCAAATCCACACTAGAAAACAGCCTTAACAGAAACTACTTATTAATAAGGATTAAGTATTTACTTACTGAAGTTACAGACACATTGCAAAATACACAGATCACTACAGAATGTTGAACATCTAATTAATGTATATGCTGGAATGTGACTTGTTACCTTATCTTCCAAGGCAGCCATCCTCTCCTTGAGATGAAGCTGAAGCCTTTCATTAGATTCAGACAGAAGCTTATCAACAGTTTCTGACAAACGTTTATTATGCTCTTCATTCATCTTCTCTCTCTGTCTAGCCTAAGATACATAAAAGCCACTGAAATAGCTTAAAATTTACAATGTCTAACAATTTCCAGGTTGTAAAAACAGTAAGCTTTCTTGGATCCAAATGCATTTTCTTTGACAGAAATATTTTTCCAAAGGAATAAGGAATACTGCATGTAGCTTCCATGACTCTGTAAGGGAGTATAAGGGACGCTTAAGACTTTAATAACTGTTCCGAGATCAGAAGCTTGAAAATCTGGCTTACACTTCAAGAAAAAGCAGATTTCAGAACCAATTTCATTATTTATAACCTAGGAACCAATTTTTCCATAGTCATTTAATTCAGCAAGTTTTTGATCTGTGTCCTCATCAGAAAATATGACCAGCAGTTAGGTATTTCCAAACATATTTTCAAACTTCCATTGGAGACTCAGCTTTTTCTTGAGATTTAAGGTTAGCCATAGTACAGTGGCTCAAATCTCCCAACTATCAGCCAGTCTAAACTCTGGCTTTAGTTTAGAGATGACAAATAAAAACAGCTTTGCTGAATGGTCAGCAGCTATGAAGGGGATTAGATTATTTCTTTCAGCTTTTTATCTTTGCCAAAAGTATGTACGGTACCCTTTGCAGTTCTTGATTCTTTTCTTCTAGCTGTGCTTCCATCTGTCTCAGTCGTTCCTCTATATTGCCATGTCTCTCCTCAGCCTGTCAATTTGAAAACAAAATTAGAATTTGGGTTTTTTAAAAAAAGGTTTCAAAAGCATAGAAACATTGAAGCACAACAATGTATCTAACATGCTTTGCACAACTGCCATTTATGGTAATACACAATGCAGAATAGATGCCTTTCTGTCACTAAAAGAACCTAGTAAGAGTTCATATGGTAAGTAACAAAATGATGAAGCCTCTCACCCCTAAGTACCATGAATCAACTACTACTTGCAAATGAGCTTGCAACAGCAGAAGTTCATTCATATCCCCACAAATTAAAAAATAAATTAAAAAAAAGCAGCGTTTTCAGCTTTTCCTCACTAGCCTAGACAATATGACCCTTTGTTAGTAATCATGACAAAGCAGAAAGCAGCAAGCAGAAACAAGGACTAATATACAAATTCTACCTTCCTAAGCTTGGTGGTAAGTTCCAATACTTTAGCATCTTTAGCAGCAGAGTTCCCAGGAGACAAAAGGTCAGACTACAGAGCCAGTTAGGGACAGGAAAGATAACAGGGAAAGAAATGAAACTAAGACTTCAGAAGAAAACACACACACGCACTTGAAAAGGCTCATCTGTAGTTACTACATACAATTCAGACTTCATTATTCAATTTGCAGCCTTCTAAAAATCTTAATATTAATGAGTACCATTACTTCTCTCTCTCCCCACATTCTTGGTTAACAGTGGAAGAAATTTGGGTTTCCCCTTCAGAAATAGTTCTTGTTTTAGAAGACTTCATGCCTATTATTGAATGTAGTTTAATAAAAAGCAACAAAATAATTCAGAGAGACATTTTCATAAGGTAACAGAGTTAACAGAAAACCTGGTCAAGTTCCAAAGAGCAGAAGTTCTTAAAAAAGGAAAAAAAAAAAAAAAAAAAAAAGAGTAAATCAGAGCATGTTTAGAGAGATGAACGGAAAATGCAGAAAAACAGAAACATTTTCTGAACTAGTTGGGGGAAAAACAGAAACACAATGTAACCAACACTAAGAACAGATTTGTGTAGCAGGACACCAACAGAAAAGAGAACCTTGAGGACAGTGTCCAATCGACTCACCTTTGAAAGTGCCGCAACTCTCTGTGCCAGCTCAGCTTCTACCTCCGGCAAAGTTTCAGCTTTTCTCAAAGTCTGCTGCAGCTTTTGTTCAGCTAGTTCCAGTCGTTCTTGCAGCTGTCTATTCTTATCTTCACTCTACACAGGATTATGATCAGCAAATGCTTAGTGTTAAAATGGTAATTAATTTTCATCAGAGGAAGGTAAGGATAAAGATTACTGCCTTTACTAGACCTATGGAGAACAAACTGTCCAAAACTGGTTTCGTAACCAAAGATGTTGCATCCTCCCCTTCAATTACATGAGAAAATTTTTTTCTCTACAGATTTTTTTCTGCAGACAATTTTGTGTATTTTGAAAGCAGCTATATCACCAAATAAACACAGTTACGGTATGGGAAGCAGCATAGAACAAGTTCTGAATTTTCTGTGTCAAGGCTGTGCTAAGATTTTGAGTTACATCAAGGAAAAAAATCCTTCATATTTTAAATAACACTATGGATAGTATCACAAAATTTATTTTAATTTAAAGCGTGTACAACTTCTTTTAAGAATTTTACTGAAAGGGACTTATCTTGTTGACTGAGAGTTGCCTGCCTCTAGTTAGAAAGTGATTGGCTAAACCACCATTTCTGGTTTATAAAGTGGGACTACTTCATGTCAAGCATACGTCACATTTCCTCCCACAGTAAGGCAACATTTATTTCTGTTATAGGCTATAAAAATCACCACACACTACGCAAATTTAAAAACTTTAGTTTAGAATGAGTAATTCTCACACATGAAACTAAAGATGCTTGGATACACATATAACAACTTAAAAAAAAAAAATCGACAATAGGGACAACAGCCCTGCTGCACCATGGTTTTGAGCATTTTAGTGCACTTGATCATTTCCACCCCAGTAAACTGTCTCATCTTCATTTCCAGGGTAAAACTCTGCACAATGCACTCCTCCAGTTACTGAAAAACAATCGTTAACAATAGCACATTACAGATGATATTTATCTTCCTAAAAGCAAAGTGCTTTAGTACAATATGTACATTAATTATTTACATTAGTTTTATGCTGAGCAAAATGTACTTTATCTTATTTCAAATTACAACCTGTCGATGCATGGAGTCTTTAGTGGCAATTTCATTTTCAAGTTTATCATTGAGGTCATGCACAGATGTAGCTTCACGTTGTGCAGCGAGGTAGCGTTTCTCAAGAGTTGTAATTCTCTCTTCCATGTCTTCCTTTTGGGCCATAGTCTATGAAAGAAATAAGACAAAATTTAGAATATAAGGGATAATTATTTAGTGATCAAACTGGGGGGAAAACCCACAGACCAAAAATAATGATGATTTTTTTAAAAAACAGATATACTCTGTTATTTCAGTAAAAAATGAAGTTAAAAGAATAGTCTTAACCTTACGAGTTCAATGACTTTGGTTTGGGGTTTTTTGGGGGGAGGGGTGGGGTTAAACAGTGAACACTTAAAAAGATTGGTCTTTATTATATCACACCACAGATCTGCTACTTACATTTTCAATGGCACAAACACAGCAAATCTTTACTTCCTGGGGACGGTCAGAGAGTGTTCTTGGATTTAACTAAGCTCCCTTTCTATTTAATAAAGATACAGCACACTGCAATACATAGGACCTTGGAGGTTAGTGATTGATCAGTAACAGGAACTGTCAATCACACCACTGAAATTGAAGTGTTTCCTCAACTACATACATCTTTAAAATTAAAAAATTCAAACTTCATGAATAACCTTAGCATTTATGGCAAGATCTAGCATCTTTTCAAGAACACGTTAAAGTTCACAATGCTAAATCTCTAATTTAATATATTTGTGAAGTATCTAGTTAGTCATAGATTTATTCTGAAGACAAATTTTCTTAAGCAACTGTTTTTTTAAACAAAAAATAGCACCATCATGCCCTAAACTGTTTTCTTCTCACCTATCAAACCAAAGACATTCAAAAGCATAAAGCTGTGACTGAGCATCAGTGACACTGAAAACTTTATAGAGCAGTTGCATTTATGACTACCCAAATTTTGACAGTTTATTCCTCACCTCTCGTACATCTCTCTGTAACTTTGTATTCATTTCTTCAGATTTTATTAAGTCTTTTCTAGCTGTGTCAAGATCTTCTTCCAGCTCTGTTACTCTGCTAGACAAAGCAGTAAGACGTTCCTTCATTTGTGTCTGCTCTTTGTTTTGCTTATCTATGATGTCTTGGAGTTCAATCACTTTAGCAAGGTTTTCATCATGGCATAAAGAACCATCAGAGGATCGCTATTAAACAGGAAAAAAAAAAAAAAAGAATTTGCATGTTACACAGAAATTTGAGAAACAAACCGTTACTTACCTGTAAGCACCCCTTCCCCAAGATAATTTTATTATTGGATAGACTGCAAAGATCGGAATTGTGGTAACTGAGAATTTTTAATTAAATCATCACTCAAAAATCTTTTATTATAGTTTAAAATTAAAATATTACAGTGAATGATTAAAAATCAGACATCAGCTAAAAAAAGTAAATGGCTGTACCTTCCCATTTGTAGTTGGTGTATTTTCTTGTTCGTGATTTATATCCAGCATCCCATCTGGAAGTGTTTTCTTCTGATTATTTTGCTCTTTCAGAATCATTAACTAAAAGAAAATAAAAGTTTACATACATATGTTTCAAGTCAATTCCTTTCTCACCAATTATATAAGGAACAGCTGCAAAAGCGAAACAACAATTACTGATTCTACTGCAAGGTATGTATTAATAAAATATGGTACAGGCACTCAAAAACTTATGCCACTGCAACCCCAAAATTCTTATTTTAAAGCCACAGGAACTCTTTTTGTTGTTTTGTTGGGGTTTTTTTGTTGGGTTGGAGGGGGCGGGGGGAATGGGCAGGGGGGTTGGGGTCGGGTTGATTTTTTTTTTTTCCTTTCCTGCTCTTTCACAGTGACCAAGTTAAAAATTATAGTTATCGCATTTGGAAAAAAAAAAAAAAAAAATCAAACACAAGAAGTGAAAGTGAACCTTAATAACTGAATAAATTACTGTGTACAAATATTGACTAAGACACCCACAATGCACACATGAAGACTTCTTTTAAAAAAAGAAACCTACCTCTTTATGCGTAGTACCTAGTTCTTCTTCCAATAAGCTACATCTTTCAAGTGCTACTCGTAACCTCTCCCTTACCTGAAAGGGTAATTCCAAATAATTTTAAATAATTCAAATTAAAAAGAAATCAATTTCACTTATTGCCATGCTGCCATGCAGTTTCAGATAATAAATGACACTATTTCCATTACACTTAGAGACCTGGTTGATCTTGAGTCAGTACAAATTACAACATATGCTACAAAAAAACCTTCTAGAGAAACAATGCATATCTTAAGATATAGCTTTTCCTTTTTTATCATAAGCAAATCATATCTCAGCATGACCTGTACGTTTAGGCAAGAATTAAACATATCCAGAATTTGCTTATCCTTTTGTAAGGCACAGAGTACATACGCTTCTGCTTATTTACTACATGCAAGAAGAGGCAGAATTCTACTTAAAATAATTTGCCAGACTTTATACACAAGGGTCACAAAAGTTAGGCAAACTATGAGTTGGCAGCAAAATTCAAAGTAAACTTTATCACTTGCATATCCTGCTGCCAACATCAGACACAACTAAAGGGTGGAGTTCCTTTAATTCAGCTTTACTTTATATCACAGTGTAAGCAGATTCCTCCTGTTCTCTCTAGTCCATTTCTTGTATTACATAATCAAAAGGCTAAATCATGATATTATACATATAAGCAACTGTATGCATTCCTACAACAAATATATTGCCCCTGAATCATGCTTAGCTTACATTAGCACAGTTAATGAAGTACTAGCATAAACTACAGCACCTTGCTTTAGTGCAACATGTTAATTTAGGAGAGCACTTACTGATGCAGTTACAGCAAAGCCTCTCTCAATACAGAGAAACTTCAGACACCTCTACAACTTTAGTATGAACAACTGCATGGTCCACACAAAAGAAAGGGGACAGGAAGAGATGTTAGATACCATATTTCATTACCTTTTCATCAAGGGCTTTATGGTGCTCAAATAAAGATTTTAGTGCTTTGAGAACTTCTACTTCACTAGAAACTCCTGCTGGAGACTGAGCTTGTCTCTTTACAACAGTCATTCTGAGAGATCGCTCATGCCTGGAGACAAGACACTCCAAATGTTCCAGTAATAGCTGAAACAAAAAAAGGAACAAAGTTTATTCCTGTTCTGCATAGCTGCAGAAAACTTTGCCTCCTAAAACATCAAGTTTTGAGTTCTAAACTTCAAATCTGAGAGCCAAAGAGTACTGCATCAAGCATAAGGACCTGTTTTTAACATTTCACCCATGTTTGAAGTTATATCAGAGCTGACGCATTTCCTACCTCTCTCTTTCAGTCTAGTTTTTAAATGAGGTTTCTACTTAACCAGGTGTTTTCACTTCCACCACCAGTCTGAGGAACTGCACACTTGTCAGAAGGATACACATAGGAAATGCTCTAATTCGGAGAGCAACTGTTCTGCTGGCAGCAGCGTAAGCTGCTGGAACAGATCACTACAGTTTGCCCACTCTATTCCTCTGATCTTGGGTGTTGAATGATTACAAAACTTTAACAAGAAAGCTGAATGACAGACAGCAGTGCAGTCTTACAAGCTTTTCCTGACCCTGCACAGCAGTACTGGGAGCTGTGCATAAGCTTCCAAACTTTCTTAACACATATTTGCACTTCCAGGGGGACTCATGCAAATACCAGGGAAAAAATACTTTTAGCTTTTCAAATTCAACATTCAATGTTTTTCTCCATGTAGTTGGATGCTTTAACAAGGGTGATCTTGGAGAAGACAAGGAACGAACCCTTGTATTATTTCTTTCTGCTTTCAGTTCAGCGATTTCTTCTTCCCTTTCAAGCAGCTGCTCCCTGCATACGTTTAGCTCTTTTGTAAGCGCTGCAAATTCCTGAAATAAACCAGACAGAAATATAAGCACATGAAATATCAGGATATAGTGAGAGTGGATTCATATGAACACTTGACATGATTTCTTGAAGTATTCATTTCAGATGTCTAAAGCAAATACAGTTGTACAAACTTAAGCCTGCTTAGCATGACTAAACACTTAAAATCATTACACTGTCAACTGTAAAGATAAAAGATGTTTGACTAGTACTTCTGAAAACTTCTTTGTCTCTCAAGGAAATTATCTAAGTTGGGGTATCCCTGGTAAGCAAAGGGAAAAACCTATTTGTAATGCACTTTGTTATTGTTTCAAAAAGTTGGTTGGTGGTGGTTGCTGGTTTTTTTTAAGTGACTGCTGAGGGAGATATGAAAAAACAGAGCACTAAGCACAGTAAAATACAGGAGCCAGCAAATCATGACTAATTTCAAGTCAGTACTTAATTGTGAGAAACAATGCATAACCCTGGCATCTACCAGAATACACAGGTTACTTCTTTACAGTAATAGAGCATTCCTGAAGGTCTGCTACTGGAGGACTCAGTCCTTTAGCTGTATTTCTCTACTTGAGCTACATACAGGAATTTCATTTATATCTACATTCATATCTCACAAAACAGAACTGAAACAGCCCTTTCCCTACAGTTCTGCCAGAAATCTCGGAGGATTAGAATCAGAATTTTCTAAAAGCTGAGCCCTTGGGCTCAAAGCCCTCAAAAGCCTTTCCCTTCAAATTCAATAAAGCTTTCACTGAACAAAAACTCAACTAAAGTGAAATAGCACATAGAGTAAAAAGTCATCAGGCAACAGGAACTAAGCTAACTCACAGCAGTTACTGTATCTTTATTACTACTGTGAACATTGAGACCAGTCAATATTAAAGAATGTATTTCTACATTTTGGGGTTTCTGTCAGGAAGATACGATTGTACTGTATATCTGAAGGAGCCAGTACATCCTAAACCATTTCCACTCTCTGTCAACAGCCTCACTAAAAATACTCAACATAAAAGGCATTTAAATCTTCTATCAACTCAGTGAACATACCCTGGATAGAATAAAAGATGTAACTATACACCACATTTATAAGCAAATACTGACATAACCTTATCTACCTACTTACTCTGGCAAAATTTAAGTTGTAATCTGAACCACAATAGAAATTATTATTAAGAGTAAACGTGAGTGTGAACAAGTCTATGCTTTAGAAGACGGCTTTGTAGGAAACGGGGAAAAAAACCCTCTTGCATCATCAGTGCAACTTAGGATGTGAAAATAAATACGCATCCATCACTCCAATGGCCGGTGAACACTTCAGAAGCACTTGTATAAGAAAACATTGAAACACTAGTAAATAAATTAGTCTTCTCTATTGTCTCAAATAAGGAAAACCCTCTAATAAACAAGAGTCATGTCTAATAAACAGTAGATTAGTACAGCTGAACTGGTGACGATAAAGACAAGATGAACAAGACAAACGGCCAACTAAGAACAACATAATACTGTGGAAATACACCGAGCGCACAAACACTGGTTCTCTAAATTTTCTGAACTCTGTGAGATATACTGCTTAATAGACGGCAGCTGCATATCAAGTAAAAGCTTAAGATGGAGCTGTTTTGCAGTAAACTTCAAAGTGACAGAAAACACATGCTTAAAAACAAAAGGACACATCAACTAATTATACTAGCACATCTGCAAATTTTAACATGCAGCTAAAATAAGCAGACATAGTCAAAAGACGCTGTCTGCAAATTCCAAGATTAATTTGGTCAATTTTATTCTAAAACATACATGTGACTGAAAAGACAAAAAATACTGTTGCGCAACATACACCTACAGTGTGAACTCCTTTGGAATTACTAATGTATTAGGCTTTTACTAATGTATTAGGCTTTTAAAAGTTGCTATGAAAAAGATAGTAATACCACTATCACAGATGCAGAATCCACCTCCGTAATCCCTCTTTCTAAATAAAAATTTGCTCACTGGAAAAAAAGATTCAGTATAGTCCCCCTAGTTAATCAGCAAATGACTGCAAAAAAGCCTTAATTCCTTTTCCTTTTTCAATTGCTAAAAAAAAAAAAAAAATTATTTAACATACTTAATAATTATGCTCTCATAAATATTTCACAGGCCTTCCCTGCTTATCTTTATGTATTTGATAATTAAGTACTTCTGAAACTACTAGAAGTGCTAATAGACTCAAAGTATTCACAAAAGAGCTTGATATGAACTTATTTTCTTGGTGGTGTTTTTGCCCTTTTCAAAATAACTAAAAATACCCTCAAAATGCCAACATCAAAATTTACAAGCATCGACATTTCACAATTCTCCAAAGGACATCAGACTCACATGGAACATTCTATACTTTTCCAGTCTCTACCTCAAGTCTTGAGAACAGGATAAAGAAAACAGTAAAGACTACCAGACGCTGTTTTGTCATCTTTTCTCACTATATAGCATTAATACACATTTTTTTATCTAAGACATGTATGAGCTTCACCTTCTGAAAAACAGCTGTATATTTGAAATGAAGGCTATTCACTCTTCAAATAATTATAGTACATACAGTTCTATTCCATTGCATACTTCTGTGCAAATATAAATTGTAGCACAAATATATCATAATTATGACACGAACCATCACACTGTCAGATGACCCAAAAAAGAACAATTCACACAGGAATTTATATTGCTGCTGCATAAAAAGATTGCCACGTATTTCTGGCATTGCATAATACCTCCATTGCTGTTTATTTTGACAAAATATAGTTGCTTTGAGTCCCATAAACTGCCTAATAAAGAACACTTGAATGTCCTTAGTTTTAGTTGACACTGCCAAAAGACATGTCCTTTCTAGTTTTAATACTCACCTTCAACAGTAGACAATTTGTGATCTTCTCAAGCAGTTCAAAAGCAGAAAAACTATTTACAACTTTATCATCTCAAAAAAGTTTGAGTTGTCTCATAATTTCTTCTTTGGCATTAGATGAACGTACAGAAAGAATTAAAGGAAAAAGAAAAATCCTGAGAAACTTTCCTACTTATTCACAAAGCTGTATTACTTTTCTGTAATTAAGAAGAAGATTGAGAACATCAGAATGAAGTTCTGCTCTGCTTCTGGTTGCCATCAAAATAATAAATACCCAACTCTGAGGACTGACAAGAACAGGACTCAGAATAAGCACTTTAGAGCACTTGCAAGAATCAGTCAGAAAGTGCTGAATATCCTAGGTAAATATCCCCTGTTGATTAGAACATACTGACAAACACCCATACTGTACACTAAACTGAAATGTTTACTGAAGAAAGTAACTTTCTGAACCAACTGAATCATTCCAAGTATGACACTCTTGCTGCCAGAAATAAATAACTCAACAAAAAGCTAAACTGAGCCAGTAAGTTTGCTGTTGTTCAGTAATACATTTTGGGGGTTTTTTTTGTCCACAAACTCCATGATTTTTTTTAAAGCAATAGTTTCTTCTACATCAACCTTCAGAACCGACCATCAACCTTTAGTATTTTAGTTGGATCGGCTGGTGTCTAGCTGACAAGCCACTTGGTTACTTGTGAGATCTCGGTCCAGGAACATTACAGCTTTCAGGTTCTCTTCATGTTTATTACAAGTGTAATTTACAGATAGTACACGCTCTACAGACAAAGAACTGTAAGTTTGCTTGGAATTTACTCAAGCAAAAAAATTTATTCCACTATAAAATGCCACACCACTCTTGAGTGGATAAGGAATCATGGATTACAGGCAACAACATGACCAGAAAGCTTATTTAAAGGATGAAGACATAAAAAGAAACCTATTTTAAATTCATCAAAGGAAATATTATGAAATACTATTAAAGTAGTATCATCTGGCAATACAAGGATGAAGATGCGACTGTTGCATCTTTAGGAACATCTCTGCCAGAAATATGACTGGAATTTATCTGTTTAATATCCAAGTAATAGTTTGTTTTACTGTTAACATTCTGTTCCGTAGCCTGCATATTAAACAACCCACTCAAAAATCTGAGAAGCTGAAGAGAGCATGAGAAGAACAACTGGAGAAAGTGCAGGCCATCAGGGATGAGAAACCAATGGAATCTGAGATAAGTTTCCATCACGTTATTTACACTACATATAAACCACAATTATTCCAAATGATGCATGCATGAAAATGACAAATACACAGTCTTAAACAAAACAAAGAAAACCTAAATATCTACACTTAACAGGGTATTTCATAGCCTCTTCATTTTAAACCTAAGGGGCTTAGGTAGCACACAGTGACCAATATCCCCAATACATTTGGAAGTTCCTAGCAAGCAAATTTTTGTACCTATTAAGTCATACCAGTTTAGGTTAGGGTTTTTTTAAGCTAACAGTCAGAATTATGAAATAGTTCAAGGGTATTTAGAGTTTAAACCGGAAAGAATTGACATGTTTTAATCATCAAATCCAGCCTTCCAAGAAAACACAGTTATACACACTTTAACAACAACAAATCCAGAAGAAACAACCAACACAAATTATGCTTTGCCTGTTCTGCCTAATATATCAGATTCCTTTCAACCTTTCCAGATCTCTGGCATGTGCTAATGGGGAAGAGAAAAATCAGCCTAGAGTGGGTAAAGAAAAATATTTTGCTTTTCACCTAGTGAAATTAATTTCCATTAAGTATCAAGCAGCCTGAACTTTCTAACTTGGAAACATAAAACTTATTTCAAGCATTAAGAGAATCAGTTCTATGAAGTAAGTTTATTTTTTGTTTTCAAAAACCCCAACAACTTAAAAGGGGATGTAAGAAAATACTTAAAGTAATGTTAAAATACAGTTATGTCAAACTCTTGCATTTCAGAGCATTGAAAGGTCTTTCATGCTCATAGTTGTTCTTCCAACTAGAGCTAACTACCCCCCAGAGTAAGAATACACTGTAGCTTATAATATAATTAATGTATCAACCTCCTTTCCTATTTCTCCTTATGCATAAGATGTTTCAGAACTGAAAAGACCACTACCAAAACACAGGTGCAGATTTCTTTACTATTAAAAAAATTCTCACATTGCAACTAGTGGTATTGAGATATTTTAAAACGTTTAATACCACCTTTGGTCAACTCTCAGAAGTTTATATTTTCCTTGACTCAGAAAACATACCTGTTTTTTCTCTAGCAAAAACTGTAACACTGCATGAAAACACTCAAGTGAATATTGCTGCCAACTGACAGTCAGTGACTAATACTAAACCTGAGTAACTTTTTATCATTCCAGCCCTCTTTTTTAGTATGGTATTCTTCAAGCTTACTTCTTGGATTGACCTATCTAGGCTTCGTCATTAACACTGCTCAATCCTAAACAGGCAATTAAGTTTTAAAGTGTTTACAGTTGCATAATGTTATTGCTCTGGAATGAAACTCGCTGTTTCCAGTCCTCTTTGGAGCTGAAAGTACAATCAACTGCCTAGCGTTTGACAAGCAATGAGCAAAAGGACTCTTAACTCACAGCCAGTAGGTACCAAACATATGCCCAAGAGCAAAATGGAAAAGCTTATAGTAAGACCAAGTCTCCATGGTAATAAATAGGTTTCCAGTTACCATCCCGAGTGAGTTGCTTAAATTTATGCACAGCGTTCACTGAGCCTGAACTACAAAACACTAAATCCAGACTTCATTGCTAGCAGCTTTCGGGAAGCATTGCTTGTTGAAGTGCAAGAAAACATAAATGAGGAAGCGTGGTATTTGGCAGCTTTGCAAGAGGAATGCAGAAGTAACAGGAAAAGAGAGGTAGAAACACACCAGTTTCATGTTCTCCCTCTTGTAGCTCCTCTTCCCTGTTCTAACACATTTCTGATAGACATGTCATATTTAGGGTGTGGGGGATAAAAGTACTGGAAACCAAACATGGCTGGATCCAGCCTCTCACTCCTCGAAGGATCAGAGGTTCTCCTTTCACCACATTAATCAATGCTCAAACTTTATACACACTACGGAACAGTTTGGAAAGTGAGCCTGTAAACTCTAGTACACAGAGCAAAGCATAAGTCGAAGACTGGTGAACAGGAGCCACCTACACTCAAATCATTAACTACAGCCTGTATAAACCACCCAGACTAGCAAAATCATTACCACCTATACTCTTGCATTTAATTTTTTCTAAACCCAGCAAAACAGTGCTGTTATGTATACAACACTAGGGGCAAAGCTTCATGCAAAAATGTATCTTTGTGCATCACTGGAGAGCCAACAGTCGCTGATTATATACTGTACTTTGCACTGCAAGGTACACATGCTGATCTCTGAGCATCTTCCAAGCTCCACCATTAATTAGACCTACATACAACAGAGTGAATACAATAATCATATATGCAACAAATGATATCTACAAGACTGTTTGCTGGTAACGTGCTGGAAGTCAAAACTAAGCCACAGCTGCATCCTACAACTTCTTTGTAGGTCTGTGAAAT
The DNA here is from genome assembly GCF_026419915.1 of Harpia harpyja. Classification (NCBI taxonomy): domain Eukaryota; kingdom Metazoa; phylum Chordata; class Aves; order Accipitriformes; family Accipitridae; genus Harpia; species Harpia harpyja. The sequence continues at coordinate 30,500,627 of NC_068955.1, read as the reverse complement.
TAAGGAAAGAGAACATGAAGTTGTTTAAGTAAGTCAGAAAATTTCATCCAGTTACTCCTCTTTCGGTCTAACAACTTGCAGTTTGCTAAGCATGTTCCTGTAGGGCAACTAGCCTTGCGATCTTTGAAAGATTAAGAATCCATAATTTCTCCAGGTAGTTTGTTAATCTTTTCATCATCCTTAACAAATCATTGCCAGCATTTGAGGCTTGTTCAAAGTATGGTAGATCACACAGGGTATATTTTCAGTTAAGCCGGAGTGGACACAACCCATTTTTACCACAGCCTTTTAAACTACTTTTAAAGCTACAGATGCATATCAAAGCTTACATATCGAACCAGTGAACAACTATACCAAAGTACTTAATTCTTCCCAAAGGCTTTCTCCAAATACTCAGCTGGGGGGTTTACCCTGCAATTTAACAGAATGCACAGAGGATTAACAAGAAATGAACAAACTGAACACTATCTAGAAACACTAGTTTCTAGTTTTAAGCTATTTTCTTCTCGTCTTTGTAAAATACTTTTAAAATGTTGTCCCTACTCAGGCAACATTGCGACTCTTCCGAGTAAGGAAGTCCAAAAGTAGAACCACTACAACAGCAGTAGGGTAACAGCTGCCTAGCAGCAAGCATAGGAAATACAGAAGCGCTCTTCAGACTTGCATGAAACTTAGCATCTATTCATATGCAATGGTGGCTGAAAACCTTCTTCCATCACATGGCTAGAATCTTTTCATTGTGGTGGTTATGCAGAGTTCCACCTTAGCTGCTCTTGGATGTACCTGAATATGTCCCCTGAAAGGGCAGATATGGCACAAAAGTATTCAAAACCATACCAAGCTTGTTCAACTCGGAGAAAAAAAAGTACAAGATCAGCTAAAATATGTACGAGGAAAACTTTAGTCATCATTGAAAAACAGGCTTTTCAACTTGGGATGTGTCTCGCTACTTTGTGCAGAACTGTGACTGTTGAGACTGGTCAATAACACAGTAATCCTTCCCAATACTGTACCAGTCCAAGTACCAATATTCCAGAAGAATCATTTACCTTAACACAGAAATAAGTTTACAATACGTGGGTGCAGGTGTTAGAAAAACAAATGCCTCTCAGTTACACTCTGAATCAGTGAATTCTAAGGGTTTCATAATATGAATTACCACATTCCTGCACCCCTAGCCTAGTCTATTTTGATTAGTAACTAATACAGTAAGTAGTAGCACAACTTCTTAGTTGTAGCTTTAGGCATCTCCATTTTTGGAGTCCATGGCAGTGAAGAAACCTACCCACACCCATACCCACTATGGCAAAAGGAGAATACAGTTGTACTTAATTAAAGAGCAAGAATCTTGCATTACCAGTTTGACAAGATATGGCACAAAACCAGTCTCCATCTTTAATATGACACTATAGAGATTTCATTGAAGTTTCTCCTCTCCACATAAAGTTGGTCAAGATTTCCTGGGATCCTATACAGGATTTCACAGCATACAATGATCCTCAAAAATGCCAAACTGTAAAACAACTGCACAATGCTGAGAAAATTTAATAAGTTCAGTATTTTTCCTGGGACCCCCCATTATGAAGGCTAAGCAGCTACTACAAAAGCTATAGCAAGACCTTTTAAGTTGTAAACAACATTGAACTGTCAGTTTCCTTGGGCAAGGAAAAGGATGCATTTTCCCTGTATATCAACTCTAAACATACTGCACTCACAAGAAATAGCACAATTCTGGCTCAGCTGACATTTAATATTAAATTCCTATGACTTTTATGAATTAAAAATTGTTTAATCCTAAATACTGTGTTCTAGTGTGTTTAAAAAATTAATCCTCACATAACTAATACTTCACTATTTTTTAGAAATAGACCCAGGACAAGATCAGTCATGCTTGATTATTTCAGTGACAAGATACTCCTGCTTGCAAAAACTGTAAGCAGCAGCTGAGGCACTGCCCTGCCCTATTCTAATCATTCATCTAGGCCTCTAGTTGTCAGGTTTAGTTCTGTGGCTAGTAGTTGTAAAGTACGTTTTTCACACTATGTTAAAAGAGAATGCTTGGGAATATCTGAATAAGGCTGGCCAAGCCACCCTCATTAAACAAGCATCAACATGTACTTCCCCTTCAGTGCTCTCCTATTATATATATATTTTTTTTTTTTTTTTTTTTGCCAAGTGATGAACACTTCAGTCTTATAATTTCAAACTTGTTTAAGCAAGTAATACTCAATGAAGACAGATAGATGCCTTCAGCAGGAAATTCAACTTACAGGCTCTTTACATTTTATTTGTCTTTGTACTCTATCACCCCAGTTTACATGCCAAGTGAATTTACTGGGCTAACTGAAGCTAAATATATCCAAATCAGCAATATTCGGAATAAATGCAACTGGACCATTCCATGGAAAAGTTGCTCAATTTTTACAAATAAAGTCAACTCTAAAGCCCATGCAAAAAGAGTATAGTCTTAGGTCTTACAACAGACAAGTCTGGTATTTAAACACACAAAAACTTAGCAACACAGATTAAGTGTCAAAGAGTTGTTTTATGGGGTGTTTTTTAAGCTTTTTTTTAATAAAATTTTTTGCATGCCACAAAAGATATCCATAGTCAACAGTTCCAAACTTCAAAACTACCTGAACCCAAAAAGCCTGTTACATCACAGAACAAAATCAGGGGTATGAATAACACTAAAAGGCAGGGAAGGGAAACAAAAAAAAAAAACCACAAAAAACAACCCCCCCCAAAAAAAGAAGAAGAGACAAGAACAGTCTGTTAATACACTGTAACCAGTAACAAATGCAGAAGCAAAAGATGGATTGGTGAGGAACCTGGTCTAAGGAGAGGAAGAAGCTCCCATTCCACACTGGGCTACAAACAAGGGAAAGATGATGCAACCGCGAAACCCTGCAGCCTCCTATTCAGTTGAGAGAAAAGGCATGCTTGGCCCATTTCTCCTCTACTACCTCCCAGGACTTAATCTTTTACAACAATTGCACAAAATACAGAAGAGTGTTACGCAGTCTCTAAAGACTACAGTTCCAACAGGGGATCAGAGTTACACCAATGTAAGTATCAGAATAAATAAGGTTACAGGAGGGGAAAAGGACAGCTGCTTTCCTGCATGGACAAGCAGTGAGAGCTAAAATCCTAAAAAGCTTTTTTATTTCCACTTTACATGGAGTAAAGTAATTCCAGATTTCTAAAAACAAAGGCTCAGCTTTTGGAAGATAATATTGTTGAACCACACCCTCAAAAGACATTCTGAAAACTCAAGCTGCATGTTCTAAATGAAATAAATTACTAGATGCACCTGCCTCGTGCTCTTCAACACAAAGCCTAAAGAATGTTATCACCTTCTAAGCCTTTTCCCCATGAACTACAAAAAGGTGATAATACTGCATGAAAAATACATTACTCAGGAATTAAAAAAAAAAAAAAAAAAAAAAAAAAAAAAAAAAGATTCACAGTGGTATCCCAAGGCATCCCTGAAATTATTTGCACCAAACTTTTGGGCATTCACCTGAATGTAATATGGCAAATAGAGAGAGCTTTGAAGAGATATTCTGAAGTTAGAAGTTTACCTAAGACATGCATAAACATGTAAAAACCCCAACCAGATTCACCCATACATCCAAGACCGCTCTCCATACGTGCTCTGCTGTTCCAACCTTGGTCTCTCAGGTGTAGAGTCAGCCTTTACACCCATAATTAGATTATCTGAAGAACTTCTAGTACTACAGGTAACTCTTTCAAAAACAGAATCCCATTTAAATTTTTAAATGGCCTTTGATTTGGGTCAAAAGTTTCTTTTATTTCTGGGTTTCCAAATTAAAACACAAAAGGCAGCCCACACCTTAAATCCTAGTAGAAGCAAGCGATTCAAGTGTGAGATGATTTCTGGGTTTCCAAATTAAAACACAAAAGGCAGCCCACACCTTAAATCCTAGTAGAAGCAAGCGATTCAAGTGTGAGATGTCAGTCAGGACTTTAAATACAATACACAACAGAACCTTAAAGAATATGAAATTACACAGAGTTCAGGTTCCCACTGGGAACAGTAAATCCACAAGTCTTACTCAAGCACAAACTACAGTGAAAACCACAGCTAGTAACAGAATTTAGGTCCAGTATTATTCATTCGGCAAGGTTAATAGAGACCCATGAACCCCACCATGTTACAGAGCACCATTTCAGCTAGCACATTTCCCATTTATGGATAGCAGTGCAAAGAAAAGGAAAGTTTTGACTATGACATTCTATTGGCAAAAGTATATATTGCTAAACTATTTTGTGTGACGGGCTCACATAAGACATTTGAGAATCCACAACTCAAACCCACAAATCGACAATTTAAATTCTGCCATTGATCAACACAGAAGTCCTTTCAGATGCATACAGCAGAATTCCCTTTTCCCCCAATCTTCTTTTCTAAAACAATTTTGAATTACACAGTGAGAAAACTTTCGTATCAAGCATTCTGTGAAACATACAATAAAACAAACAAGCAAGTCCACTTTCAGATATCTCTCTCCCTTTTCAGTGGCTTGTTTCATGATCAAGCTTGAAAAATTCAGAAATAGTACTACAACAGCTTAAAAACTGGTTACTATTTACTGACATAACCATAGATCCAGTACCATTAAAATAACAGGAATGTACAATCCTCTTTATTGGGTGAACCCTCTCCACATTAAAAAAAGTTTCAGCTTTTACACCAAGGATTTGGGCAGCCAAAATTCCTTTTCAAGTAATTCAAAATAAACACCATTTCTCATTATAGGAAACGGTCAACGTTAAGACGACAATGATTAATAAACTTCACCAACTGCAAGGTAGTTCCTCTAGATGAACATTCATAGTTACATCTTTGAACTATACATCGAGCCAGTCTAAACTTTGTATAGGTCAACACAAAAATTCTTTGTTTAAACTGCACATCTTAAGGTGGCTTTGTTCTGGTTTTTTTAACTATGTAAATTATTCAGCTACCTAAGCTTATATAATTATGTCCTTATACTGTGCACTGTTCTGTAAATTTGAGGTGGGGAAAAAAAAAAAATCTCACTTCTTTCGACAGTAAAGAGTTTATTAATTCATGGCCTACATTTTTTACTCATTTTTACCAGATATTCTACCCTGCAATTCTTTATAAAAGGTAAATATGCATTTAAAAACAACGTTTCCCTACACATAATTTAAACTGAACAGAACCAAATTCAAGATGTATTTATATGGGAGGTAGGATTAAAAAAAAAAAAAACAACCAAGCACTGTGCTTCAGAATATTTCCAGACAATTAGATGTGAAACAGAGTTAGATACCAAACTCTACCATGTACTAGCAATAGGAGTAAGGCACAACACGGCATGGCCCAGAGCATACCCAAACAGAGACTACTGTTCTACAGGGGGAGGGGAGGTGGAAATAAGAAAAAAATTTTAAAAATTAAAAAAAAAGAAACAAACCAAAATCAAAAAACAAACAAACAGAAAACCCACAAAGGCTGCCCATTTTCCTATTGCAACAAATAGAAACCACTTGCTTATCTTCCAAGTGGAAGTTTTTTTTTTCTCCTCAACAAAACTAGAAGGATGCGCATATCAAATTTCTCAAGCTTTTTTCCACATCGCCCTTTAAACAAGTGATGGTCCTTGTTTAAGATCTGTCCTGAAGATATCTGATTATGCTTAATACTGGTAGTATAAGGATCTTTTTGTTAAGGAATCTTGGAGCATCTCATAGAAGTTCTAAAACAAAATACTATTTCTATACATTTACATTTCTGAAAACATAGCCATAAAACAGATGAACTACAGTACAAGATATGTTGACTGTTCTTATTCATACGTACCCATCAAAAGTCATAGTATTTCAGATGCAACCAAAATTATATTCCCGTTAAGATTTTCACTACCATCCTCAAAAACCATATCCCTGAGTAGACACGAACATAAACACATGAGAAAAGTTCAAGGCTAGCCACTGTGGAATAGCAGAAGAGAAGATTAAGCAACAAAGCTTCTCTTCTAAAAACGTTACAGCTCTAGCCACTGTAGGAAGAGGCCACAGAGCCATGTCATGCTGATCAGAAGAAAAGGCGCTGATTTTCCACAGAGCTTATACGAAACCCAAGGTAACGTCTGAAATAGATAAAGGTCATAGGCAAAAAACAAGTTAACCAACTATTCACAGCAATTTACAGAGAACCTAAAGGAAAACAACACATCAGAATGAAACCGAGCATTAACTTTAACAAGCATTGTAATCATAGTACTCCTCTAATTCTGAATATATGAACTAGAAGAGTAATCTCCTCAAGTGACCTACAGATCTGTATTCAGCTCACTACACAATTATCTGGAGTTTACAAAATGCAGAAACGGTATTTCCATGCGCTCCTGTGAAAAAGTCAAGTTGAATAAAAAACTCACTCCACTGGACAGCAAAATAATTCTTCTTTCAGCCTGGAGAATGTGAAAGCATTTTTCCTGGCAAGAATTGCCACACATTTCCCCATTTACACTTGGAGACTCCACAGGCAGGCTTACGAAAAAATACACTTGGGAAGTTATAACACAGAGATTACCTGACACACACAAGGCAAATTTATCCCTTCTCAATGTTTGTGGCTTGAGATCCATATGCGCAAGAGATTATGATAAGTATTTTCTAATATATGTCAACAGATACCAGTCAGCCTCACAGACTTAAAGTGACTTAAGCTCCCTAAATTGCTAGAAGCGGCTTACATGAAGACCTCTGCCATATTCATTTAAAGCAGGAGAAGTAAAAAAAGCAAAATTAAGTTAAAATGTGAAGTATATTAATAGAGTTCTGGGATGCAGAGCTAACTTAGGAAGAGCAAAAACCAAAATTACTAACAGACAGCTAAAATATTCTCTCCAAAGATTCAGGTTCTCTGACAACATTGTTAACCGTAAGGGATCTACATATATCGAAACACAAACAAATGTGCACTCTTAATTCTAAGATCAAATCCTATAGTGAGTAAAACCAGCATCCACCTCTCCTAAATAAATACCAGAAAGGAGAAACCAAAGTCAGAGGCCAGTGGATATTAAAACACTAAGAACTTGTAAGGGGGGAGAACTATATTTTTAATTCATATTTACCTGCTAAAAAAAAAAAAAACCCAAAAAGTTTTTTTTCTTTTTTTTTTAAACATCCAGATGGAAATTGCAACTATGTAGCCACACTGAATCTTTAAGAGTTGCTAACAAGTATCTTTAAAGTAGTTTTTAGTTATACTCTTAAAAAGAACAGAGAAAAAAATAGAAGGGCTTGCAGACAAAGAATTCTCAGAATACCAGAATAAACACTACCTGTTGTACAAGAGGCTACAGGCGAGTTACCATAGATGAGTATATATGTGAAGTTCACCTTATATTTTTAAAACAACTTGTTTTGATTATAGCTCTTTTCACCCAAGCTTATATACAGCCTGTTTGTTAGACTGCAAGTTAGACTACAGCACACCAAATATTAATAAACCCATTATCAGACATTTGTACATAGTAACAGAAGAGTAGGAAAAAATAATCACTAGCTCATCTTTCAGGGCTACATCCACTATTAAAAACAAACAAAAAGCATTTCTGTGTCATCACCAAAACATTCTTCCTACATATAAAACTAAGGAAAATAAAAACAATAGTTTTAGACTTCATAAAATCTTTTTATTAAAGGGATTGATGGGACATCATAACAGCACTAAAGCTCATCCTCAAATACAAGAAAACTTAAAACTAATTCTAAATTTAATCTAGCTAAAAGGTCTATTTATAATCAAGGTAGCCTAAATTAAAAGCACAATATAAACAGCAAGTTGCTAACAACAGACAAGCAGATGTCTGCTGGGGAGGGGTGGGATGTTTCAATAAACAAACTCACCCAAACATATTTAAATGAGAAACTAAGAAGTCAGAACAAATGCTAGAGACTTGGTCCTCAATGTACTCCACTATATTATTTAAGCGTAGCTACTCCTCTGTCTTTTTGCCCAATCGTAGAGCATACTTTCAGATAACTTCATATTCTGAAGGTTTTGGACAAAAGTTGTCTGTTTCTATGCCTTGCTACGAAAGAAATGTTAGGGAAGTTGAGGTTTATTGATATAGTCAGTGAAGAATTCTGAACATTAACTCCTGCCTCCATCTGACTTAAACTAGTGTAGATAAAGACAAAACTATCCAGTAATTTACTAACAGTAAGAGCCAAGAAAGATTTAGCAACTGAAACTCAGCATAGACAAGACTAAAATTATAGTTGTCTGAAAATGCAACAGAAAGTCATGTTCATCTTTGCTGTCAGAATGGGATGAGAGAAATGGAGGACATGTCTGCTCTGACATACATTTGCACAGCTGAAATCCTTCTGGATCTCTTATCATTTCTGGATACATGGCTCTCTGCTGAGATTAATGTCATTTATCTAGAAATCAGTACCACATCTTGGTAGAGTAAGAAGTATAAGCTACGTCACCTCAAGGCTTAACAGTTGTGAATACTGTAAATGGAGTTGCACTTAAAATGCTAGGGCAATTTCAGGTGCTGCAAAGTTTGGCAAGCCCTTTACTTAATGTACTTTCTGCAACTGTTTTCTTCACATTACGTACAATTCAAAACCTCATTTCTACATCTATGACATCCTGTATTATTTAAAACTTGTCTGGAGGAAATCCAAACACCACCATTATTAAAATGGCAAGTAAATCCTTAAGTTCATCATTATAAAACAATACCAGGGCAGTCTTCAGACCAAGCGTGTAGATATTTCTTACAAGCGAGACATCGAACAGTATTTCTGAGATTGTCTAAGGAAGATCATTCTATAGAGACATACCTGAATTTAAGTGAATACAGGCAGACACACACTATTTCTAACTGAAGCATGCAGTAGTGAAAAAATATTTACTATAGATAGAAAGCAACTAAAGACGGCCTGCTGTGGACTCACTTTAAATGAAGATATGATGAGCAACCTAGTAAAGCCAAAGCCAAACCAAAATTATAGGCAGCTTTTTTTTCCACCTTTAACTCCACATTACAGTAAAGTGCTCTTATTTACACACAGATACACACAGCCTCTGACAAAGTTCTCATCTGCCCCTATATATACCTTGCTGAATACAGAAATTCTGAACAGGACCATCACAAATACAGAAAAAACTTCTATTTTACTTACCTTGCATAGAAGTGAAAATAAAGCATGATAAATTTAAGACCAAAAGATTAGAAGTGCAAGATTAAGATGGATCTTAATAAGAGTGTTGATGTATTATAGAAGCATAATATTTGTACATCAGCTTATAAAATTCTTAACATACATATTAAAATTGTCATCCTGATAACAGTTGCTGTGAATTGATCAACTGTGCTTTTATTTGTGCTAGGTACCAGAGTCTCTGTAAATTAAACTCTAGTGTTCTCCATCCAAAACAAATCTCTTGTTGTCATTTACAGAAACGTCTACATGAAATTCTACCAGCAAAATGAACCCTAACCTGCAATACCTTAATAGCAAGAAGCGGTAGTTACTTGGAACTCATCTACCTTAAGTGCAAAACTTAACTTTTAAATGCAGTAGCATCCTGTATGTTTCACAGATCAACTTAAAAATTTTGAACCCTGAATGTTGTAGAATACACTCTAGAAGGCACATAAAGGGCGTAATTAAATCCTCTAAGACCATAAATAAATCATAACTGAATGTGTTTACATTAAAAATAAAAGTTCTCTAAGTCCTCAAAGTAAAAATTTATTTTTCACTTTTTACTGTGAAAAATTCCAGGAAGAATAAAATTAATTTTAAGTTCTTGCACAGCAATTTGATTTCATCAAGTTCATCTTCCAAGGTCAGAGTACAGTTTGACTAGGGCAATCTATAATAGAAGGTAACTCCCAGAAAACAAAAAGCATTGCCAAGAATCCAGTTATTTTATCAAGACAATGTTGATGTATTTCATTTCCAGCTGTCCATACAAGAAAAACTTGTCAGTTTTACTCTGTGTAAATGTAACAGACAAAGCACATCTGTATGACTGGAATGCTCTTCCCTCTGTGAATTAGACATCCACAACAAAAGTCTTCTTACTCTAAATACCTGTTTCAGGTTTATGTGAGCTAGAACTGAGGCCTTTAAATTATTAGCTGACCACCACATTACAAGTATACTAGAAAAGTCTGCTTGTCACTTCAGAAAATGCACATCACTGCTGCAGAATAAGTTGCATTTACTTCTATCATCTAAAAGATGTGCAAATACACAAGTACCAATTTGCCATTTTTTAACTATACTCACACCAGTATGAGCCTCTTCCTTACACACAGAAACTCAGTGAATATAAGGAATTAAGTAGAGGGATGCCATTAGAATTTGAGTGTCTTCATATTAAAGACAGAGAAGTAGTTTTGGTATAGAAGCAATCAATCTGGCATTCCTTCTTTTATACAAGGAGTTTCCATCAGTTGTCAGAACTTTCTAACTGGCTGATTCAGCTAAAAATATAAAACAGGAGAAGTGTACCTACAAACAATTCAATTTAATACTCCTTAAGATAAAGTACTCCCAAATCAACTACAAAGATGTGTTACAAGGTACATGCCAAGTCTGAGGGAGAAATAATACATTAGTTACATAGCGACTTAGTAATTCATGCAGTTACACTAGTATTTGTACAACTAGTTAAATTGATCTTCACATCTCTTTCTACTAAATTGAAAATAATTACTATAATAAAAAAACTTTAAAAAAAATGTACACTACTAAATCCCTTCTTTCCTGAAAAAAAAAAAAACAACAACACAGTTGTCAGTAAATTTAAAGTTATCCTGCTTCTACCCCTCCCTGAAATCCACAGCTAAACAATGGGTCATTTGAGACAGCAGTTCAAAAGAATGCTCAGCTTGAAATAATTAACAAAAAAGTTTGAATAGTTTCAAGTATTACAGTCACCACGAAGTTTTCCTAGTGAACACTTATTAGAATTTAAAAAAAACAACAAACATTGTTTCTCCTGGTCAGAAATTTACACCTATGAAGTAACTGACTCTTTACCATAACAACAACAAAAACTTGTCAAATACAGCAGTTACTTCTGATTGTAGCAAGAATAATAAAATATTTTTGACTTTTGAAAGCACCATCATCACCTTCCACAATCATTTGAGCTTAAGCACCACGGAGGACAAAAGTGGCATAGTTTCACACCATGACAACAGTATTTTTTAACAGCAATCTACAAAAATCCATACACTGCTGTATATTTATATAAAATTGCAGTAAAATTTCTCTCTCAACCAACTATGAGACTTGCTTTCCTACAGATTTCACATGAACCCATACAAAATGGGAACTGTTTTTAACTGCATTAATCTTTTAGAAACGTTTAGAAAGAATGTTTACAGGTAAGTAGCTTAAGATTTAGGAAGAAAAGCTGAGAACTTAACAGAGAAAAGAGGACCAGTACAGTTTAGAGCTTGGGTGATTCTACTCAGCCACAAATTCAAGTATAACACTCTACAGATCATACAATTGGTTAATAGCATCCATTAATGCAGCAGACCTGAAACAGCAGCTAAAGAGAAGCCACAATTATTACAACAAAAAAACAAAGAATGATTTTTGCCTGCAGCACATGATTTAACACAGGGAGCAGCAAAGGTTGGAAAGTTCTCCTTTCTGATTTCCATCACACCCTTGTAACACAACTAGATTAACATGTATTACTTTTTAGTTTCTATCCCTTAGTAATTGCCAGTACCAATTACCATACCAAGCGTCATACAGTGATTACATTATAATGAGAGCAGTGGAAACAGAAGGGTCAGAAGGGTTTAAAACTACTGTTTTAAAGGGTATAAACAGTAACTACAATATTTAAGGATATGTAAACATTTGTAAAAATAACAAGTATTCTTGGAATAATGTATGCAAGTATAACATCATCGTGACATACTCTGGACAACAACCGACCACGCTAGAGAGTGCAAGGCTATCAACAGTTAACTGACACCTGAAAACAGCCTCTGCTTTGCCTACAACCAAATGCTTTTCCAAGTGTTCAAAGTTCAGTTGTATTCTTTTTAACGAGAATGGATAAAAACCAAGACGTTCTGTAGACACCGATCACCTTTCCTAACTACGCACTACTGCCCTATGTAAAATATTTACACTACAGGCTGTATGTTGGTACACTGCATCCCCCAGAGTCAATATTATTAACTCCTAACAAGACAAAGAACAAACAAACAAACAAATCCAAACTCTCCAAAAGAAACTAAAGAACTAAATGAGTTGAACAACACACTTGGGCTTCTACACTGCCATGACAACTCAGCAAGTATTCACAAGGTAGCAGTCTTAAACTTTTCAGGTTTTTAAATCAAAGTCCATAACAGTATCAGAATGGCCTGTATGTAATTCTTAAGCATATGAATAAGGCAGTTAGAAACAACATTAAAAAAAATACTAGTGACAGAAGAAAGTCTATGAAGTTCTATTAAACAAAAGGATGTAGATACGACTTCACACTCAGGCTAAGCCAAAGAAATGCCAGAAACTGGGAAAGCATACTGGAGGGAAAGGGCTGATGCTCCCTGCTTTTGTATCTTTCTCAAAGTGAGCAAGGACCAACAGGTACTTCAGGAAAGTACTAAGCTAGATTCATCTTCCCTTAACATGACCTGACGCTTCAGTAAATTAAATACACAAAAAGCCAACAAAATACCACAGAGAATACAAATATCGAAAGATACCTTCCTTTCAAAATGTCCATACCTGTGGAAGTGCAGTATTGAGCTGTCTCTGCAAGGAATCTCTCTCATGACCAACTTCATGTAGCTTGCCCTGGGTCAATGCTAGCGTCTCCTGAGTTTCTCTTAGTGTTTCCAGAAGGCGATCCCTTTCTTCCAACATGGATACCATTAATTGCTCAAAATGGGAATCAGCATCTGACTGTAACGGGGAACCTGAACCATGGCCTCCATTTCCCCCAGAGGGAATCTCTGCCTCACTGATGGTTGGCATCACCTCACACATCATCTTGAAACAAAATAAGACAAAACAAAGACCATAAATTTAAAGTCAAATCTAAACAGGATAAGCAAAGGAACTTTGGATACTACCCATAGTACCAACTTAGCTTTCTCAATGATAGCATCAGCAAAGGTTGCCAACACCTTAGTGCTTGCCACTGTTTCATTAAGACTGCAGGAGAAAAGGTGTACAATCAATTTAATCAAGGCATCACTTCATAATGAGAATCTTGTGACTTCTTGCAAAACCAGATTTTTACAGCTACGTTTCAAACTGTGATCTCATTTTAATGGATTTATATTTTTGTTAAAAGTAAACTGCTTCTGAGAACTTTAAAAAAACAAAGATAAGGCATGCAGCATGCCACCAAAAATTATACACTTACAGCAGTAACTGATTACAGTGCATATTTTGAGACTCATTATCTGCTTCTTCCAACGCTTGAAACATACAAAGATAGTATCTAAAACAGTACTTTGAGCTCATGCTGGCTGTAGAAAGTCTATGGTAAAAGTGATGCATGTAAATTAGTGGTAAATCCAAATAGTCCAATTCAGGAGATACACACGTAAAGGAAGATAAAAAGCAAAAAATTCATTATGAAATGGTAGCAGCTGTCACTGTGGATAACAAAAGCAAAGGTAAGCAAAAATAATTAAAGGCAGAGTATGAATACAGTTAACAACATAAATAAAAGTACTGTACTGTTAAACTGGAAGGAATTTAAGAGATCCTAACAGATCCTTACAAGAGGCCAAGGCATCAAGTTTTAAAAAAGCATGGAAAAAACCACTAATATAATTACTGCACACTCTCACTGAACCACTAAGACTTCTAAAGTTCTTCAGACAGCCTCTCTCAACACCACAAACCTACAAGAACCTAAGGCAAATCAGAAAATGTAGCGCACTCAACCTCTCAGGTACCGCAACATTTGTTCTCAGCCTTAAATTTCACACTCGTATCTGAACATTTTAAAGAACAATTAAACTTATGCCGAGCCTTACTGTGGGACCCCTCAATCCCTTGAAGGACTTGCAACAGCCTGAAGTGCTTTGTAACATTTTCATGCATGATTACCACCAGCCCTGTATTTTCAACACCACTACGTTATTTACCTTGCTCAATAAAATAAAAAGGCTTGGAAAACAGGCCCCAGATTTCCTGCAGTACCAGTTCTTCTCTGTTTTTAATAGTTTTTAGTTATCCCAAAAACCCCTTCGGATTGCAAAGCATCCATTCAGCTCTAGTCCAATGTCTAATTGAAACACCCCGTGCACGTGAAAACAAATAAACCTGCCGAGAAAAGAGCAGATCCAGTAAAAAGCAGCAGCAGCTTCAGCTAACTAGCCAAGTCCCCAGAACACAAGAATGTGAAAATCAACCGTCTCAGCTTCCCATCCCTCTATTACTGTCCCATAGGTCCTGCAACAGCTGGGATGGGGGAATCATGTGCTGAGAAAAAGAAAAAAAAATAAAAACGTAGTCTGATGCAGTGGTGCAACAAGCTTCAATAGTTCATCGCTCATAAATTCCACTCAGGTCACAATCGCATTATTAAAGAGAGTACGGACAGCATGGGAAGTCGGCACGAGCTTTCTCGTAAAGGATTTGGAAAAGCCTCCCTTCTTTTCTCTTCTATTAATTCCAACGGGAGGGTCTCCTTCCAGTTCCGTGGGTCTTAGTTCAAACATTTATAATCCCAAGAGCAAGGCGCTGATATCGCTTTGGAAGCCGAGAAGGGAGACCTGTTGTTTCCTCTGCGTTAGTCCTCCACCCGCGCTCGGCCCGGCCGGTCCCACCGACGATGCTCCGGACCCGAGATATCCAGCCGAGAGGGGTAAACGAAACCCGCCGAGAACGGAGGCAGCGCCCGGGAAGCACAGGCGGGGGAGGAAGGCCCCGAAGAGAGACGGGGGGCACCGGTAACTCGCCGACCGGGTCTCGCCGCTCCTCTTCCCCGCGGCAGGGCCCGACAAACAAAGATGCTGGCTGAGGAGACGGGGCTTTTCTGCTTTCTTCACCCCCCTCCCGTCCTTCACGGGGAGCGCCGGGCCGGGCCTCCCTCCCTCACTCCCTCCTTCCCCGCCGGAGGCCCCAGCGGCGCCGGGAGCTCGGCCCCGCAGCCGCGGCAGCCCGCGCCCGGCCGGCTCGGGCTCAACGCAAGCCCCTGAGGAACGAGCCCGGCCGCGGAGGCCCCGGCGCCGCGAAGGGCCGACCGAGCCCTCCCTCCGGCCCCTACCGAGCGGCGGGGCAAGCTCCCCCGCGGCGGGAGGACTCGCGTCCCTCCGGGCCGGGCCCGGCTCCGCCCGCCGCCTCCTCCTCCTCCACGTCCGTGGTGGCCGGCGAGGGGCCGGCTGAGGCCGGGTAGGTGCGGGCTGCGCGCCCCGCGGCGGCGGCGGCGACCTGGGTCCGGCGGTGCCCGCCGCGGCCCTCAGGGAGCGGCAAAGGCCCTGCGCGCTCGGAGAGCCCCGATCGCAACCGACCGTCGCCGGCCCCCGACCTGCCGCCCGCCGCGCCAGCACCGACCGCCGCCGCCTCCCGCTTCTCCCGGCGCCCTCTGCGGCTCCCCTGCCTAAATCAGTGCGGGCCCACAATGCACCGCGCGGGGAGGCTCGGGCGCTCCTGCCCTCCTTCCCCCCCCCCCCCCCGCCACCGCCCTGGGGCCGCGGGTTCGAGACCCGCTCTGCCGGTGAGCGCCTTTTCCCGTCCCTCACAAGCGATACTCCCGCCGCCCACGGGTGTCCGCCCCAGAGGAGGGCTGCCGCGTCTCGGGAGCGGAGCCCCGGGGGCCGGAGGCGTGCTCGCTGAGGGCTGAGCAACAAGGCAGGACTGGAGTCATCAGGGCTGTGGGTGCCGGAGTCACCCCGCAATCGCACTCCTTTCCCGGGGCCTGCGTGTCGCGGCACGGCCCTGCCAGGCGGGTCGGCCCGCTCCTGCCAACAGCGCGGGCAGCGCCCACGGAGCGGGAGCTGGGCCCTGCCCCGCTCCCTCGGCCCCCTCCCATCGCCTCAGCTTGCCCTCTCTCGCCCTTCACCTAATGCCCTGGCCTCAGCCCCGCCGCCTGCGCCCTCCGCCGCGAACGTTCGGAAAGATTTTTGGGGGCGAGGGTGGCGGTAAGCCGTGTGTTCGCGCCTTGGGGCTGACAGAGCTGTGAGGGGATGGTTTTAACCCAACTAAACGGTGTAACTAACGGTTCTGTGGTGAGTAAAGCCGGCTGGAGGAGCCAACGCCTGCTTGGGTCTCCGGGCCGCAGAGAGCAACGGTTGAAGCGGCGTAACGAGCCGTCGTCTGCCACCATAATTCACACGACGCGCGTGTGCTGTCCAAAGGCTTGGCGTGGGCGACGAAGGCTTCTCCCGCCTCGCCCTGTGAGGAAGCCGTAACACCACGTCCTCAGCACAGCTCCAGCGAGGGGTGACTTCGCCGGCATAGCTTATTCTCCACAGGAAACAGGGTTTGGCTACGCTGACGAAAGAACTCTTTTTTTTTCTTTTTTTTTCTTTTTTTCCTGCATAAGCCATTTCCAAAACAGCATATAAACGTTTTCCACTTGCATTTCTATAGCTTCTACTCTGTTCCTGGAGGATCATGTTTCTAAAGCTTTTACCATGCACGTGAGGAAGGTTGGAGTTTGTAGGCTAAGCTTAGAAAAATCTCTTTCCTCTCTTCCGTTTGTGTTACTACTATAAATAAAGCATTTGCATTTTGGACCCTATTCTTGCTCTTATAGCGGAAAGCTCTGAAAAGCATCAAGGGCCAGTTACGCACACAGAGGCACGTCATGCCAAAAAGTAGCAGTCTCTGCGCTGGAGGTTGTGCAGATTTGTGACTGGATTGCATGGCACTTAATTTGTAAACACAACATATTGACACCTAGCATTGGATAGAAAGGATCATTAATGAGTCACTCTTCCTTCCCCCAAATTTGAAAATCTTTACAATTACAAATTTACTACATTGTGCTCTTTCCCTTTGGTATTTGAGCCTTTAGGGTGAATTCGGGTCACATTTTTAAGCTTTTTCACCACAGCCATGAGGTCTAGATTTTTTTTTCCCCCCTCTTGAAGTTTCTGATGTAATCACATGACTCTGGGAGCTAGAACTTTAAGGAAATAGCCAAATATTATGAGGCCCATTCCAATCCCGAGCTCTGCCAAATACTGGTTAGCACAGATTTAACGCTGCGTAATACACCATTGAAGTGTAATTGTATAAATACCAATATCTGACTTTTCAATATAGAAAGAGTAGCAAAAAAATTCCAAAATCAATTGTGCTCTTCCTGAGGAAACCTCCCAATGTTATGGATTAACCTGTGTTGTCAAATAGTCTCAGTATAGCTCAGTGCTATTATTTATAAGCTTTGATGTATTTATATTGATATATTTAGAAACGTATAAGCTTCGATTTTAACATAAACTACTTAAAATGATCATGGGAGGGGAGGAAGGCAGGCATCATTCACCTGGCGTCTCCTTCAACCTGCTACTGAGGGTTTAACCCACACTGAGGGTTTCTTGCATATAATAAGCATTAATGTAGAACTATCAGCAAAATCTGGGCCATGCTTGTGAAGCACAGCGACGTATTTCTGTGGTCAAAGGCAGTTACTTAATGCTTAAAACTAGGTCCTGAAGATTACCTTGAACATAATCAGCTCTTTATTTCTAAGCACATTTCTACGATAGATGCTTGTATTTCATTGCCCCAAACTCTCTCTTTGTCTTTACCTGCATCAACAAAATTGTCTCCTGTAACTCCCGTGCAATTCATCAGCGACTGTATTCCTTATACACCACAGGTGCTGATTTTGTCTGATTCTTTAAAGAAAACAAAAATACTCTGCCAGCTCGACCCGCTTGTTGAACAGTTAAGCAAACCCCTAGTAAAAATACTTAAGCTCTTCATATGCAAGTGAAAAACCCAGTTTTCGAAGCATGGTCACAAATGCATAGAATGAAAACGTATTGGCAGAAGAGGAGAGATAGTATTTCCTTACCTCTCAGACTAGCATTTCAGATAATTTGTTCCTTCCTCTATAATGCAATATTCAGGAGGGTAATATAAAAATAGAAATAAGTCAAACTGATACCGGTCTAGCAAAGTGAGACTTTAAAAACTGAGAAGCATTTTAAAAAACCAAAGAAATTCCTCTTGCTTATTATTAAAAAAAAAAAAAAGAGATAGTAACTTTTTGGAAGATTAATGTTTTTTTCCCCTGCTATCTTCATTTTGTTGTCGCTTATACTGCAAGTCTAATATCAAAGTGACAGCCTGCTTAATTTTTAGCAGAAAGCCCTCAATATTGAAAATTACTGATTTCATTGTGAACTCATTTATGAATAACAGTCTAGGCACCAGCTCTTCAAATAATGCCCTGCAGGCAAAATAGTCTTTCACCTGTAGTGGCAGAACAGCCATTTCGGACATTACATCCACCGATCTGCTCTAGGTCCAGTTTATAGAGTTTCTAGATTTCATGCTTACACTTGCACAAAAAATATTTTTGAAGCAAAGAAGAGTATTACATGTTAATTCTGAGAGGAGGAAAAACATATTTTACAGACAAACTGGTAAAAGTATATGAAGAAATGCTGATTTTTCTATCATTCTCCAAATGGAGACCTGCAGCTGAACTATTGTGCCTGAACTATTGCATGCTGAAATTTTAAACAAAATGTGCAGGCATAACAATTAAAGTATGCTAAAATAAGCTACCATCAACTGATTACAATCAGGTATTTCTCAGGCTTCTTTATTACCAGAAAAGCAAAACTTTTCCACTGACAAAAAAGAGCATGGAATTTCATCCCAGCCAAATTTTCCACACTGCAGATGCTTCAATGGTTTCAGAAAAATTCAGAGTTTTATTCAGAAGAGAACAATTTGTAGGATTGGGACCTTAACTACTTTTGGAAAAGAAACTGAAAAATTACAAAAACTGCACGTTTCAAAGTATTTTCAAGAATTTAAGAGAATTACCTTGTTGCCATTAATTGACAAGCAATGACCAGTTCCAGCATAGCGACAGAGATCTGAATATGAGAGCCAGCGCAGGCAATTGGTTCCCAGTGCTGAGGTTTTCCCTGTGGCAGGGTCACTGCCGAGAGCTAACTCTTCACTGCAGACCTTACAGGTTGTCCCTTGCCCCGTCCTAAGCTGAGGTCTGAATTTTTGTTCCCTGCGAATATATTTCTCAGGTGCGTCAGCTGTGGTGGTGAGAGTGACGGAGTCACGAGATACCTTTACTGATAGGACAGTGCTCGTTATTTTGTCCTCATCCTTTGGGAGTCAGAGTTCAAATGTGCTGAAACTCTTTGACCTGGCTCTGCCTAACCAATGTTGCAAGTCACGGAAGTCCTTCCAGGTCAGAATCCAGGTGGACAGTGCATGCTAGGAAAGGCAAAATCCTCACCTTTCATCTTGATTACTTTTGCTGTACCACTTCTGTGGATGAAGAGGACTTCAGTCTAAGGAGCTGTCAAGGCAGCATCTTCACAATAACGAGTTCAAGCAAAATCTAAAGAGGGCTGAAAAATAAAGTGGAATTTACGGCTGCACGAACAAACACAATTTCACTTCAACTCATCGCACATAAAAAATGAAAACTAATAATGTTAGTAGAAAGAATCTGGCCTGATTTGATTTGCATTTATCGTATGAGTCAAATGGAGACTTTGTGAATGTAAAGGCAAAAGGTTAAACACCATAACAGGCACAGAGTTGATAATCAAATTGGACACTGCAGTACATCCAGTCAGATTAACTGATCTCAGAGCCAGGTCATATAGAATAAATTAATAACTGAACCTCGGTATTCACCTAGATCCTAAAAGATGTCATCACATTTTCTCTCAGTTGAGGATAACTTGGAATGTGGTTGGTTTTTCTTTTGAAACTAAGTTTTGTTTTGTCCTTAAATGGTTAAAACCAAAAATAAACAGTCGTACCAACTATAATCACGCTTCATTATGAAAGCAAAGAACCTACCACACAATTCTGAAATGGAGAATAAATATGAATTAACTCAATATATTAATCTTCACTTCAACCAGTTTGTTAACAAGGCACAGATACTCTCGCATTCAGCTTTCTCAGCTCCTCACATGTGTGGTTGGACTTCCCATCTAAGAGGCAGGAGGTTTTAGCTGTAGACCCTCCTCAGCCTTAAGGAGTTGTCACCTTTATCTTTGTCACCTTCAAATCACGTATCTCTACGCAAGTTTCAGAGGAGAGATGGAAATGTCAGTGGTTAGGCCACTTTCTTCAGAAACGGGTTTCAGCCTCAGGTGGGAACAGAGTTCCCATGGCATATAAATGTCTGCTATATAAAAGGGAGGCACCGTCTCCTCATGTATAAAGAGCTAGGTATTTATTCATGCCCAAAAGGACAGCTTAGCCCAGGAGGGAACTCGAATCCAGAATATCCTATTTAAGGAATATGCCTCCCATGTGACATACTGCAAATCCCTTCATTAGGCACCTCACTTTGTCAATGCTACACTCAAAGCCCAGACCGTGGATACAGCAGAATTTCTGAGGCACCTCAAAAATATCTAAAAGGCCTGATTTTGAAGCTATATTGCTCTCCCCACGCGCAGTTCACCATAGCCCAGAGCAGATCCACGTAGGGTCAGGGCTTCAAATGCCACAAACACAACTGAATAATCAGATCTTTGCATAAGGCTCTGTGTTGCACATAATACGCATGAAATAAAGTCAGGAGAACTCCCAGGTTCTGCAAATACCCAAATACCAAATATTTCTCAGCATTCCTATTTACTTTGTAGTACAAGGAAAACAGTTTCCTTTTTTCTTCCTCCTGGGGATGTAACCCAAGATATACCTATGACATGAAGAGCACTAGCAGCTCAGATCTTTTTAACTAAATGCGTATGATGTCTCTTTTGTAAGTTCAGCAAGAGGTCTGTCTCCCTGTCCATGTCATTTAGTGACACATAACACTTGTAGACATGTCCAGAAAGAGCCATACTCTACATCAGCTGACAGCAAAGTAATCAGTTCAGAGACCCAGGTTAAATATCTCTCCACGCTTTGCACCTCAAAAAAACATGATGAAATTCAAACAAAAGCTGTTAAAAACAGGGAGGAGGGGAAAAAAAAAAAAAATAAAGCTTTCCTTTCCTGCCACATGATAAATTAGATCCTAATGTTTATCCAAGGTCAGCAAAACAGCAACCTCTTCCTGCCAGTGAGTTTTGCACGGCGAGGTGTCGGGGTCCGGCTACGCCGGCAGCGCGGTTCTGAGGACAAACACCTGCTGCCACCCGCTCGCGGCAAGGAAGAGCTGCTCACCAGAAGGTGAAGGAGCAAAGCTCTCCTCCGTTCGCTTCACAGCAGTGCGGGGTTGCATCCGCTGCCGTCTCTGCCCACAGAGTGCTTTATGGTTCATTTGTACTGAAATTTCCTTTGTGAGCCTCAAAGCCACCCTACGCTAGCACAAAACCTCTGCTGAAAATAGTCCAAGATCGCCTACGCATTTTTTTTTCCGTCTCAGTCGAGCCGACGGTACCTTATTTACTCCTTGTCCTTTATAGATGACTTAATGACTTATCAGCAAAATGCATTTTGAACATATTTCAGGCATTTCATACCAAAATGAATAGATGGAAGAACGGGACTTTTGCCAACAGCGCTGATTATTCTTTTGTCAGTAGATAGACGTGACCTGGACTATTCTGTTACCGTAACAAATGTCTCCAGAGGTTGCTAGACAGAAGAGACGCTTTGCCTGAGGGAGAAGGCATGAGAGGGGAAGAGGCTGGAAGGTGGCCTATAGAGAAGAGGATGGAGGTAATTAATGGTTATGCCCATGTATAAAGATAAGTGCACTAGTAAATGTGTCAGCCCTTTGGCAACAGAAGCCATGACTTCTAGAAACCATGCCTTGACACGGTTCTTCTTTACACCAACATTTTTTTTATATAATGTGGGTCTACATGGATCTGTCAGATTTAGGCAGGCGTAAATCAAATCAGAATTGGCTGCTTTAAAATTTCAGAGGGTTTTGAGTTGGACTTACTGCATCTGATAGGAAGATAAGTCTCCACAAAACACACAAGAAACTGGAGACATGCAGAAAACTCTTAAGAGACCAGATGAACTCACACGATTTATTTTAATGGGAATCATACCTACGTCAAGACCATAAATATTTTCTAAATTTAGCTGCTATTCCTGCAACCAAAAACACATATGCTCACTCAAGTAAAAACCCACTGAACTCGAAAAGGTTTTCAGCTTAGTTTCAGCTTCAGTTGTGCAATTTGCAGTTCAGAATTATTGCAGCTGTTGTCTTTTTTGTATGGATTTACAGTGGCAGAAATCCCCTTGAGCTAGAAAGCATTTCTAAAGCGAGATATCATTTATTTCAATCTGGAGTGAAATATACCCCTAATACCTAATGCAAAAGTCGTCTACACTAAGTGAATGTACTGATTTCAGCACATCTTCAAATAGTTTTTTTGGAACTATAATGAAAGATATCTACCTAAAAGAGCATTCAGTTGTAAGTTCAGGGCAATAGGGTTCCACATTATTTAGCTACGCATTTTTTAAAAAAGGAATACTTTTAGGAAAGGCCAGATTTGTGTGACATAGTTGTGAATAATATTGGAAGAAGCAGCTGTCTGGAGTCAAGAATTCGGAGCCAGCTGTGATAATGCAGCTCCTGACTAACTAGAACAGGTTTGGATACATTCCACCTGGCTGACCACCTACATCATGAACCCATTTACCCTCAGTTGCCTCTGTAATCAGTGGAGCAAGAGAGCCACTCCATGGGAGTGATTCAGATCTTTGGTGTGGTCCATGAATCACCTGCTCAAGATGCTTGTCTCTTCTCATTGACTACAGAGGGAGCCTAGGGCAGCCGGACTCCGGCCGTGGGAGCCGCAGTTAGATGTCTAAACCAGCGTGAGATGAACCTGGGCTGGGATGCTGGATACGTGCGAGAAACAGTACAGCTTGTTTGTAGGAAAGCAAGTAAAAAGAATGTGAATGTCCATAGAAATAAGCAGCGCTGTTATCAGCTTCATTGCTTTGGATTTAGCAGCCCAGGCTTTGTCTGTCTTGCTAATTTTAACTGGTCTGGAATTAAATTACTGCATTTGCAAGACTGGAGCCTAGAACTTCAGAGCCATGGCAATCTCTCAGGATATGTAAAAAGTCAATTACCAGGAAAAAAGAATTACGTTTTTATTCCAAACCACCTTGTATACGCATGCAGTGATGCCAGAGTGAGGTCTAAAGACACTGAGCCTTTCACCTGTTTACTTCACAAGAACCCAAGAGAGAACGGGAGTTGGTTTCTATGTGGATCATTTCAAAATTGAGGCTTCAGCTTTTAGAATGTTTTGAGACCTGTTAAGGGAAAAAAAAAAATTAAAAGATTGTATTATTTTAATAATATATGCAATGAGCTTTACAAATAGTCTGACTAGAGCAAAAAGGATTTGCATGTGAAGTAACACTTCTGTTCCTGTAAATCAGAGTTTGAAGGAAAAAAATATTTTTTTTTTTACTTTGCTATGAAAAGGCTCCTACTGTTTCAAGTGGCTTTGGAGTAGGCACTAAGCAAAGTGGACCACGATTTCTATGTACTCAGGATCCTCTATTATTAGTCCTTCATGCTGTAGTAAAGTAGATAAAAGCATTTAAAAAATAAAGAGATCTCAAATAGCACTTAAGCCTATTTTTAATCCTTAACTGACTAGATTTCAAGTGATAACATACCTTTCATTACATGCACACTGCCTGCATGAAATTGTATGCAGCAATCACTATCTTCATTATTCAGAAGCATGCTGAACTATTAAACCTGTTTATGTGAAGATAATAATGTAAGGTATTAGTCCCAAATCGTATGTGTGTAAACAAGGCAAAACAATTTTTCTGTGCAACCAGCATCAGCTTATAGGCAAATGAAAATGTAAATAACGCTTTCAGTGAATCACTAGTTTAGGTACACGAGTTAAATGTTTATTTTCACTATTTTAGAACTCCCCACTGTCTTCACAGTATTTACTAAAAATATTCATTTGCTAAAATGAATTGGCTGAGATGGCGACTAAAAACCAACACGGCCTCAAAACGAAGTCATAACAAAAACTGCAACAGATAAAAATTCTAAAAACTATGGAAAATTGCAATGACAGCAATGTGTTTTGCCAAAAAACATCCCCAGTTTCAAGGTGATCCTAAGGCTCAGATGAAATTGTCTGCCAAAATATATGATGTATTAAACTGCTATCAAAGAATGTTCATTTCCCAATATTATTTTCCTGTTCTGATTAATAGTGATTCTGCCTAGGCAACCAAGTCATTGAAAACTTAATTTCACCTTCGGCATTTTGAGAAGAAGGTTACTAGGTCAGGATCTGACATGGAAAATAAGTATAGGTATAAGCCATATAATAGTAAACATTCAGCTCAGACCACCTCCTAGTAGCCTTAAGCAGCAGAGTGACATTTAAAAGCAATCAGAGTCAGAAGAGAACCTTCAGGGAAAACAGACAATACTTTAGAAAAAGCAGCTCTACTTCTGCCAGAGGAAAAAACCAAGACCTTTGGGAACAGTGCTCAAGTCAACTTGAAACAAATATTAAGAAAAATAATGGAAATAGAGTAAGTGGTACTTCTCCTCTTTCGCAAAATTATCATAGTGTCTTTTTAAGTAAATTCCTTCCCTGCGTGCTTCTGCATTGGTCTGTCCTTACCCTTCAGCAGTATACCTGCACCATAAAGTGTACACTACTCCGATGTTTAACTAACCAACACATGAAAGGTAGTGCACGCCTGTCAACATATAAGCCTAGAGAGCTGCAAGGGGTCTCATCCTTAGCTTTTGAAGAAATGCCATGACTTTGAGCAAAATTCGTGCAAATCCATAAACCCAGAGCGTGCAGCACACAACCTGGGCGAGACGTGCAGCGGGGAGGAGAACCCGCAGTGCCTCATGGAGGAGGCAGGATGCCAGCAGCATCCTCCCCAATGTAATGTAAATAATAACAGGAGCAGTTATTATTTACTGCACCACCTCCCTCTTTGCACAGGTTATCCCTACTGCTGGATTCACATTTCCCTTAAAGAAAGGCAGTTTCAAGGTTCCTGTCTGAAATTACAGCTTCAGTACTGCTAAGATATCCTGGCGTAGAGATGTATGTGTTAAGGTTGCCTAAGTCCTTGTCGAAGCATCTTTTTTAACAATGAAAAAAACCACAACAAGACCTTGCATCCCTTCTTGGCTTGCCATCGGCAGCGTGTCTGTTACTAGCCTGGCCAAATTTACCTTCCCCCTACACAGGAATCTCCTCTGGAAAAGTTACAGTCGGGGAGCAAGATTTAAAAACTGAGGACTGTCTTCTGCAGCCCTTGGAATTAGAAGTTTAGGGGATCCAGTGCAATCAGTACGCATAGTCAGAGAGTCTAAGTACCAGTAATTCTCCTCTCAACTATAAAGGCAGTGTACTTCAGTAAAATCTCCTCCATCAACGTTATTAGTCGCCATGTACAATACTTATGTCTTCCAGAGAGAATACCTAATTCTCCTGACTTCGATAGCAATTTTTCAATCATACAAACTGAAGCGGCCAATTTCTGCATCACCTTCCAGAAAACAAATACCTGTTGTTAGGAACAGAGCGAGACATATGCAGCTTCAGATAGTTACTACTGAGCAGTACGTACATTGGAAACTGAAGCTGTAATTAATTATATTAACCTCCTGTTTGATATTGGTATAACATGGCTTTCTGTCTGTCCAAAAGGCACAAGTGCCAAGTCCCAGCTGAGGCTTGGCTTTGTGCGTACAGCGGTACCCACGCTACAGCGGCGTGTACAGAAACTCATGGCCAAGTGGCATCCTGCAGAGACGGCAACGGCGATAGCGGGGATAACAGTGAAAATGCTCTCCCGCCACGCAGCCTCTCATATGGACATTTATGAGCACAAGCACCACAGTTCATATTGCTTGCTCTGACTGGAGTCAGACTTTATATTGTTGTGTATATAAATATATATATATATAAGGTTGTGCTTCTTGACCGATCCCTGTGGGTCACTCCTCTGAGTACAAGCATCTCACAGGAGTGTCTTTATATCCACCTGAGGTTTGATCCAGCGTGTCCTCAGCTGCCATTAAGGTCTTCGCATGTAGTCTTTTGACTCATCTTAGCTACCAACAAAAGATTTGTCCCTGTGTTGTGCCAGATAATACTCTTAGTCACTCGAGTTTTCTTTTTGCCTTTTTCTGTTTGCCTGAATGCCTTGTTCCTTTGTATGGAGGTATTTACACAGCTTTTGTCAAATTACAATTAATTAATGCTGGCAGTTATTAAACAAAAAGCCATTTACAATCTAGCTGCTGAAAGTAAGATTACATGGCATGTAGCTTGCAAGAGAAAAAAACAAGACAAAAAGGTATGAAAGGTAGTCCTCTCCCTGCTCTTGGTTAAGAAATCATTATTTCTAGGAAGGTGGACAAAAGCTGAAAAAGCCTTGTCGTTGTCTTAAGTTAATCCTTAAACGAAGTGAGAATAACAAAAAAACATTTAGGAAATGGTTGAAAGCCACGTGTAAGATATAAAGGGGAAAAACTCATAATAGAAAAAACAGCAGACCTGACATTGTTCATCTGTGCCATAATAAGCAGGGCAAATTATTTATTTCAAAGCTAAATTCCTTGTTCTTCTGAACACAGTTCATATTAAAGACCCTTTGACCATACCATCTGTTTGCATTGTAATTCACATTTAGAAGAGTCAACATAAATATTGACTCATGAACACGTTCTAGCTTAGGCCTGTAAGTTAAGCTGCCACAATACGCTTAAGCTTTTGCGCAAAGAGCTAGAGGAATATTGGTCACTTTTTCCTTTTGTGTTACGTACAATCAATCAGTCAGTACTCCAAATGCAGGTCAGATCCTCTCACAAATCCAAATAAACTTCCCTTTGTCCCTTACACAATTTTAAATAATGATGCCTAAAACTTCCAGGAATCATTAACGTTTCTTCATACGTGAATGTGAAATATTAAGTCTAGCCAAGGTGAGATTAATTTGGCGGTTTTGGTCTAGTGAACTGTTGCCCTTGCCACAAAAGCCATCGAGGAACTTGGCACTAACTTGTTCTTTGTACTTTTAACTTGTGAAGCCAAAGACTGAAATGGCAGTGACTCACCTATCTTCTGCCGTAATCATTTAGGGGCACCATGAAAGTGCATGCAGAACAAGAAGGAAGGATCCTTCCATTCACTTTGGTCAGGTATATCGTTTCTAAACCACACCGTGATTGTTAAATCATTTATTTGGTGTCTAGAGCTGCTGCCTGCAAGAGCAGAATTAACAGGGAAGAGAACAGAGGGTTAATGTCAGCATCACAGATTTTGTATTGACCAAAATATTAGACTGAAGGAAAATACTGAAAATTATAGTAACCAATGGCTGCTCTAACGTGTAATAGGAATTAAGCCAACTCTTGCATTTAAAGCTGCGAGATTAAAGTAATGGCTTAAAATCACTTCTGCTCTGCGTCTTGAAGATGCAGCAGCTGGCCCTGAATTTGTACTTAATATTTAGTGTTGGCCCAGAAATACAACACAGTTGTTTCTAGCAAAACTAGGGCTGCTCCTGGAGATTGTCATAGGGATATATTTCTTTACAGAAATAGTATACAGCTTATAAGTGGTAGACATAAGTTTGAGAAGCAGTACTAAGAAGTAGCCCTGTCAGGGAAGTCTTGTATTCCAGATTAAATCAAATAAAGTTACTTAAGGGTGTGCGTACGTATGCATATCTATACACACGCTATATACACACACATAGAGACAGGTATGTGTATATACACATACACAAGTGTATCAGGACTTGGGAGGCACGTCATTTTCATGACCAACGCTTTCTCTGTCTCCCATAATAAACTGTACAGTTTCCTTTCACCAAAATAACACGGCAGGAGTTTGATTCCAATACAGCTTTAAGCTGTGTACAAACAGTAATGTCCCTTGCATGAGTATTCAGCATTTACCTGCTACGTGTCCATGGATATTCAGCTAATAAGGGGAATATTCAGTGTGATACAACGAAAATAAGTTCTGCAGTACCAGATTTTTGCCGTAAACAGAATCATCAGATTTTATGCTAGCCAAAATCTACAGTGAGAATTTTAAGTTTTAGGAACCAAACCCATTTGCAGGATTGGGTAGTTTTATCATACATTCTGCAGAAAGGTCAGGATGTCCAGTAGTTGCAATGGGGAAGGTTCTTGACTCCCAATTTTAAGTGCTCCTAAAGATAGCATCTCTTATCTGTCTCAGTTTGCAGCCAAAATGCTGCAGAAAAGCCTGCATATAGAGACACCAGTTAGTTCTTAGCAAGGCTCATGAGTGTACAAAGGAAGGGTTTTTCAGCTCCTAGGGCTCAGTTTGGTTGCATGATTAGAGGCTTTTTTGTCTGCCTTTAATAATGCCACCTTTGTAGTACCAAAAGACGTGACCGAAAGAAGCTGGCAGCGTTCTTCAGCCAGCAGCTCCCCACTACTTCTCTCTGCATGGAAAAAACAGGAAGCTGCTGCTGTAACATTTGACATGATAACGTTTCAAAAACAGGATATTCCCTGACCTGCTTACAGGTACCGTGGCAGTTCCATCCATGCCCGTTTTTCCCTCGCTGAGATTATCGTATCCTATTTGAATACATTAAAAAACACCGGAACAGGCTGTCTGAATAACTAGGGATGATTCAAGCAATGTCAAAGTCCTCTTCAAGCCACCAAGAAAACCAGTGTTTGTCCTCCCTCAGGCTTGTGTGTTATAATTATTCAACATTTAATGATGTGCGGAGGGATGATCTTGCAGGAGGGAGATAAGGGATGAAAGTCACCTTTTAAAAGAGAAAATGGGACAAGCCTATGGGGCACTTCAGGTACCGTTTAAATAAAAGAAACTGTGATCTAATTTCTCTATAATTCTTTCTCTAGTTCCTCTGAATTAGCCTGTGGAAGCTTCTGAGACCTCGCAAAGGAAATTGAGCTCCTCACAATTCAGACCTGAGCAACAGACATCAGACTTGGCTGGTGAGACCTCCTCCGGCAGAAGACATGACACAACCCTATTTAAATCACCAGTTATTAAACCAGTCACCCTTAAAAAAATTCCATTCAACCTAAATGCAAGTATCCCTAATAATAGTACTCTACAGTAAGAATACTAACCTAGGAAATGCACAAACAATGGCGTTACATTATGTGCTAAGGCAAACTCAGGATTTTCAGAGGTGTTGATTGATATTAAAATTGGTTAAGTACTCCAGCTGTTTTTGTGATATCTACTTCAAGACTGTTGGTCCAGACACTTCTGCAAACCTTAATTCATAAAGACAGGTAAAATCTGTCTTTGGCTTTTAAGCTGCAAAATGATCTGGCCCTTTCACACTACTCAGTAACTTACCCAGTGGAAATGATTACAGGAGAATCAGGAATTTCGAGGGCTGAGGATTTCTCACTCTGATGAGGATTCCCGTGTCCATTCCCACTTTAAGCAAAATGAGGAGAAAGGAGGAGATATTCCTCGGGAGAAGAATCACGATCAGAGTATCCTATGCCATGCTCCCGCTGCTTTTAGTTACCCCCAGAGGCTGTAGGGAAAACAAGCATCAGCTACGTATGCCGAGGAGCTCAAGGACGGTTTGGGATCTTGGCTAAGCACCGAAGTGGCTTGGACCCCTTCCTTCCCCAGCGTTTTATTTGTGTACTGAATGCAGGGTGGAAAATGAGGATCCCATCCACAGAATTACTCTTACAATCCAAGTCCATGGTTTGTGGGTGCTTCTTGCTCACATTAAGGTACTTAGTCATATTACTGTTTTATTATGTTTGTCTAACATGAAACTAAGGGGTTTAAATTCTTATTCACTCATCTGGTCTCATTCGGTCACATGAATAAAGGTTCGAAGTGAGTCAGGGCTGGAGTGCTGGTGACTATGAAGTTCCAGGAAATGAAAGGAAAAAAATACTGCATGGAGTGAAGGGCCTTATAAATACAGTCATCTAAGGTATACCGTAACATTTAATATCCCTTAAAATTCACAGGCCAGTTGTGGAATTTGACATTTCAATTTAAAGAATCCCATATACTGTATAGAGACATGACATTCTTTAGCGTCAAAGTGCTATTTTTTTGTAAAAAAATAGGATACGTTTTACAGAAAATCATACCAGCAGGTCCATAGCGAATAACTTACTTAGGTGGTATATAACAGAGCTGCAAGTAGCCATTAGCTAGAAATGTACACTTTGTTGTTTTTAGCTCTAATTATTTTTAATTCATCTGCATATATATTAGCTACTTCATGCACAAACATGCAGTTAGACACACAAGTTTGAATTTTACCGTTCAAGCTGGATACAGAAATGGAAGCGCCACGTGCTAAACTGGTGGTTAGAAAAATGTTGAAAGTAAATTTCTTAATGTCTAGCCCCGCTCCCTCTCACACGCCCTGTCCCAGCGGGGCAGTGGAACCGAAAGGAGAGAATTCAGTCAAGAAATTTCATTTTACATTCTTGCACTCGGAGCTTGGATTTTTGACACGGTCACCGACCGGAGACTGCAGCAAATCTCACAATTAGTAACAGCTTCCAAACATTATTCAGCTGGCTGGGATAGCCAGAACTTAGGGTGCTGCAGCCACATGCCCCATGTACTGCGTGCACGGCGGTTGCCATGGGAATAATGGCTTTGGGGCTAATTCAGGCTATCCAGGGTTTCCCACATTAGGGGCTTCACAGCCAGGAAGCTGTGACTAAATTCTGCTCACACCGAGCATAACATCAAGAAAAAAATATAGAATTTGGATCCCAGAAACCATGGGCCCAGACCTACCAGGTGCTGCACCATTTTAATTCCCATTTTCTCTGCAACTTTTTTTCAAAATTTGGCAGTATGCCTAGAAGCGACAGGAAGCACCTCGCAGGGAGACCACTGGTGGGGAAAAAAAGATAAGCATTTAGCTCCATTGTTCAGATATTTAGTTCTTTTTTATTTAACAGATGTGGAAACCTATTCCTTAAAAAAAAAAAAGTATTTTTTTTAAAGTATTGCAAATTCTGAAGAAGAATGTGAAAAAGATGAGCTAATTTTGAGTAGAACTCTAAACTGAAAAGCCTGTAAATACTCAAAACCTCAAGATATTAATGACAAGAAAAGTTTTGTAGGTTAATTTTTATACCAAACCTTTCTAATGGTTTATATGCTCACTGTATATAAAATCTGGTACCAGGTTTGCATACAAAAAAAATCACTTTTGTACAGAAACACAGTCTTCATACATCCCTCTGGACAAATCTTTGCCACAGGTAGTGTGTACGCTTGCAGAATAGCTCTTAAAACCCTTCTAAAAGTTAGACCACAATAAGAAGTGCTCGCTTATTAAATTCTGCAAATTATTTTCTGAAGTTAATAGTTCTGCTGGGATCAATAGGAATAATGGAATTAGGAAGTGGAAAAGAAAATGACATTATAAAAATTGTGAACATTTTTAATTGCAAGATTATTGCTTTATGTAAAAGTTCTATAAAACCAGGCTCACCTGTAAATAAAATGCCTACCACAGAAAGTCCCAGTTGGATGTTTTTTGCATCTCTGATGACAATGGTCCAATTTTATCTCTGCGTAACTTCACATAGCACAAGAGCCTGGTCTGAAGGCTTGAACACTATGAAGTAAATAAAAATGCCAGTTTGATAACTTTTTGAAGCATTAGACATATGAAGTTGACATTAAGCTGCTTTCCTTGGCAAAGGTACTTACTACATTGTACTGGAGATGTAATCCTCACAACCTCTTTTAGAGATGTTATTTTTTATATACCAATCTCTTCAGAGTCTTAGAGAACACATACAAAAACCTCAACTTTACTATAATTGCTGGTTACTCTAAAAACTGTCTTAAGTACTGTGTCCTGCCAGAAACACTGCATCACCCTTTTCTTTGACAAACTAAACACCAAGCTGAAAGAAAGGAAAGCCACGTTACCATCCACACAAGAACTGTACACAAGGCATAGTTAGAAAACGACGAAAAAGTTTTCAACTTTCAACACTGATCAAATCATAGGAATTGCCGAATTTAAACTCAACTAGTATTAACAACTTAATATATTATTGAAATACATATTACATAAAATTTTACAAGAACAAACCTGTATTATGTCTGTTTTAAGAAATTAATGTGTAATGCTCTCGAAAATGAAACTGTAGCACAAATAGCTCTGTGGATGAAACTTCTGCCTATTTAATCATTAAGACTGCCTGTAAATTTATTCCACGCAGATTCCCACGCAGAAGCCTGCATCAATCTGCACTTTCCTGGCAGCTGAGTAAAGCTGTGCTTCCTTGTCTCTAAACCTACAATTCTCAGAACACATTGCAACACACCCTCTTAATGTTAAGTAATCCTCAGCTACGAAAATTTTTACAAAGATAGATTCTTCAAAAGTTCTTGAACCTTTACTCAAAACTCCTTCCTCTACCCCTCCTCTCACCCCCACAATTCCTATTTTTATGGTATATGGTTGAAACAGTGAACTAGTTTCTATAATTCTACCAGTGCAACCTTGCAATAAAAACACTGGCAGAGAAAAAAGTAATAAATCAAAGAGGGAAAACAACTTAGAAAAGTATTTGTCATGCTGGAGCACATTTTAGGTCCATAGGTGATCCATGCAGGCAGCTAGAAGAACAGCACAAACCACCTTTTGGTAATTGTGAAAGAAACAAAGACAGTGATTAGAGATAAATTTAAATTGAAAAACACTCAACCAAAAAGCCTGAATTAAGAACATGCTGAGTGCCAGAGAGAACTCTGAGATACAGCATGTGTTACTAAGCTTTTTACGTTAGACAATTAAATGAAGCAATTAGATTTCAGAAAGTAGCCAATTATTTTAGGACTGAAACAAAGGCTGGAGGAAATACAGCTGCCTGTGTGTGGGGAATGGAGAAAAAGGAAAACAAAGCATTGCATTTGAAATATTCATGACAACCAATTTGTGTAAGAGGATTTTAATTAAAAGTCTAGAAAACTTCTTTTAACTCAGTAATGAAAATAATGCAATTTAAAAAAGAAACACCTTAATATGCAATATATAATTATTATCTTCAAACATCATAGGAAATGGCAAGCAAGTACTGAAAGGGACTGTGAAGGGACATGGAAAAATAATCCTCCAAAATGAAAATTCTCCTATGATGACACTTTTTACTCTCAACGTTTTGATGTGTTGTTTTCTCAAGTCTGTAAGAAAACAAGACTTTCAAGAGACCAAAAGGAAAAGGTTTTAGTAATTCCTTACAGGCAGATACTCTTGCAGAGTATCATAGAGAATTTGATAAAATGGGTAATTAAGTTGCTTGTCTTACGCATTCAAAGCTTTTAAGTGTGCGCTAACACTTCAGTGCCAGTATATACTTCACAGAACACCAAAACCTCTATCAATTTAACTTCTGAACGCATCCTCTGAAAGCCTGGACAGGTTTAGAATAAACTATAAGCTGTGTTTTTAATTAATTATAAAATGAATACAACGTCCTTACCACAGCAGAGGAAACAATTGGAAGGCACTAACTCACAGAAGGCTTTTCTCCCATGCATGTGCTGCACTGCGACTCAATTTTAGGCTCCTGAGGGCTGGCAGAGAAATTTTTTTTCTTACACTTCCCCGAGTGACAGCATTCAAATGCTACTCCTGCTAGGAAAACTATAGCCTTCTTAGCACTTCTGAGAAATTCAATGACAAAGCTTTTTGCCTTTTTTTTTTTTTTTTTTTTTGTAATGTTCCAAGAAGGACATTAGTAACATAACGCCTGCTTAGCACCACTGCTTGCTTTAAAAGCATCCTTAACATTTATCTTCTCCCAATTTGAGATCTCATCATAGACAGAAGTCCCATAATATAAAAAAACAGTCCCATTTCTTTTAAGGAAGTATTCTTTTAATGAAATGTGCACAAAATTATACAATATAAAACTTTAATTCAAGTTATAAAAATACTTTGAGTCCAAAATACTTGTGTTGAAATTAAAACATTGCTAACTGGATCACAACACAGTTCATTACAAATCATACCCTCTTCCCTTACCCCTCCCCCCAATAAAAAGTTTTTGTTCCCTTTGCTCCATTTTGTTCCATTTGCTTTTGTTCTCACATAATCAACTTTTTAATCACTAATAAAAACAGTTTTTAATTGGCCCTGAGGTACTGCACAGATTGATGCAGTCTAGGTCATTGCTTTCATACACAGCAAAACATCCACCATGTACAAATCCTTAAAGAAACAAGAGGTTTTTATCTTCTGAGGCAGAATACTTCTTGTAGCTGATGAGCGCTTGGCTACAACTAACAAGTTATTCCTACTGATTCTTAAAATATCCTGGTTATATGCAGTAGGCAGTATACTTCTTTTCATATTCCAGATAAATCTATCTTCTGTGAACCAGGAGACTTATTACAAGTGAATAAGAAAAACATGTTACTGGACAGATTGAACTTGGAACTGTTGCAGAGCTGTTTCACCACAAACATAACTCATCTTGCTAACTTGACTTCTACTCCACTCTACTCACAAAGATTGCTTAGAGGCACGATGGAAAAAAGTCTGAAGCAATCGTTTTCTTTAAGTACTGTAGAACAAAGACTGTATCTATTAAACAAAACCCTCCAAAACACTTGAGCTAGTCATTTAGCTGAAGTGCAGCGCTGTATCTCCTACTGGAAGTCTGGAACTGACAATCAATACTGACAAGCATTGGAGCCAGTACTTTGAGAACTGTACCTGCCCAAAAGGCAGACAAGTGGGAACTTCTGCATTACCCATTGCTCCTTTGCTTGGATACTATCACTGACATTTAGTATACTATGATTAGAAAAATACTTGTAAGAATCATTAAGGAAAAACCTTAATGAAAAGATAAGTTCATACTACAGCAGTTTCCATTAACTACAATCAAGTATTCAAGTGTCATCATCTAAACTAGAGGCACCAACTGCAACAAAAACTTGAAAATTATCAGTGTCACACCATTTATGCAGAGTAGTGGTATATTATATGCTGACACCTGGCCTTCACAGTAATGGCACCATGTAAAAGAACTTGAAAGGAGCTAAAAGTCACACAGGTACACAAAAAGAAGCCTCTTCAAGTATCTATTTATGTAGTTAGAAGGATGTTTGCAGTAACAATCAATCCTACTCATTCAAGCAATAATGATTTCAGAGGACTTTCCCCGCCTTGCAGAGGGGATAGTCCCCAGAGGCCTCTACAGCCCTGCATGTCTTGAAGCTTGTGCAATTTTTCCAGCCTTAGGTTCGGTGTGAAGGCCATTTTTTGAAGTCTGTTCCAAATTAAAACTGAAAGCTGAATCTGGTCTCGTTCATAAACCCTCCTTCCTCTGCAAGTTGCTTACAACCACATTCAAAAAATGTCAAGGAACAGGAATGAACTAAAAAATTGCAGAGGACTTGGAAGAGGTATTGGATCTGGAGCAACCTCTGAAGAGAACAAACTGTGGCGAAAGACAGCTGATCTTCACAGCATATCCCTAGAGAAAAGACTATACTATATATTTGCTCTTAGTAGGCCTTCACACCTCTCCACTCAAAAGAAACCAATTTGTTTTCAAGGGTTTTGTTACAGTACAAAATTTTGTTACCAAGAACACAGATAACTGCAGCTTACTTATGAGGTGAGCTGCAACTTCCAGCAGACATGACCAGACTCTGTGACGCAGGTTATGAAAGGATTCCTAGTAAAGAATCTTAAAACATTCACAGCAGTAAAAAGAGGCTGCTGTAAACATCTGTGAGACACAATTTCTTTGATAGTTTCAGAAGAACACTTCCTTCAGGATGATGAAGGCACTTGATAGAGACATTTGATTTCAACTAGTTCATTTTCAACCTAGGCACATTTTCTGCCAAGAAAAAGCCACCACAATAGTAAAGAGCCCTCTTGCACTGCAGTCTTGCACTGCAGACTGAGTTACAGTCATCTTAGTATCCCTTTTTGGAGAGCAAATGTATTCAACAAATTATGGAAGGTATTATCTTCTGCTACTCAAAAAGAAAACCCAGTACACACCTAAGGAGTCTACTCCTTTCACACTAGTTATACTAGGCCACAAAAAAACCTAAAAAATATCTAAGCTCCCCATTTTTTTTACAGTTTTTTACAGAAATTTTACAGCTGCCTCCAAAGTGTCCCACGGATATATTTCCAGAGAAAAGATATCTGAAAAGTACCTGCAGTAGAGCAAATCTTGTTTTCAGGTGAGCGATAGAACAAAAGCGTGAGAATTTCTACAAAATGGAGTTTAGGTCTTCTAAAAGTTAAAATCTCTTAAAGGAAGCATCAAACTACAAAGCATTACCTGAAAAGAATTTGGTTTTATGTTAATCTCCATCTGACCACAAATCAACCTATTAAGGCACATAAATTAATGGCAGAATAAGTAAGAGAACCAATGATATTGATCTTGGTTCAGAAGAGTAGAAGGCACTTTTACTTTTTTCATTCATAACTGTGGGACATGAAAGTGTTTTTATATTGATTTCACTTGGTTCCAGTGTTCAGTAGCAAGATCTTCTGTTCAACTCTGTCTGCCACCAAATTCATATTACAGTCCCGAAGAGCTTTTATTAAGTCAGTCACCTTTGCATCTTTTCCCTTCCATTTCTGCCACTCTCGAAGTGACTGAAACAACTGTTCACGCAAGTTAAATGGATTGGCTGCCACTATTCTGTCCATTTTTGCTTCAGAAAGGCCAAGTTTTCGCACCAGCATTTTCCAGTCTCTCCCGACATTTTCACATATGACTTCAATAGCTGCCTTCTGAAGACCTGAAATAGCAGAAAAGTATCAAGTTAGTGATGGATTTACTAAGAAATAGGAGAAAATTTTTACAAGTTGGTTTTTCTTTTTTAAGCAAAATGCTACCACTCTCGCTGCATCGCGCATACTGAAAGTCACACCACGTTCTGAAAAGCTGCTGGATATACTCGGAATCCCAAGTACCTAGCACGATTTCCAACCGACCGTTCAATAGAAAAAGGGAAAAAATTTCCAGCCCAGAAAGCTGTTTTGCAGCATAAGCCGCCTCACGGTACATTTCCAGGGTACAACGCAGTCCCCTGCAGCAGTTAGTAGCAGAAACACCCTTAGCAGCGGGCTCAGCTACAGGAGGCAACTGAGGGCAGCCGTGCTCCGTGTTTGCTCTAAGCATACCCACAGCTAGAGGATGCGTACAGATTTGCTGGGGAGGGAGGGGAGGAATTAAAAAAATAATCCACCTACGTTTTTCATGCACATCTGGTTCATCATCAGGAACATTAACTTCTCCTTCCTCTACGAACTGCTTTAGCTGTGAGACCAAATCTTCTCTTTTAATGCTCTTAAGCAAGGCTTCAAGAAACGCTACCTTGTCGCTTGTAATCAGCTGCTGCTCGAGAAGGATGGTGAAGAGCTCGCTGCCGCTTCGGACAGCCTCCAGCTTCCTTTTCCCAATTTTCCCCCGGCAGAGAAACTTCAGGGAAGAAAGCTCACTGTCCGACAAGCTCAAGGAGAAAGAGTGCAGCAGAGTAAAAAACGGATCCATGGTGCCCAGGCCTGACACCGCAACCACCACCAGGCCCGGGGCGGGACACAAGCCGCGCCGTAAAGGGCTGGCGGAGCCCCGTCCCCACCCTCCGGGGGCGGACTGAGGTCCTGTTTTCACACAGCGGCTTCCCGGGAGGCCAGAAAGAGCGGGGAGACCTGACCTGACCCGGCTCGGCCCGGCCCCGGCGCCGCCGCAATGGCGGAGCGCTGGCCCCTACCCGCCGCCCGCCACGGCCTTGCCCGGAAGTCACGTGACGAGGGCGGCAGCGGCGCCAAGGTTCCCGCCCGCCATAAGATGGCGGCGGCGCAGTTCTGTCACGGCCGGTCTCTCCGCTCGCCGCCGGTTAGCTTGGTGCTGGGAACCGTGCAGTGCTCAAAAGCCCTCCGAGGCGAAGGGGCTCGTTTTGTGATGCCGAGTAGAAAACGTGTGTCGGAGCCGAGCTCGGCACGGCCGCTCTAAGGCTGTGCAGGAGGAGCAGGGCCGGCTCCCGGCACCTCAGCCTTGGCCGAGCCCTAAGTTGAGGGAGCTGTAGGTTCCCCGTTTAATACAGAATTATTGGACTTCTTGTGAGCACCTGCACCTACAAGGGTTACTTTTTGTTTTGGTTTTTTTTTTTTGCGAAAGGGGAAAAGGAGAGATACAAGGACGTAAGGACTCGCTCGGCAAAGAGCAAGAAAGCCACATCGGAGCCCTGCTCCCAAAGAAACACTAGTGCCGAGGGGTTCCTCCATGGCGGCTGCCCAGGAAAACAGCCTCTGCCCTCTGTGCATGGCCTCGGCTGCCCCCGGAGATCCCCCCGCCTTCTCCTGGAAACACAGAGCTTGCAGCCTGGGCTTTGTTCTTCACAAAGATTAATTGTGACATAAAATAACTCCTGACATTTAAAAGGG
Organism: Harpia harpyja; assembly: GCF_026419915.1. Classification (NCBI taxonomy): domain Eukaryota; kingdom Metazoa; phylum Chordata; class Aves; order Accipitriformes; family Accipitridae; genus Harpia; species Harpia harpyja. The sequence goes on along the minus strand of NC_068955.1, from coordinate 30,462,008 downwards.
AAGAAATAGGGCAAGTATTAAGTCCCTGTATTTTAAAGGCAATTTTTATACAAGGTGAAAGGTTGTGAACTTCTCTTAAATGGGAAGGTTCAAGTTCGTCCCATTGTTTTCTAGGTCCCCAAAGTTCAGAAAAATCATAATGTTTTTTCTCCACAGCACGTGTAGGTAGTTCAGAGATTTCCTTGTTCCTTCTGTGAACACTGGGATGTTGATTCACCAAGCTACCCCATTACTAAATTGTTTCCAGTACAGCCTTTAATTTATTATTGTTGCAACACACAAATAGACCTATGGTCCTTGTCATAAAAAGATTGCTGTCTCAGATAGATACACGCACTTAAGCGTTATCATCTTCCGCATCTCCTTCTCCAGTCTCACATTCCAACGTGAGGAACAACTCCTACTCCCAAAATATTTCTAAAGCTCCCACAGGCACAAGCCCTCCTTAGATAAAACCTCTAGATTTTCAGCATCCTGTTTCAGTCTGTTATGCAGAGCTAGGCTTACACATGATCAAGAAAACTAATACATGGAACTGGCTACACGCATGAAACCCATCTGTGCAGCCACAGCAGGGGGCACAACGATATAAGAAAATACGTATTTCATAGTGAATACAAGATGTGTTTCCCATATAATCCTCCCACGTTATATGAACATTGGGCAGCCTCGTCTCCTCCAGGTAAGCATTCCCTCACAATAATTTCCCTTGCTACAGCATTAGCAATGTTTTCTTTGATTTTTAACCAGATAATCCCAAAATTCACAATAAATTTGGGACTTCCATCAGCCTCCTTTCCCCTCCCCCGCCTTATGTTCCTCATCCAGGAAAGATGTCGGGGCATCTAATCTGACAACCTTAAAAAGTAGCTGACGTGCATATTACTCCCAGTCTCTCAGGTAAAATATTAAACCTGTTTAAAAGAGAGATTTTTGTTTAGTCCCTAAATGCTGCAAATTGGAGGGAATGAACCTGTTGCAGGGTCTCATGGTAAAGTAAACAGCGAGAGGAACTGGCACTAAGAATTTGAGCTGGGATGAGTTGTGCCTGAGTTGAGAGATGTATTTTCTTTCTGCAGGCCTGAACATACTTTAAACTGAAGGAAAGAACATTAATAAAAAGGGTAGTGTGATGCCAAGGAGAAATATATTTGCAGTGTGTGGATTAATTTAGAAAGCAGATGTAAGCCCTAGCAACATTACAAGTAGTATAAGATCCAGTTAAATAAAATCTCATTTTAATTTTGCCAAGGAAGATAACTCTACAAAATAGGAGGACCCAAATCACATGATGCATAGTTTGTGCCTGGTGATGGCAGCTGGCCGAATTCAGAGACAGGGCTACGTGATGAAAGTCTAAATCAGTGTAATTTATACCTTTATTCTCTATCCCTTGACATGCAATTGAAAGCAACAGCAACTGAGATTTTAATAGGTTCATAGGAATTTAGCGGCCAGATTCACCACTGATGTGCGAGGAGGCGTGAAAGCGATGCCATACGTTAGTGTAATTCTAAGGGAGTCTAAATTAGTAACAAACATGGAACTAAAAGATACAAATAATCATTTAATTAAGATATAAATCATTGCTTAAATGCTTTTAAACTCACTCTTAATGCCTGTCATAGTGATTTAGTAGTCCCTTTTATTATGTCTGAATCTGACCTATTAACTCTACTTTGACACATTCACAGATGAAAATAGCCAAGCAACTTGCTTTCCTCCAGTTATTTCCTTTGAAAGCAGTTCATGGGACTTTAGCAAAGAAAGTATTTGCCAAGGTCAACAGATCATAACCGCTCCACATCAGAATAAAACTTAATAGAAATGATTTATTAGACTAGCTCAGATTTCAGTGGTAAGTTTCTCAGAAATTTAAGTGCTATGAATGATCCAGTTCCTAACCAAATAATTTAGAGGTTTCTTGAGGCAAGACGATTCCTTGCAAAATACTGCAGAGGGAGCTCGAAGCCTGGGAGTGTTTCAACCTGAGCATTTCGACTTTATGGTCTTCGCTGGAGGAGCAGGGCAAAGAGAAAAAACCGGTTCATTTCTGCCGGGCCTTCAGTGAGGAGTTGCTCACCAGGACATTCAGGCAACAAACACCCATTTAGAGACTGTGGGCACGAAACGGCGAAGCCCGTGGCTGCCTTTTGCGAGGCCTGTGCGCCGTCACGTTACGTGAATAAACGTGGGGTGGCTGAAAGTTTGCTTGAGACGGTTCATGACTTATTAAACAGCTGCTTTAAAAAGCGGTATATTAATCCACGTGCCCTGAACAGTAAACGTTTTGGTAAAATGTATGTGGCTGTACTGAACCACAGGTGACTGAGATGAGTTTGCCTGGAAACTTTGGAAGATGCTTTGTGTTTTCCAGCCAAGGCAACCTATGTTTCTGGCTGGCCCGTCTTCTTTGCTCTAGCATCATACTCTGATCTGCTATGGGGCTGTGGAAATGTCTGACAGTTTCTGCAGGCGCTGCAATCTCTCTGATGTAATCTGATTTGCTATTAGCGCTCATTAACAAGTATACGAGTTGCTGAGTCCACCTTTGATGACTGTTTTCTCTATTACTGTCAAGCAACTTACTCTTGATATGACAAATAGCTTTCTGTAAATATTAATAGCTTGCCTCCTCTTTTCAGCCAGCCCCTTTTCTCTAACAAGGGATGTGCTTGCAGCCTGCTGTTGACACACTAGTACTAGTTTCAATCTAGTGATTTCAGATGCTGATTGCAACATAGCTACTCCAGCACAGTTCATGGCATGCTCAAATCAGAGATGGTAACGCAGATATTCAAAGAAACTCTACACCGGTAGAGTTTCTGGTGTTAATACGTATATTTTTCTTCTTTGCTTTTGTTCTGAGCTACATACCTACTGCTTGTACATACTTTGCTTACCTTCGATAAGTTTTAAAGCTTAAATTGCTGCTGTTAGTCAGTCCTGTTGCATGAGGTAAAGCTCTGCTCCCGGGTTTGTAAGGTGCAAAGATGTGCTTCTGTAGGACTTCCTGCATGGTTTTACAGAGCAGAGAGATGTGACTCAATGGATCAGGACTATATCTTGACAGACTTGATGGTGTAGTTGCTTTAAATAATATGTGGGATGAAGAGATAGTCAATATGTATCGTCAGAGGCAGGAGCTGGAATCAAGTCAAGGAGAGCTTGCTGGTCTGCTGCTGTTTCTTTACAAGCTGCTTAATGGTACTTATTAAATTGGCTGCGCTGATTGTCAAGGGGAAGGTAGAATTGCCAAAGGGGTATTTTTTTTCTTTTTTTAGCAAGGGGAAGGAAAAAGGGGAATATTCATACAGTGGAGGTGGCATCAAAATTCAAAGCATTCCGTTGTGATAAGAGAAATTTATATGCTGATGCACACCCTGCAGGTGGAAGGCACGGTGCTCTCAAAAGCCCCATAGCTGGGGGGGGGGTACTCTTGCTTTTTTGACGGAGTGATGAGAAACATGATGGGATACAGTTTCTAGTTGCCCGAGTCCATAGAAACCGGAGTATTTAGGAGGTACAGTGTTTTTAAATGAAGCGGCTTTGATAACTTTTGTAACTTATCAGTGAATTCAATCGCAAATAACCCAGGGTGAATTTAAAATTCTCATCCCTGACAGTTCTGAGACACAGGTTGGACAAACTTCTTGGCATAGACTAAATATATTTAATCCTGTCTCAGTGCTGAGAAATTGTTTCTCTTTTGAGGTCCAGTCAATTGTACACTTCTTTTATTATAAGTGTCATTCTCTCTCAAGGGAATTAGTAGCATCGCAGTTTTTCTTTGTTGTCTTCAAGATAAGAGCAGTATTAAAAAAATGCAAACCCCTCCCTGCTAGCTGAATTGGGCAATAACAGTTTTTTTGTTTGCATGCTTGCTTGCTTGCTTTTTTACTCCCACGGTGAATAAACTGATTTCCATAAAATTTCTTAATGTACTTATTCAATGCCTCTCATTTGTTGTTTGCAAAATCCTACAATGTACATTTTGAGAAAAGGCAAGGCAGTTTCTGCATTTTCTTTTTGAATGAATTGATCTGTCCATGTTTCTTTTGTCAGATATTACCTCTCTGTTGCTATAACATCTAGCATAGAAAGAAGTGCTCTAGTGAAGAAACTATTTGTGAAGAGACTTAGGATCCTAGGAGAAAACTGTCTGTGACAAAAAGGCCTATAAGAAATGTCAAATTATTGTGGGTTGAAAGAGAGAAAATTAGAAGCAGAGTGTGGGAAAAGTAAATAAGTATTGAAAAGAAAGTGAACTCCAGCATGAATAGGTTGTATAGAGATAAAAGATCTGGCCAAGTAACAACAACAACAAGCAATAAGTTGTTAACAGATGCTTGAACTTAATATTGAAACAGAAGAAGTGTTGATATAATTCTGTTGATATAGTTCTGTTGTGTTATTGTTGGCAGAAGAAGTTAGTTTAACTTTAGGGGCAGGGTAAATTATAGACTTTTGTTTATTTTCTCCCGCTAAAAACCTCTGACTTGGCCTTTTACCTATTTTTGTAGTGAATTTTCATCATACCATGTAAGTATGAAATAATTCAGACAAACATTTCACATGTCAATAAAGCTATGTGTATATATTAGACCAGCACATTTCATTCCTCTAAACCGTATTTATTACTTAAGCTCTGCAACATCAATTTTGCACTTGGAAAAACAGACGAACAGAGAAAACAGAAAATGAGGGTTGTCTGCACAGGAATGTCATTGTGAAATAAGCCAGGGAGGAAATAAAAAAACTCCCCAAATAGCAGTGAATTATCATTAGATCTCTTTTTGGGCCCTTTCTATTTCTATTCTATTTGGTCTCTGCTGGAACTAGACTAAGCTGACCTGTAGAGCACTGAAAGCGTCTGCTCTCTGATGGTTACCTTAGAACCGCCATGTGAGGCAGCTATTCTGAGCAATTTCCTCCTGAAGATAAACCTACAGCAGAATATGATACAGAGATGCCAAATCTCGGGTTAACTTATGCTGAGGCATGTCCACATACCTGTCTTCTGCAGTGCCGCACAAAGATACCGGTGTGGGTCTGAAGGTGAAATATCTCCCTGAGGGTGGTGAAGAGCCACTGAACTTAAGTCATTTGAGAGTCCAACACTCGCTCCGACCCATTGACTCTCAAACCCATACTGGGGACCCTGCCCCATTGCGCAGTGGTGGGCTCTGTGACTGGTTGAGAATGAACCAAACGAAGTTAAAATAGGAACGGCAAGTTGCTATTCATCCAGGGAAATAATCCAGTGATTCTGATTGCCAGACTTGAAAGCTAATACTAATTAATTTCTGAAGAGTATACACATTTGTTCTTTATTTTCCTGAGCTGCTGTATTGCCAGTTCCCAAATAAAAACATGAAAAAGTAAATACTTACCACATTAAGATTTATTTTCTTGGATAGAAAATAAACAGAGGTGTTTTTCTTTGATCTCCTTCTCTGCATTGGAAAATACAATATTCTGAGCAGCTATAAAAAAGGTTAGAGTAACTTAATTTTTTTTTGCAGAAAATGGATCAATTTTGCACTAGTTTGCACCACTTGGAAGTATTTCTTACAAGCATGCAAGTAGTCCTGTACCACAGGACTTCATTCTCCCACCTAAGGAAAGGGGGTTTTTCCCCTTTTCTTACTGATTACAGCAGTACTCAATTGTCTGCTACAGAGCATTGCAGTTGAAAAAGTAGCAGCAGGGATTTATTTTTTTTGTCTGTGAATATTCCAGCTCTAATCTCTTCTGCATTAACAGACCCTGCTTTGGACCTGGTCATTGTCACGAACGTGGTGTGAAAAATGTAACTTTTTTCGTAGCCATGTCTCTGCATCCAGCCCGCAGAATGGCCACTTCACAGACCAGAAAATATCTAAATGGGCCTCTAAATGTCTCCCAGAGTTCCTAAAATCTCACTTTAATAAATATAAATGAATGAGCCTGGCCACGCTTGCTTGATTTCTCAGTTAAACTCAGGTGTTGTGAGCTCACTACAGTGACTGGAGATAATGACAAACCAAGAGGGGGGGATACATTTCCTAAAAACAAGTATTACCTTAGATATCTGTGATTGGCAGTAGAATTACCCATTAGAGTAAAGATCAGTGGATATTTGTTCTTCCCTTCAAGAATGTGCCAATACATTATTTTCCGTCTGAGTCATTATCTCACCATCCTTGAAGTTGGAAGGTGTAAGTTTTTTTTCAAATCCGATTAGCAAGGGAGTGCCTTGTCTGCTCAAACACAGTACAGTTATTATCCAGAGCGCTCATTTCCTTTTAAAACGTGAATAGTTTTATGCAACCATTAAGTGACACAGGATATGACTAGGTTAGTTACTCATAGGGATTTAGATACAATAAATAAGAAAGTAAATCTGGTTTCGTCATCCCCCTCCCTTGATTCTTGCGGCGGGGGGGAAGTACTATTTTCTGCTCTCTAAAGAAACACTTTAATTTGAGCTAGTCTGCAGCATTGTAGTCAGAACCAGATACAAGTTAGTCTTAAGCCACAATTTGGAGTTCGTCTTCATACACAAACATAATGGAAACTTGTTGCATTTATTCCCTGAGATGAAAAGTCTATGAAGGAGCGTGACTTACTGAGAGAAGCATGGATTAATATAATACAATATATAGCATTTATATATTTTCCTTTCAGTCTGTAAACTTTAGAAGAAGTAAGGAAGTTATACACACCCCAGCTTTGTCTGCCTTCCCTCAAAAAATTCACGTACTGCATTTTCTTTTTTCTTGAGCTGCTCTTGTTCAGATATACAACTGAAATTAAATGACTTGCAACCTAAGATCAGAGCCAAGCTCACCCTCTCTTGTTTCTCAAATATACACATAAACATACAGCTTTGCTGTTATTCACCAATTTTGGAGTGAGGCTTTTTAAAGCAGAAGTAGCCTGTATTACATCTTTGCCAAGTACCTGAACCTGGAAGTGATTAACTGTTATTTCTTATCCACGAGAAGACCCAGAGATGATTACCAGCTTAGCTCTACAGCTCTTTTTGGTCAGAGCTAAAAGACAAGCATCATAAAGATGCGGAGAAATTTGGATTCAGAAGTAAAACTAAAAAAAGACAGAAGTGAAGAGGTTTAGCAGAATTTCAGAACTGACTGTCCGTTCTACTTCTTTAGCTCTTTGAAGCCAGGAAGAAGATGTAGCTGAAATTCATGTTAATTTACTCTCAGGACTTTCACTGTTCCTTCCCTGCTCCCAACTCCCTCCCACTCCCAACAGTGCCTGAGTAGAGTAAAATACCTAAATAACCCTAGGAGTGTGGCCCAGAATCCACCAGATTGCAGAGCCGTTTCGTTACGCACACCGTCTCTTGCTGACCTGAGAGGTCATGCAGTAAACCTGGAGTAGTCTAGCCTGCTAAAATTTATTACTTTCCCACTTAATGGTTAATCACTTATAATTACCTACCTTCTCTACCTACAGATGTATTTTGAAGATTAATACATTAAGAAATGTGAGCTGCTCATCTAATTACATGCTCCTACCAGGACAGATGGGAATTCCATGCTCGTGAGCACTGTGCCACGATGATGCAACGCTGCTGTCTCGGTTCAAAGCAGGCAGCACAGGCAGATCGGCCACTTACTTACCTGCACATCGCCTTTGGGGCTTGAGAGACTTACCTGCTACAGAACCAAAGGGCTTGTACCAACTGGGACCCAACTTCAATGTCGGGAGCTGTGTGAAAGTTTATAAATCGTTCTGGTCAATGTTAAAAATAAGTGTGTTCCTACAGGAACTGTTTATTTTTGATTGCCGAGGATCATGGTATTATGTGTGATTCAGCACATCAGTGGAGAAGGCATAGTCACCAGGCCCTCACTGATGCTGGAGAGGTCTTCTCTTTCTTACTCTGTTATCATCCATTTCCTTCCAAAGGACCAAAGCCTTCCAGCTTTCATCTGAACACAAGACCAACAGTATTGCACTGCTTGGCAGGATGAGATTGCACATCGCAACAAAAACATTGGCAAAGGCTACCTGATAACCTACTTACAAGACGGCCTCATCTTAGGAAGCGATTCTTTTTCCAGAAAAGCAACTTCTGTGGCTGATCTGCCAGCTAACTTGGATCTGAGAACATCAGCCTTTTCTTCCTCCCTTCCCTATCGGCACCTTTTCCCTAGCCTCCATCTCTCATATTTCAACTAGAGAAGATGGGAACTCTTTTTTCATTTAGAAGTAAAAACAGGGAATAACCTTTTCTTCTGCTCTAAGAAAGATTGCTTAACTACCTGCATTTAACTCTTGCTCTGAAAAACGGACTTTGTTAGGCTTTTAAGCTTGTTCAGCACAAGCACTCTGCTAAATATTTTGTGTTTTGATTCTTTTTCTCATGAGCATCGGGGTAGATACATTTCCATTTTGGCATGAATTTTCTCACACAGGCGGTACTAAGCAAGGTGAAAGCTATGACCTCAAAACTTTCAAACTTGTGTAACTAAGTCCACATGACTCTGTCATGCCTTTCATTTTCTGAGCCTTTACCTTGTGGAAGCTAGCACAACAGTGTGCACAACTCTTTTCTGCTCACACAACTCATCTGCATCAATATATTTTGGCTTTAGCTGACACTCTGCGTTATAAAAGTACCGTACAGTAAGTGCCACGAATTTTTATTGTAAGTGGAACCAATCATTCAATAAGCAATGCTCAGTCTCATGCAAAGTGTGCTGCAGTCAAAGGGAATCAAAGGAAATATTTTCTTTGGCTTCAGGTGGCCTCGAATCAGGCAGCATGCATGGTATTAATAATTGAGGAAATATATCAAGGAAATATATTATATATTCCTTATAATTAAGGAAAGAGCTTAAAATTAAAAAGAAGCCACATTAATAGTTAGCTGCTTCTTCAGAAAGGCCTGTTGGGTAAAAAAAGAAGGAAGTTAAAAAAAGAACTTTGGTTTTTCTCTGCTGTACTAAAAATGGCATATTGTGTTTGGTCATGGAATAAATAGTACTCAAATGTGCAAAGAATTGAACCAGAGTTTGAATGGAATCCATATAAATTTTAAGACGCGGTTTCTTCAGGGGCAAAAGGAAAAAGAGTTGTTTACTCTGAAGACTTCCTAGGAAAATATAAATGGACTGAAGGGATCTACAAAACGTCAGGAGAGTTCAGACTCCTGAGGTAACAAGATGAAAAGTAAACTCTTTTATTATTGCTTATTGGAAATCACAACAGCCAAAAAGATCATTAACCGCTCAGGACCAGAGAGCACTGAGGATTTAAAAATAGAAATGTGTCTGTGCCTTGACTTGAGACTTATTCACCCTTAAGTTATTTAAGACTGCAAAATATTTGTAAGACAGTATCTTAGAAACACAATGACATGGAAATTCAGAAGATTCAGACTCGGACTGTCAACACAATAGGGTGGGTATGATTTCCTCCTCAGATACACCGACTGAAGTTGTGTCTTTGCCACAAACTGGGTAGCAAAAAGCAAACAGCATGTTTTAGTAATGGTTCAAAAATGGTCTACACAGCCAGTTCCAGCTGTAGTCTTTCCTACTATTGTCTGCATTTGCTCTTGGACCAAGTACACCAGTATAATGATTTTCCTGTTTAATACATTGATACAATGGGTTTTGGCTTTTTTTTTTTCCTTTGATCAAAGCAAAATGGGGTTTTGTACTTACAATTTTGTGGCAGAAGCATGCCAAAACCAGGTTGGATGCACGTCGTGGAGATAGTCAAATCAATACAGAATTCAGCTGTATTTGTATGAACACAAGTATTGCTATCTTTCATCAAACCTGGCCCATATGGTAGCTGTGAGTCACATCCGGGTATTTTCAGTTATTTCTTGGTCACTTCCAGATCCCCACTTCTCTGTATCAACTTTCTTTTTTTTCCCCTCTTCCAGTGAATCTTTACTAGCATAATCCTGCCTCAGATTTGCTATTGGTAAAAACAAAACTTTTTTCTACTTACATCACAGATATGAAAAAACTTTCATGAAAAGTACCACAAGTGCAGCACAAACCTTTTTCTGGAAGGCATTAACTTCTATCTAATGAGCTCCTATCTACTATTTTGTCTTTAAGAAATGACAAAACCAAACCAGTTACCAACGAGGCAGTGATTTACCTGCTTCTGGTTTTCATATCCATTATCTCAGAACAGAATTCCCACCTTCTAACTAAATTTCATTAGTTAGAGCATTAATATTTTCTGGTTAGAAAGGGAGAATTGGCGTGAAGGCTCATGCTTTGCCTTCTCACTGAACAGGTAAATGGGAGGAGGAGAAAAAATTGGAAACGGCAAGTCAGGTTCTGAGCCCAGCTTTGCTTGCACAGGTCCCACAAGGCAATAAAAATGGGATGTACACAGTGTAGCGTTTCTGCTTCCTCAGCTAATTCCCTTCAGAGCTGCATTGAGCAAGACACAGTCCAACAAATCCCCGAGTTTCATTCCTTTAGTTTTACCATTTCATTTTTTTCTTAATAATGAAAACATTTTTCAATTTAAATGAACAAACCAAATAGCATTCTTCCTCGTTACGAGCCCATTTCAAATGTCTTAGTGAAGGCTCTTACACGTTACGTTCTGCTAAATGCCAAAGACTAAAATCAGAAGAAAATTAAAGCTCCCAGGCTAAGATCCATCACTTGATATTCAAAGTCTATGGTGCAGCTGTCTACGTCTGCGCTAGAAGGCAAACATCCCTTTGTGCTCTCGGAGACAGATGCATCTTAGGTGGGATTCGCTTAATCTCAAAGTGGGTATCTAAAGCAGCTGAACACAAGATTTACCTTTGACATTGTTAGGAAGATGTCTATAAATGAAGTAGTCAATACCTGCAAGCAAATCTCAGTTTTGGCCTCTGCTGTCTGAGTACACAAGGAGCACTGGAAAGGGCATCGCAGATCCAGTTTTAGGCAAACTGTAACACAAATTATTGTATTTCTCAAATCTAACAGTACTCGTAGTTGCACACTCAGAGCACAAGGAGGATTGGGAACAGACCCTGTCCCACAGGAGAAACTCTTGCATATTTAAGTTTATTTCAAATAAGTGTTCAGAGAAAAAAAAAACCAAACTAAAACAGATTTAGTATATATTTGCTTTTCTTAAAAAATGATTCCATGAAAGAGTTTTATAGTTATCTAAGTAGTAATACAGTTTTTATATACAAAATTCCATTTCAAACAATTTACTGTACAAAAGAAAGTATAAGCAACTGTTACTATTTCATGATTTCAGCAAATAATGAAAAATTCTCATAAGTATGTGTTCAGGATATAGTTCTACCATTTACAGGAATGTCAGTATTAAGGTGGGAATACTTTCGGATAAGTATTTACAGATGAAATTCCCTTCGAGGAAGTTCCCCTAAGATTTCTCTTCAGAATAGGCAGTTCACGTTTGACTTTCTTCTGGATCTTTTGGGCTACCAAGGAATGAGAGGAAGAACACTTTTTCAACACAATGTATGGACACAATTCTGCTTGATTTATTCCCACTCACAGTCCTATTGCAGTCAGCGGGCCTGATCTGGTAAACACTTATTACCAGGCATAATGCTTATTGCGTGAATAAATCAGGCAGGATTTGGCCCTACAGTAGTAAGCTATCATAAGTTACAAATTCTAAAAATAGTGACATTCCTGCAAGTCAAAATACAACAGAAACAATAGTTAACAAAATATAAGCCCTTTATTAATAAAAATCTTTGGTTGGATCAATATTTTAAATAAGCTTCAAGAATATTTGGTTAATACCATTTTCTTTCCTCCACATAATTTCTTTTCTGGTACCTTCTTTGGAGAGACTACAGAAAAATATCAAGTTTATCACATACTTTAAAACAAATAAATATATCAAAAGCTAAATATGGCATATTTTTTAAGTTCTAGCATTAATCTTTAAATTAGTTTGGCAAAGAAAAAAGAAAAGGAAAAAAGAAATAACTAACTTCTCTTGAAAACAGTCTTTTGACGCTTGGTTTTGTAACAAACCATACAGTAGTTAGACTTTAAAGAAATCTTTCATTTTTATTTTATTTTTCAGTTTTATATTTGTAATGTAAGTGCCATGGACAAGACAAAGCAATAAAAGAAATGAGGTTAATTGCACCAATATTATTTGGAAGTGCAGTTTATCGTTTGACAAAGCAAAACTAAAATGTACTATGCTTAAAAAGAGTTGTACTGATGGGATTTAGCTAGGCATCGTAAGTAAGGATTTTAGACTTATACTTTAAGGAAGCTCCTTGTACAAAAGATAGAGTATTTTAAGACAAAAGAAAAGTCCTGTAACTAACTGAAGGTCTGGTCCTGTAGCCCCAGTGCAGGCAAAACTTCCACTGAAGACAGTAAGTGGGACATGTTTTGGATTTACTCCTCCAGCACAGCCTCTGGGAAATGCCATTCAACAGCAGAAAGTCTGCAGGGACAACTGGCTGTGAAAAAACGGGTGCAGACTCCTTTCTCCTGCAGAGGATCGAGGGCTACAGAGAAAAACCTGGCTGAGAAAGGCATGTGCTAAAACAACAGGAAAAAGGGAATTTCCTCAGCAACAACAGTGTCTGAGTACTAGGCAGGGCAGTGTGAGTCAACTGGAGCTCTACGTGTGCTCGTTAATTCAGGGCATTTAACGAAATGCTCTGTGATCATCCACCTGCTGGGAGGATCTCTGAAATGGAGCTGCCGCTGCCTGGCCATGAGCAAGGAGCCGCTGGGGCACTGCTCAAACACACCTGATGCACCCTGGGGCACTGAGGTAGCTTCATCCACATCAGTCGTACATCGGTAAAAAAAGAACTTTTCCAGATTCACTTTTCTGATGTTTCTGAAGAGAGCAGTGCCCCGGTGAAGGTCTCGGGTACACGGCAGATTGCCACGAGCGCCCCACGCACCTGCGTGACTCTAAAGCTCGGCGGGAGCTCTGCTTGTTTCAGCCCTGCAGGTTCCAACAGAGATGTCTGCCAGCAGAGCTAAACCCTATATCTTGGAAAGCAAGTCAGTCCGGTAGGCTTTACGTGGTTTCTCTCCTGCCAAAAGGAACACCAGGGCACACTCTAAAGCTGATTTTGCATATACGTTATCTAGTTACCCCATGGACCTTCAAGCCTGGGGTTCCCAAAGTATTTTAAATTAGTAGTATTACTATTACTTAAAATTTACCTTTATTTAGTTAGTTAATTAATAGGCTAAGGTCAAATTCTCAGAGAATATCTCTATCAAGACATACCAAGTACCTGCATTTATCAATGCACACCAACGTCAACAGTGTTATCAATGAAATATAAAAATTCCCTGCATTACTGCTTGTGCAAAAGAAAAAACAACAACATTATCAGAAATAGAATGTGGTCCTCCATATTTGTAAGAAGAGCATTTCTCACAAAGATGGGAGCGAAATGGCAGCACATCCTTCAACATGCACCAGGTTGTCCATTAATCGAGTCCTGCCCTTTACGCGATGGCTTGTGTATCAGTGGAATGCCCCGACATACTCAACTCCCTCCTCTTCTATACATCAAGAGGATATGAATGGCAGGAGGACAAGCTCCCGCTGTGGCTCCTGGAGAGTCTGGGGCTGTGATTGTTACAGTTTTCACCTTTTTTCTTGTCCTTGTCTTTCCAGGTTTCTAGCATTTGCAGCTTCCCTTGCTCTTCTCTCATGAAGACCTCCACCATGAGAACTTTCTCTTTATGAATCTGCTGACTAATGTCCTTGGGAATGTCTGGGATAATCCAGTCAACAAAGTCACTCATAAACATGACCAAGTTCTGAAAATGAAATTGTGAGAAAATGTCAGCAAGGTCAAATGAAAGGATGACTGTAGGGGAAGGGGCCATTTTTGGTGTACTTGGGAAGGAAGAATGAAGAAAGGACAGTATTTGAGTTGGGTTCAACTGCATGTCACAAGCCTAGTACTGAGCCAAATTCACCTCAACTTCTTGTTGGTGCTAGAAGTAGAGAAAAATGGCAGACACAGATCTCTATGATTTCTGTACAAATACTGTCACAGCCACGTAGAAATCCAAAGGAAATATTGTCATTGATAAATGGCTTACGAGTTTTACATCAGAAAGGCAGAAGCAAGTAACAAGAGGTAAAATGATGAAAGTTAGTGAAATAGATTCCAATGAAATGCTTCTGATTTAAAAATAAGGTCTTTCACAGAAAGATACATATTTTGTCCAAAAAAAAAAAAGGAATAAAAGTTTTGAAACAAGTTGTTTAGATAAGGCAGACTTAAAACACTTGTGTCACAATAACCAGCACCACTGCTGTGATCAAATAATGTCATTTAGTGAAAAATGACAAGATTTTGCCTTCTTGTTCAGATGCGAGTAAAACTCTAACTGGGAAAATTTTGGAAATTTCATTTCTTGGCTAGGTCTAGAAATGATTCTGGATGAAATTTATGCTGCTTTAGTGAATTCGTTGATGTCCTACTGGAGAAATTGGTGGGACCCAATTAGTATCAGCCTTGTGCTTTGCTGCTCACTAAGGTCTTTAAGTTGCTTCTGTGTCAGTTCAGGGAATCCCTGGGGATGAATTTTTCCACTGAGGATATATCTGTGCCTGGGTGGGTGGGAGAAAGAGGGTGAATGAGGACGGGCAAATTTCTTTGCTTTTCCATGAAACAGCTGAGAAAGAAGATATTTTCTTTGGCCTAATAACTTATTTCCAAAGGTGGCTTCCCTTATGTAGCTGAAGAAATACAATAACTCTTTTTCTTTCTCATATAAAAAGTGCCTGCAGTAGAACCTACCTGGAAAACTATCACAAATGCTAATCTTGCTGCTAGGACAGCCCAGAAATCCTTTGAAATGTCATACTTGTTTTCAGACCAGGGGGGTTCTCGATAATCTTTGTATCTGCAAAACAAGACTCAGTAAATCAGTGATGTCATTCACAAATTTTAGCACCAGGAGGAATTAATACCAAAGAGCCAAACAGTAAATCGAACCATCTAAAAGCAAGTTCACTCATTACAGCATTATGCTGTATTAACGTCTCAGAAACAAGACACAAGACAAGCCTCCCACAGCCTTCAAGTTTTACTCAAAATTAAAAGTCTTCAATCTTAATACCCTCTGATTAGTACAAATAATATAAATTCTGCATAAAGACAGAGTAAACTACACAGCTCAAATAATTTATTTTAAGATAGGTAAAAAAAAAAAACCCAACATATATTTTTCAGACTAATTTTAAAGACAAAAATACTGATCTCAGATCCATAGAGTGTGTTATGCTATGTGGTGTTCTCCTTGTTCATGATTAGCAAAAGATCACAGCTAAATTTTGCCATATAGAGAGAAGGTGAGAATTTTGCCTTAGCTATGGCTTACAGAAAAATCTATGACCTAATCAACAATAACTTGTTAGAAATAGGACCAAGAAAAATATATTAAATTTAAAACCACAACTTCCTTCAATATTTTGAAAGAATTAGGGCTCCATATTTTCAAATGATTTAAAAGTCCCTGGGTTATGGAAGAAATGATGGGATGGGAAGAAGAAAGAGGCTGTGACTTGAAAGCAAATTAACCTGGCATTTTTGTACTGGGCCATGACACTAACACTTCCGTTCTGTATGTTCTGTGCTAAAAACCTGTTTGCCAACCTCGTTTATCCTGAGCCCAAAGATCACCAGAAGGAAACCAGGAGAAAGTAAAAGCAAGCAAAGCTAATACATATGCAATTTTGGTTGTTTTTTTCTTTCATCTCAGGGTGACTTTTCTGTTTAGCAGCCATTTCAGCAGATTAATGTGCACTATTCAAATTTATAAAGAATATAAATTAAAAAATAATGCAATTATAAAGGTGGGGTTTTTTCCTGGCCAGTTTGTGTAATTTTTTAGTATATGTATACCAAAGTCATCTTTCTTTCTTTTTCTCCCCTGGTATGCCTCTTCCCTCCTTGTTCTCCTCTTCCTTTTCTTACCCCATTGTCCCCCTTTCGGTTTTGCTGATCTAAGTGCTTTCACTGTTGTATTTGGCTTTGGTCTCCAATCCTAAGCATTAAAACATTTGTTTTGAAGACGATGCATATCTAAGGAAGCCTAGGCAAAGCATGCATTTCACCACTGACCTAGATTGCTTCATAAGCTGAAATATGCAACAATAATTTTCCTTTAAAAATGAAAAGAATATGTAGAAATTGTTGCAGGCATGCAGATTTCCTGTACGACGACAATTTAAGTAGGTCTTAAGTTCCAGTGCAGATAAGGATGCTATAACTCTCATCAGGAATCGGTATAGAAACCGGACAAAAGAGAGAGGTGTACTGTGAAGTCATGGTCATTATATCAATAGCATGTGATACAACAACATGACATCAGAGTAACATCACTTTGTTCCCTTAAAGCATCATTGTGCTGTTTATCATTATTTATCTCCTTTCCTGAGAAAGGGAATACATAATAATAAAAATCTTTGCACGGACAAACACTGAATTTAACAACGCTAATCTCTATTTCCCAAAATAAGCAATACTACATATTCAGGTTTTGCGGTTGCTTAATAGGTAAGCCAAGACGTTCAAGGCAATGGATCCATCTGATAGAAAAGGCTACCAAGGTGCTAAAAAAGTATTGAAAATACAAGGGCATGTAAAACTTTGTCCCATTCTTAGTCAGCTGTGAAGATACTTAAAGGTAGTTATCACTCAAGAGAGTACCTGCATATCTGAACCTCGTAGCCAAGATCCATGGGGTCGTTTGGAGCTGTTCCTGCTTGAAAATCGCTGACATTAAAAGAAGATAGTGTATGGTTCACGAAGCCATGCATGGTGCCATTCTCACTGTACATATACAGGTACACGAGGCGTGGAATGAAGTCGGATGTGAATGAGATCACAAATGCCTAAGCCATAAGAGTAAAGAGTGAGCGCAATATTCAGGCAGTGGTTAAGTTAATAATATCCTCACGTATGTCTCACCCAAACAATTCACACAACTCAGGGATGGCTTCAGAAAACAAGGGGGGACGCTGCAGCCCACGGGGCCCTAAAAATGGAGTATTCACTGCTGCAACAAGGCAGTATTTACTGCTTACTCTTCCGAGTTGCAGAATATTAGATGGAGTAGTTCCACGCCGACTGAGATTTCTACGTGGATAACAACTTGAACTCCCCAGAGAATGAAGCAGCCGTACCCCCCAGCACCACAGGAAAGCAAAACACGGTGCTGCTTCCCTGCGCCCCAATCACAGCTTGTCCCTGATGCATTGTATAAGGTTGAGTTGATGGATTTCCAAGTATTCTTCTGTTCTGCAAACAACTGACAGTGAATTGACTCTTTAAATTCTCATTGCATTGCAAAAGGCCATTAATTGAATGGTTTTTTTAACGCCATCAAGATAAAAGGATGAGCAGACCGAGCCAAGTTTTATTTTTATGGTCACAAAAATTGCTTTTTATTTGGTTATTTAAAAAGGTTTTCTAAAAACATCATACACAAAATGCAGGACAGCCAATTCGGCTGAGTTCTTTATAACTTTAGCCTTTCTCATTTATCATTATTATGAAACATTCTCACTGGCATAAATCTCATGTACATGTGGAACAAACACAGTACAAAATGTTTTACTTATTTTATGATAAAAGGGGTAGCACATAGATCAAAGAGGGAAAAATAACACTGGATAATGATGAAGAGAGACTACATGGAAGAAAAGAGAAAAAAATAGAGAAATTACTTCCAAAGGAAAAGAGGAGAAATGGTAAAGACCAATTAAGGCAGCATACCAAATAACCAAAAGAATGGTTTGACCATAGCACAACAGACACCTGTGGGCAAAGTGAAGGGATCTCCAGTCTGGATAATGGCAAAAAACCTGAGAGGGCCCATGGACACGTGGCCGTAAGCCCTACATGGCCCCTGCTTTGCTGCATTGCAAACATGTTTTCAGCTTGTCACTCAGGGTTTTTTTTCATCTTTCCCCAGGTGGGGTGCAATGAAGATCATCATTGTGGATGTCTATTCATATAGAATATTAGATAAGTACATAAATGAACATATTAAGGGGTGCTAAAATTTTCTAAGGGCTGGGATGTTCACTGTTGAAGTAAACAAAAATATTTTCATGGATTTTCAGAGCTATCTGAGTGAGAGCAATGCAGTTCGAGGCCAGATTTTCAATGGAGGGACACTGTGCTCTGATGAGCTGAGCTAATTCACACCTAGTTGACTACTGGACCCTAAACAGATTTTAGCATTGAAATTAAAAAGTACATCATGTTAGTGATAGTATTTCAAAAGAGCAAAAGTAAGCAGCTGTGGTCTTATTTGTTTAAAGGGCAAAACTGTTTTATGAAAACATTCTGGAAAAAAGCTGCAATGATTACTTACTATTTTATATTATTGCTTCTACTATCACAACTTTAAAATAAACACTGCATCTGATTATCTTAATATTTCAGAAAATTTCTAAATCATATACTTTCACTTGATTTTAAGGGATTTATGCTGAAATAAAACTAATGGAGCAGAATGGAAAAGCCAGCCTATTGAATTCAAATTTTATTCATGCCGAATTACTTACATTTATTATGACAGCAAGCTTTCCAATACCTCTGAGGATATTATACCAGATTCCTAAGGAAGAAGACCAACACGTAAATTGAGGTTCCGGTCACTAAAATTAAATCAATTACATTTTTAGTTAAGTGTTAGGAGTACTTAAGACTCTGCCAAACTAGTTATATTTTAAATAAAAAATGAACAAATTATAAAAGATTAATTTAATGGCCTGTAAGCAAAGGGAGCCCAACTCTGTCTTCCACAGCTATGTTTAGGCACCTATTTTTTTGAGGTTTTAAGCTAAAAGCTTCTTTGAGGAAGAGGAAGGCAAGTGTGAGATAGAGGAATGCCGGCATAGGTAGAAAAGAAAACCATGAAATTTCATTCAAACTTCTCAAATGCTTGAGGAGAATAAGAAAGCTACAGATAGGGAGCGGGAACCTCCACACACGTGGTACAGAACATACCGGTCTACCAGCTTTAAGGATCTACTGGAATCTGTTTCTACACCTTCTCATCACTATTGATCCTACCTCAGTTGCAAGAAAGCAAAGCCCAGGTGGAGCCACTCGATGGGATTTTTCCATTTGCATCTGGAAACCGCATAGACACAGGTTTCCTCAGTGTGGGCTCTGTGCATTCAAAATATAATACCAGCTGACCCCAGACTGACTCAGGTTCAACCCCTCTGGATTTAGGCTGAGGATGATGCATGAAGTCCCACAGCTCTGCCCCTTCCCCATCTCCAGATCCCATTCCTCATGGAAGGGCTTCTCAGAAGTCTAGATAAAGTGCTGGTTTCATGTACGTGGCCGTGCACCCTTGTGCCTGGCCTCTCTGACCATCTCCTGGTCATTAGTGACAGCTTGGAAATTTCTCCTTAGCTGAAGTACTCAAACTGCAAGATTCAGTCTTGATGGAAAAATCCAGGGCCGCTACCAGATCCGTGTGGTTACAGCCCTGATGAGCCACTCTCCTATTCTGAGTCTGAAGAGGAAGGAAGATGTAGGAGGCTTTACACAGGGTGACAGCCCTGGAAGACTCCTCCAACCTGGTTGAATCCTTTGCTTGGTAACTAATTCATACTTCATATAGCTTTGGTCTTTTGGCACAGCATACACAAGCCAGCCTGGACAGAGTCGGAACTGAACTTCAGGAAGAGATATTATAGTATCAGTGGAAGCAGAGATGGACCTCTGCTTGCTGCCAGTGGTTACCCGCTGCCTTTAGCAGGTGGGACCTTCTCCCTTTCCCAATTCTGCTGATGCTGCCCCTAAAAACTTGTCTGGTTTGTCTGTGGTCATCTTGTGGTCTCTGACTTTGGGATGTCTCTGAAAGAAGTGGGGTTCTTTCACCCACAAGAGTGGGGCTGAATTGCAATTAACACCCTCTCAAAAACAGAACCAAAAAAAACCCCCCAAAGCAAAAACACAAACCCCAACAACGCCCCCCCAGTATCTCCACCAGCAACTTTAGCCCGCAGCATCAAATGAGCCAGCCACAAAACACCCCAAAAGCAGTGTCATGGTAAAGGCAATAGCATGACAAAATACGATGTGTTCTTCAACTCTAGGATGATCCTAGGGCACAAGGATGAGCCCGAGGAAAAACTCTGCTTGTTCATTCAATACCAGAATGAACACCAAGTTTGGTAACATCATAAACTTCTCTGCTCTTGCTGACTCGCTCTGTAATACGAACAATTATTTTAATGACCTTTTTACTTGTAAGTAACCAACATTTGGGAGAAATAGCTTCCTCGTTACATATATCCATAGCTGTTAGCCCCCCGCAGTAAGGGGAGGACTGGTCTGTTGTCATCATACAACTGCAGAGCCCAGTTCCAGCTAGATTCACTGCAACTTTCAAGCTTCACCCTTCCAGCATTCATGCTGAGTAGGGACGAAGGGATACATTTACCCACAGACTTTTGAGTCTCCTCTCATTCCCAAGTGTATTTCTCCAGCCCATTCCAGAGTTATTAAATGCAGAAATTTTTGCTTCTGCAAGAAAACTGCATTGCCAGGAAAAACTGTTGATGTGCACAACCATGCAAGATATTTTGCTATTGTATTGATCATTTTGATTTGAAAAGCGATATTGTTTACTTAATAAAATATTCATCTGAATTTAAAGCTCTGGTCTTTCTATTTTAAAAGTAAAGCCTCGATAAGGTATGACAGTTCACAGTTAAGCCACAGTCTAATGTTTTGAATTTTCCTATAAATATCTTCCTGTTAATGAAACTAACTCAGCATAAAAATATCCTGCCATCAATCTGGGAATAAACAAAAAGGGATAACAATAGCAACATGCACTTACCTATATCCTTTGCTCTGACTGCTACCGGTCTTCTCAGCTCAGTAACAAATTTTTTTGCATCTAGACGGATTTCAATGATGTTGTTCAACAAAGCAAACAAAGGTGCCAGCGGGAAGGATGCAACGAACAAAGTTACAAACCCGAACTGAATAACTGAAAAGAAAAAGCAACCATTTCAATGGCAGTGGTCAGTATTTATCAAATGCATGCATCCTCATGTCAGTGCCATCCTCCCAGTTTCTAACAACACGTGTTGGGAGACTAAATCCCATTTTCTGCATCAGGCACAGCGCCTGACCGCTGCTCTATTCGGGCACTGAAGGACCGGTTGCTCCACTTGCAAAAGGCAAGGCAAAGTAACCAGAAGGATGGGGAAGCTCCTAAAACAATTTTGCCGTGGCAAGGCTGGCACAGGAGTGATCTGAAGGAGTGGGATTACAGCAGCAACCATGTTAGCTCCACATAAACTTGCCATGCTCCATCTGGCAGGTTTTTAGCCCTCACTAATCCCACTGGAAGCTTTCTCTTCTGAAGTGTAGAAACTTACGGGCTTTGAAAAGGACATGACTGATTCTCTGCCTTTACTGGGAATAACTTGCTTCCTACAATCTGGGATCATATTTGCTCTTGTACCCATCCTGGTACTGTCAGAGGCCCATCTTCCTCTTCCTCTGTTACTTCCAAATACTGATCTCACTAACTGTGTCTTTTCTTATTTTTAAGAACTGACAGCATGACCTCATAGTTTGTACCATTAAATTTCAGTCTGTTTCAACTACTCCAAACATCAAGGTCATCAGATATTCTAATTCACCTCTGCATTTACTGGGCATGCCAATTTTTGGTATTAGTATGCTTCATTATCCTTTACCACTATTTTTGCCTAATCATTCCTTAAAATGCTAAACAAAGTTGCTCTTTTAAGACAGATCCTTCAGGAATGTCTGACACTGTAGCAAACAGCATTATGTCAAACAGTTCTCAGGCTCTCCAAGACTGAAAGTAGGAAAAGAAATGTGGTTGTACAGCTGCAGCAATGTAGAGCTGACATCCAGTGCTTAATTTCCATATCACTCACTCAACATAATATATTACTTGGAAAAAAAAAAAAAAAAATGTATGTGATCTGTCTGGTACAACCTGGTCTACAGGCACACATGCCTCTCAGAAGATTTAGTCCAGATTTCAGAAAACAGAAAAAATCTGGCATGAGAATATGCAGTGGAAATTGTAAAATCTGAATTAAGTAACTTATTTCCAATTTAGGGTGCAACTGATGATAAAATATGCCTCACAATCTCAAGTTTATGCCATTTAATCATTTGCATTTGAAATTTGACACTGACATGTCACACGGCTTGAAAGAAAATATCTAAAAATACAGTGCTAAAGGGCTCATGAACAGCAGAGAGCACAATTCATCCCTGTGGCAGCCAGTGGTTGGCTGAAACATGCTTCAGTCCGAGACTATACACTTTAATAATTGTTATGCCTCATATCCACTGTCCACCAAATCTACAGTTGAAAAACCTCAGCTCTCCATCCCAATTAGTCAGAATAATTATGGTTTCAAATGCCTTCTTTCCACCTCACTCACTCATTTCCATATATTCAGGGGTAAGTCCAGCGAAAGGCTCCAGGTTATAGTCCACTTCATAACGTTGCTTTTTTTTCATGTGCTCTTCATGGTCTAAAGAACGCCGACGCTTTAATTTCATGTATCGTATAAATTTCTTCATTTTTCTGGGGGAAAGGGAAATGATTCAATTAGCATGCCATTCTGGTCACAGTGCCCATTTTTCAGTTATTTTACATTAGCAGACACCATAAGCTCCATACGTATTTTCATCAAAACTGCGCAAGAGCCACAATACCCCAAAAGTATCGGGGATCAGCATATACAGGTACCGAAACACGGTTATAATTGAATCACATGTTCAGTATTACACCTCTTGCTAACCAGTAGGAAAGCAATAGATTACCTAACACTTTTCAAAGACATCTGCATTGCTGGATGCAGTTGCGGCGAGGCTGCAGGTATTTGCAATACAGCAGACCCAGGCTTACTGCAAAAATCTTGCAGGTAGCCTATGAACCACGTTCACGTCAAGGGGCAGCGGATACACAGTGTATTCCATGCATCATAAAACACACGTGTTTAAAAAAAAAAAACCCAACCCCAAAAGTCGCTACTTACGGGATGCCAATCTCAAATAAATTGTTCTGAATCAGCTGCTTGCCCAACATGATAATACTGAGCTGGATACACAACTCCATAAGGCAACCGCCTGGAGCACACTAGGGTGGACAGAGGAAACGTCAGTCAGAACATCTGCTGCATCCCTGTGGTAGGGGCAGATGGAGCTCCCAACCCAACGTGATCACAGACAGGTAAAAATGCAATTACCTCTTCCATTCGGAAAGAATGGAAAATATAGACGTAGTCTCCTGGACGTCCAACAAATCTAGGGCACAATGGTTAGAATTATAAACTTTGTATGTATTTTATCCTTTTTATATTTGAATCCTAAAGTAATTTATGTCAACCTCTATGCCTTTGAGTGGGACCACCTAATGTTTGGTCCTGAAAAAGTGAATGAGAATAATTATCTTTGGTTTTGTTTTGAAGAGTAAGTCCTGTTTACTGAGTAAACAACTCAATAAAACCGCAAGTCTTGTGTCCTACAATATTGTAGGCGCACCTTGGCGGAAATCCTGTAAGGTAATCCTCATTTCTGTTGCGTTAGCTGGAACATGCCACACAGAGTATTTATTTTAGCCTTGTGCTTTCATGCTGGTTGCAAGAAGAGGGATGATACTTGCTATGATCTGAAGTTAAGAGCGGTAAATAGACAATGGTAAATAGCCTGACGGGGGATTGTATCTGAACATACAAAGTTATCTTAACAAAATGGCTTTAACAAATTTGAAACGGCAGAGTACCAGGTCCCTGCTTTATTCCATGAGGCTGCAGAGTTTTTGGGTCAATACTGAGGAGCTTTTAAACCAGATTTACTTTATCGTCCCACTATGGTCTTAGCTCAGCTACAGCTGTCTCATAAGCAACAAGTCGAAACCCTGAACAGCCTTTTGCATTACTCACCGGCCTTTGAAGAAAGCAACGTAGAAAATGGGTGTGTAGGCATTGACAAATTTCAGCAGGAAAGCCTTGAAAATCAGCCGCTCTTCAAAATTCTTGTCAGTTTTTGGCACCTCTGGAACCAATGTGACATGGATAAGAAACGTTAAGGAATTATCCTACCTGGAACATTTCAAGATATTATACATGTGGACTTTGGAAAACATCAGCCATCTTTTAAACAAAGAGGTATATATTTATAGCTATATATATATATATATACACACACACACACATAAAAAAGCAATATGGCCTCACTGAGGTCAGTGGTCAACCTGCTGAGGATCCCACCATTCAGATGTGTTACAACAGTAATTCTAATTTCCTTCCACATCTGGCTGACCTCCATGACAATCACTTGCAGATGGACAAGAACTTATCTGAAAAAGATTTCTGGACCTTCTGTCACTGACGATTTTTGGAAATGATTCAAAAAATTTTTTTCTACAGTGGTTTTTTGCACTCAACAATTTTGCATCTCTCGACATGTCCTATGCCAATTAAAAAATTGCAGAAAAAGAAAATAGTAATTGCGTGATACAGAAGAGCGAAGCTCAAGATTACGTATAGGAATTTCTGCTGTATCTTCGTCACCCCTAACTGGATTAGTGATTAGCACTACCACTGCTGAAAGAAAAACTTTAACAATAAAGCCAAATCCATGTGCGTTTTGATATTTGTAAGTAGCTGGTTAGAATTTTAGCTGCACATTTGAATTTCCTGGGTTTGCTCACCACTTTGAAGTTAATCATGAAAGCCAGTCATCTGGGTCCTCTCATTTCAAATCGCTCTAGCAAATATCAGTTGAGGATTTAAACCTACCGATCTGAGTTAGCCACCTTGCGATGCAGCCATACACTTCGTCCAGGATGATGATGACAACCAAATTGATAATGACTGCGGTGGCAGTGACGGTGACCCTAACGCTTGACCGGCCCGAGGGAGTCGAACTGATTGCTAGTGCTGCTGCAGTTGAGATCCTGTATATGATGACTCCAAACACTATAGCGAACGTCAGCCCAACCTGCAAGTAAGAACAGCACAGCCTCTTATGAAAGATTTAACTATAAATACTTTGCTTGGGACTTAGCAATGACCTTAAAAATGGGCCACATCCCAAGTCCACCCAATTCTGCATCAAGGCTCCCAATCGCTTTGATGAACTGTGGGAAAAGATCCTCTTTTGCTAGTTATTTGATCATCACATGAAAAAATTGATACAATGATGCCACAATCACATGCAAAAGGCTTTTTTTTAAAGGCACCTAAATGTAAACTACTTGCTTATATTAAAAGTATTAGCGGGCTTCCTTTCGGCCCTAACAGCAACAGCATATATGCATGGGTTTGCTTTATTATAAAAGAAAGCCAGGGCTGAAGCAGAGAGGAGTATTTCAGCTTAAGTCTGCACACAAGCCTTTAAACACCCTACACAGGTTCACTATGCTGTCATAATCCCAAACTGAAATTAAATCTGAATAAATCAATGTACTTCCTGGCAATGTAAAGGTGCACAAAATCTTACTCAATTTTTCATTGCTTAAATAGAGAAATAATTTTAAAATGTGATTCTTATAAGGTACTGATTCTTCAGCTGAGAAGATCAGATTTACTGCATTTCCATTCTCTGAAAACACAAATATTAAAAAAAAACCAAACACCAAACCATAATCCCTATCCCCCGCTAAAAAAAATGCGGAGTTAGTTCAGTATATTCTACCTTTGGAAAGGGCTTAAGCTTTTTTATTCATCTGCCAATCTGTTCCATGTCTTGAATCATTATTATTTCCTTCAAAATTTGTTTTAAATGCTGATGCTTTATCAGTAAATGGAAAAAAGGCTGTTCTTATCATTATTTTACCTTTTTCTTGAAATAAGTGCTCTGTTTGCAATTCTCCTGTTAGAGGGTATAACCCCAAATTTCACCGATGCGTTAAAAATCCTTGCAATCAGGATTGCAATTGGCCACCTCATTTCTTTCAAAGAAGTTTGGTATAAAAATGAGGCCGTTCTCTACTTCCTAACTATTTTCCAAGAGGACTCTCTGTACTTTTTAAGTTTTGTCCCATCAATGGTGCTTGTAATTTCCATGTCCGTGCCCTCATTTTTCCCCTACCCTATTTAGGTACTCTTATTTCTTTACTGCAGAGAGAGAGCAAAGTAGAAATCCAAGCTCTTGAAAAGATTTTAGATTATAAAACAATAAAATGCTTGAATTTTTTCACTGGGGAAAAGCCATTGCGAATCAAATCAATCTGATGAAGTCTGTCACTGTTTCACTAACTTTTCTATCACTTCTGTTCTAGACAATGACTCGGTAACATAAATTCCATTTTTTTCCGGGTTATGCTTACCATGAAGATAATGCCAACAAAATTGGTTAAATAGGCTGGAAAACGATCCTTCCATGTCAGCTTTTCTTTATCTGTCTAAAATTTGGGGAGAAAAAAGGGTACATTTAATAAAGACGGAGTGTGTGATTTTGCACGTGTGGCAAAAACAGAGAGGGGGAAGAAAAGGCTAGCAAATACACAACCAGTTAGAAGATGCAAAACCACAGTGTTTACAGTTACAATTCCACACAGGCAAATTGTTTACTCCGTATCTAGGTTCAAATTGGTCAAGCGCCTGCACTGCGAGTATAAATAAACCAGATTTTTCTGTATACTTTTTGAAGGAAACATGCAAATAGGCTGTCATAAACCATGAAGTAAGATCTCTCTTACTGTTAAATATTTTCTTTTGCTTTCCCTAGAAAAATTCTCCTTCTTCCCCTCTCCCTCCCCAGTTAAGATTTGCAGCTTTGCATTTGCACAACTGGTTCCACCGATTAAGTACGCGACTGAGCGACTCCAAGATGAACGCGCAGTTGACAGGGAAGGTCTTGTTTTGGTGTGTGATAAGACTTGAAATTCCTTCAATATGAGTGATTTTTAACTACCTGACTATCCACGTGGTATTCAATGGACCACGCCAATAGGAATTAAGATGCACATGTATAATAACTCTTTATAGGATACCCTAAATCCAGTCAACCAGGTATTGCCTGAACTTGGCTATAAAAATTTCATTTAGAACAGTATTGCTCATCTAGAGTCCTTCATAAACGTTGATGCCGGGAATTGTTTCTAAACACCAGAAAATAAACAACAAAAGGAACAATACGTAAGATGATGCACACGTTACAATGAACGTAAAAATATTAATCAAATTCTATTTTTATTACATGCACGTTGTCTCAAGGAAGTGCAAGCAACTCTTTCAACACACGGCCCATGCTCCACTGCAAAACGTAACGTCAGTCCAGGATGGTAAATCTAAGATTAGCCATGCAGTGCCATTCCCAATGCATAGAAACAGTGTCCCAAAGAGTGTGGAAGAAACAAGGGGAGGGAGGGGAAGAAACCCAGAACCGAATGTGAATATTAAACAAAGGTTCAACAGCCAAAAACAAATTGATTTGTGTCTTCCATAATTACTCATAATTTGAGTTTCTTCATAAGTTTGAATAAAAAGAACCAATTTCACCCCAGCCATGACTGTCTTAACTCTTTTTCTCCATTTGTTTGCTGTCTCTTCTGGAAAATACCGATGCTTCTGATGGCAGTCAAAGGAAACAAAAAAAGGATCGGGCAATATAGCATTACAAAGCACTGCTAAATTAATCTATATACTCTCTACTGACTCAGTGTACATAGCCGTTTAGCCACAAGTGAATGCTCTGTTAGTTTGCTTAAGGCTTTGTGTTTCGGCTCTAGGTTAATAAAACAACAACAACAACAAAAGACAAATTCTTGCCCCAAATCCTGGGGTAGATCAAGCGATCCTGCAAAGGATATTCCCTTTATAGTTTAGGATTGTGCCATTCTTTTTCCATTATGATGTATAAAGAACGTCCAAAAAGTTTTTCCTTTAAAAAATATTTTTTTTTAGTTGGACTTCTCTTGAAAAAATAAGAGCAATTTCTGGTTTAGCTTTAGGGTTTTTTTCTTTAAGAAGAAACACAACTCTTTCAACAACTGTTGAATTTGAACTTTAACACTCTAGATCCCAATGAAAGATAATTACCAAGTCTTTCAGAAAAAACTCCTTTTCTCACGTTTCCCAAATTAGTAACATCCAAATTGAACACAGCCCAGAAAGTTATAAATAGTCTGGTTAAAAAAAAAATAAAAATCCTCTCTTAATTGCTAAGCTTTCATACTCCAATATTTGGAGGCCACTATTCATTAATTGTCTGATTCCCCTACAGTCTTCTACAATTAAGATCTGAATTCCTAATATACCCAAAGGTACAGCGAGTCACAGGTTTTTAACAGAATACAACAAAGTCTGTATTCGAACATTGTTTATCCAGCACATAAGAGGGCAGCAACCCAAATTCTTTCTCTTCTGCAAGGCATTTTAAAGTGGTGCTGCGAGTAAGGTATTGCCTATGACACTGAACCACTTACTTACACTCGGCATCCTATGGATTAATGGGAACATACCACCGTCAGCTTTGTGGCATCTTTTAAGAGGGGCCCAATGGTACTCGAGTTACTCAAGTATAAGCACATGAGAATATCGGACACATTTAGTTTGACGCCAGTCCAATCTATCCAACGTTTCTTAAAGCGTATTTCACGTTAATGGGGTTATTGCAGTTGTATTTTCGTAGGGTTTTCATAAAATCCCAATTTAGGGCATGGTTCCATGCTACTGTGCCACTGGCAACAGATACAAAAGAGGAATTGCTGCCAACAGGTTTTGTTTATGCTGGAGCTTTTACTTCTCTCCTTAAAAACGTGGTCATACAAACAGCTGGATTCTTGCAGTTAAGGGGGAATAACCTCTGGTAGGGTGGAAACCAGGATGGAGGGGAGAAAAGGAGATTTTTCAGATTGGTCTGCCACTGACACAGAGTAATAGGGAAGGAATTACAGCCTTCAGCAAAAGGGCAGGGAAGCTGCTCATGGGGATCGCACCGTCCATTGGCGAGATGCACGTGCCCCTGGGATGACCGGCAGCACCTTTTTCATGGCAATGTAAAGAGCAAGATAAAAGCAGAAGTGAGCGCTACCTTATTCAGTGGGATAAAATGGAAGTTATGTTTTTAAAAGGCAGAAAGTTATCAAAGCTGGATTTCAGCAAGGAAATTGGTGTTAGCACTCTTCATTAATGCTCTAGTAATATTTTTATTTACAAACAAAGTCTAGCAAGAGAGAATCTCTCCTGAGAGCCTTTAGGTACTTATATTAGCACAGAATAAGATGTTTGTTACAGTTTTCTCAAACTTGATTCGTTAGCCTAACAGGAGCGCCCTTCAATCGGGCTCAATTAGCTTCCCTAAGCCACACTCCTGTATCTAATTATCAAAGACATTTCTGGACATAATCAGGTCTTGAGCACTGGCATACACCCAGTATCCCCCATATGCTAGGACCAAAGACATCTGGAATTCAAACACAATGTGCAGTGACTCTATTTTTTACCTATTTCTTAGTCTTGGGTCAGTGCCTGCTCTAACGATCTTCTTTTTCAAGTCTTTTATAAGTAAAACAAATGAATATTTTTACCATACCTCTTTATGTTTGTGTTCTTTTCTCAGTGACTTTTCTAAAACTTTAGCTTCATATTCTGCTCTTGGATGATCCTGTGAAATAAGTCATATTTAATGAAAAGCAAAATTATTTATTTTCTATATCAGCTACCTATGAACTGTTTGCAGGTCGATTTCCTGATAATTTCTGAGTTTTCTAACTGAATTCTAATTCACTTGGTATGTCATTCATGTCAACTGATAGTTGACCGTAATTTAAAAAAAAAGTTAAATCCCATATCATTCACAGTTCTACAGCAGCAACTGCAGAATGATCTGGACTCACTATCAGACACTCACGTGCAACATGACATAGATTAAATTTAATACATGAGAGTATACAGCACAACCTGCAGAAAGCATGGTTCATACCAAGTGACATTATGCTTGGATTTTAATTACCTATCTTTTCAATAAATATTAGATTTTGCATGTCATTAACTGTAACTGCAGTGATCCTCAGCTCCCGAGGGAAACAGTTATCTGCTGTAAGTATGCAAAATACTTGGCTTTGGGATCCCAGAAAATTGTCAGTTGGGGTCTTCCCCTAATCCTGTCTTGGACAGCATCCACAGATCACCCGTGTGCATTGAAGGAGAGGGTGTAGGAAACACTCAGAAGTAAGAGACAGCCAAAAGATTCAGAAAGATTCACGGATTCAGAATTCATGATAATTACGCATTCACAAAAGATTCAGAATTCACAATTATGCATCGGATGGGAAACAGAACGGAGTTGAAAAATGTCTGAACAAGTGGAGAGGGGGAGGGTGTAAAGGCAAAGCAATCAGTGGGAGATCTAAAGAAAATCTGATGCTTGAAAAAGAAGAGGTGGAGATCAAAAGATGGCATTCATCAGTAGACATGTAATAAAAAAGGTAGGAGCAATTAAAAAAAAAAATGTTTTCCAAACCTTGACTGCCTCCTTCAGGAAACCAGAAAAAAACACGAAAACCAAGGAAAAAAAAAACAAAAAAACAAAAATTTGATTACTGAACTGTTGCAGATCATATTGGATTTATATTTTTTAAATTACATGAAACAAACATAAGCACAGTGGATGGCTAGACACTACCAGAGAAAATCACTCTACTCATGTTCTACAACATTTATTAACATTACTATAAGTATTGTATGAACTAGGTGTCCCTAAAACACCAGAAGATTAGACACTTTGGGTTTTAGTATTTCACTTGAAACCCTGATTCTTCAACATGATACTAGCTTAAGTTTCATCCCAATCAGAAATAAGAGGGGCTTAAATTCTTTGCTAAACCCATCACTGTATTACCTAACATTGACTACACAAAACAAAGAATAAAATATACTTTATTAACAGCTGCTGTTTTAGCTGTGTAAGAGCTCTGAACTCAGACACGAAGGGGACAGACACTGGAAAGATACAGTTAATCCTTTCTACTTTCATGTATGCTAACAACAAGTTACCAAAAATAAAAGAGCAGTACAGTATCCAGGAAATAAATCCCTATATTCTCTCCCAGTAAAATAGGTATGATCTAGCAAAGCACATAGCATAGGGGCTGCTAGCATAGTGTGCCTAAATATATTATGGAGGAGATAAACATATTAAGAGGAGATAATTCAAGCAGAAAGATTTTGGAGGTGAGGGGAACAGTAACTGTGCCAGGCTCATCAAGCTGCATAGTGTTAAACCCAGGGCTGGTGAGGTTTTTGTTTCACATGAGCAATATTTGTTGTGTATCTATTTAGAACATCTAGAGATATGACAAGGGCGGTCATACTTCTTTTAATAATAACAACAGTAAAAAAAAAAAAAACAAAAAGCCAGCTGGCCAGCAAACAAAGCAGCAAACGCCTGTACAACCCGTGGGTCCTAGCTCAGATCCCACAGCGGGGTTTTCGCAGCACGGCTCGTCGCATACGATGGGAAAATGGAAGGGACCTGCAAGCCTCCGCCGCCTCAGAACCACAGTACGGTCCAGGGCAAGGCTGTCGGGGCTGGGACTGCGTTATGGTCTAGGAAGGCGTCTCCTTTTTTGTAAAGTGACAAAATTAAAACCCAAAAAGGTGGGATACAGCTTCTCAGCTGGCTGAGGATGTTCCCTCCTTTCCTTCTAAAACTCCATTGATTTTTAAGACCTTTTTTTCATACAGATTCAGCCCTTTTCCCCTTCATGCTATTTAGCACATTTAATATAAACCTGGCTAGGGATATTTTTTTTTAGCACTGTGTCCATCCCCCCACACTCCCACACTGTGTCCCTCCCAGTGCCCCAAGCCCACATGTCTGGCAATATTTTCTTAGGTATTTTCCAAGTCATGGCTTGATCCTGCATCATTAAAGTTAATAGGAATTTTTCAGTGCTTTTTTTACAGTGCTGTAACTTTATCAACTTCAATACATTCATTTCTGATTTACAGCAGCATGAAATGAATGAGGTCCTTAGTTGTTAGCACCCTGACATCAGCCCAGCAGTAAGGTCTGAGCTGTACATTCCATGCCTACGCTGCTAGGTGTGACCCGACTACACACTTCAAAAAAAAAAAAAAAAGTTTTTGTGGTTATACAATTACATTTCTATGGCAACAAGACATACTAGTCATACCCTTGCTATAAAACCCTCAAATCGTTCATGTACAGAGATTTTCCTTTCTTCTAAATGACGGAACCGCCCCAAGAGCAGTTCCCTGTGAGGCAACGTCTATGGGCTCGGGGCAAGGAGCTATCGGTAACGCCACGGTGGAAGTCAAAGAGTCAGAACTGAAAGGACAAACCTCCTCCTCTTCAAACCCAGTCAGGTCCCACCTGTAGTTGAGACGCATCTGTTTTCTCTTCCAGTGTTCCATAAAGGTGGCAGCTGAAACAACAGTTCAACAATTATTTCAACATTTTACAAAAAAAAAAATCACATCAGTCTCTGGGATTTGTCTTAAGAGGCACGCTGGCCATGCTCCGCATTGCCTGCTGTACGTCTGCAGGCTCTTGCCTCCAAAAGGTTTCAGCAGGTGTGATATCATATATACTGGGCCAGGATAACTTCATTTTTGCTACTCTTTTATTTGACAGTAATGTCTGTCTGGGAAATACCGATTAACAGTGCTAGTGAGCCAAACTTTTTTATCTAGGCAAGCTGAAAGAAAGGGCATTTATTACATCCACAGCTTCATGTAGAGAGATGCCTCCAGTTTTTTAACGGGTGTAAGAAAGGCAGACACCCAAACTTACTTAAGTATTGTATGTGTGACTAATGATATTGTTGGTCTTCAACTGCATATAATCCATCCATAAGCCCAAATAAACCCGTGTTTCATCTATACAAAATATGAATGATTTAATTAGCCTTGTATTGATAGGATAGTTATTCCCTCAAAGATATCAAGATAAAGCATTTTTATATTGTTATAATTACTTCCACCAAGTGGTCATAATAGTATGGTTAGCTCTAATCATCACACCCAAACCCAAACACTCACGCCAGTGTGAAAACTGCAGGTGGGCAGGCTGTTAAAGAGGAAGCCTTTAAGGGGTTTTAGCACTAGAAACACTGCCATTTTCTTTCTGATGGAGAGGACTTACAGAAAAGAAACCTCATTAAAGCAATTCTTGAGTCACAACAAATGATCCCGGTCTATATCAGTCTATCTGCCTGAGACCAAGCAAGTTCTCAGAGGACATATTTAGATGCTGGGAATACACCAGTGCTGTATAATAAATAAGTGATTATGAAAGAGGCAAGTCTACCAAGAAATGGTGTTCCCAAGGGAGTTTCCCGCAGTGAGTATTAACAGATGTGCTCAGAAACATTCATATCCAGAAAAACCAGAGCCAGGGAGAGGGTAAGAAAGTTGAATAGAGAGGAAAGGACATCCCCATGACTGGAACCAGGCTGGAGTCACAACATTCACTCCGAAACCCTCCCGTGCAAAATTTACAACTGAGCCCCTTTACAAGCCATAGGCTTCCTGTAAATTGGGATGGCCATAGCTATATCTTAAAAGGGTCTGTGTCACGGTCCTGGAATTGCCTCCCCGCTCCCTGCTGCCGGCAGTTCTCGTGCCGGGATCTGCAGCTTCCATGTACAGCAAGAAATACAGAAAATGAACGAGAAGTCGTTTGTCAGCGCTACTAGAAATCCTTCCGTGGCACTGACTTACAACAATGCAAAATGAAAAGACTCGCATCTGAAACACAGCCAGCTCATTCCAAAAGCCCTCGGTGAACATGCCAGGTAGAGATGCACCGCTGCTTTGCCAAGAGTACCCGCATTTTCATTTTTCATCTGGGTCCATAAGCATAAGCGGAGCTTAAAAATTCCAAAAGGTTACTGTCCAGATGATCTTATCTGGATTCTCTGAAATTTTTAATGCCATTTAATACCAAACCGCACTGGGCCACAGTCCATGTTTAATGCTGAACTTCTGACCGGGGCTCAGGTTCGGTGCTATAGCTGTTTTAACGCTTGCGTGAGTGGAGTTCTCCAGGGCGTTACAATACTACCACCATACAGAGAAAGCCTGGCCAAACGGTTGCTCACAATAACACCCCTGAACTTGGGCTAATTTTCTTGCTATGCTAAGGATGCCCTGGGTCACCTGAGCAGGTTACTTGGGTGTGCCTCAACTCTTCAACTGTATGTGAACCTAACAAACCTTCTCACTACATGCAGAGGCGCTCACAAATGGCACTGGAGGCTATCTGTGTGCCTACATTTGGAGACAGCCAATTTTTGTTGATACCATTTCCTTAAAAAATAAAGTGCTCGTTTGATTTTTTTAAAATTGTTTTGAACAATTTCTTTAGAAATGAAATTTTCAATAACGCAAATTCAAAACGACGTGGAAAAATCTCCAATTTTCCCAATTCGAAAAGAACTTTTTGAAACAACGTTATTTTATATGGTATTGTACCACAATAAAATTTCATGTTGACCCCGAAGAACTTGAGGAATTTCACATCCCACTCCAAAACTAGCATCTCAGATATTAAGCCTGATTTTGTAGAGAGCACAGAAACTGGCTTCTGCCAATCTGCCTTACTTTGCCCA
The DNA here is from genome assembly GCF_026419915.1 of Harpia harpyja. Lineage (NCBI taxonomy): Eukaryota > Metazoa > Chordata > Aves > Accipitriformes > Accipitridae > Harpia > Harpia harpyja. Next base: position 30,427,410 of record NC_068955.1, on the reverse strand, counting down.
AGAACGTAAAAAATGGATGGAGGGACTCATAGTTTTTTGCTAAGGTAAAGGGAGGCAAACAGAGTTACTTTTTGGACAACAGAGTATTATGTGCCGAGATCCACGTGGGGTTCACAATAATGACAAATAAGGGAGACCGAAATCGATACTTGACTCTCCACGTGAGAGAATCACACTATTTAAAGTCTCTGACATGGCACCCTGCTCTGGGGTATATCACATTTCTCCCTATATGCTACATGGCAAGATGATCTGTAAGACAGTATTCTCTCCTCTCTGCAAAGCTGGTCGCGTTCAACCTCCCCACATTTCCTAGCTTTCCCTCCAAACATGCAGCACTCCCGACTCCCCACCGTTCCCAAAATCCCTCCGCTGGACCATCCTTGTCCTTTTCCTTACAGTACTTGATCATGAGTTCTTAGCATTGCACCTAAAACATAGTCATCTCAAACAGAGACCCTGGCCAAAAAGGCACTGCTCTAAATTGATTTATGTTGAATTGTACTGAGATCAGTTCAGATGAATATTAATGTATGAATGGTTCCCTACATACTAGAACAAATAAAAACTCGGGCTATGCTTTTAGGATTAAATATAATCCAAAACAAGTTATTTGCTAACTCGCAACAAGGCGTACAGGAGGGGCAAACATCATCTTGTGCTGCTCTCACTGATGCTGGGAGTATGTGGCTATCAAACTTCAAAGCTGGGGGGAATAACGCACATTTCCTTATTCTCTGTAGCCTCTCTGTATAGAGGTCCCAGTTACAAACATGGGTTTTGGAGCCCATGGGTTCCCTTTTGCCTTAAGAGGCCCTCTTGGCCGCAGCGAGGACGACGGGAGGCTCCCCTCCTCCAGCACCCATGCCTGGTGCTGGGGTGCCCGAGCAAGGAGGTCTCCATCCCTCCTCCAGCAGGGAGGAGAAAAGCCCTTGATAACCATTCCTGAAGACACTCACAAAGGTTTCATGAGAGGGTTAATGTTTTTAACCACGTTCTACAGACGTGCCAAGCAAGGTTAAGTGACGTGCTCAAACTACAGGAGCAGTCGGCCTCAGAAAAAATACCTATAACATCACTGCTCCCGCTTCATGGTCCGCATGCATGATGTCTGCCTGCTGATAAACTTAATTGCATCTCGGAGCACACTCAAGAATCAATCTTGGTTTGTCCTGAGACGCTAAAGGCCATTACACTTCCCTGTGGAGCCCTCCCCGTGACCCCAGAGTACATTAATACATTTCTTCTGTAATGTTCTAAAGTGGAAGCTGGCTCTGCAAATAGATATTTTTTTTTTTTTGGCAAGCTGTGCAATCCTGTTAATGAAATTTTGACATACCATGCAGCAGTTTTATGACAGATGCTTAACAATTTCATTTGATATTCATCTTGAGCAACTTTTTGTATTTTAGCCTTCAGTCCAGAATATAAATTTGGGGGTGACAGTTTCATGGGAAAGAAAAAAAAAAAAAAAAAAAAGAGAAGTTCTTTATATAATTAACTGCCTGAGTACAAATACACTGCTTTATCTCTTCTGTTTCTTCCTGTTGTATTTTAAATAATTAAAAACTTAACATGAAGGCATATATCTTCTTACCCCAGAGAGCCATGAAGACAGAGAAGAAGACAGTTGCAGGGTTATCAAACAGATGACTTGCGCGAGCAGTCGCACAAGCGGAGCTCATCTTCCAGTAGCTGCATGTTCTGTCACATAAGGGACACATGGTGATATTGTTTCTCTGGTCACACATTTCCATACTGCAACGAAGCCACAAGATACGGACAAAGCACTGTCAGTACGGCTCCATCTTCCATGCTCCGATGATCTTTTTTCCTCTGCACAGTATCTGTTTCTGGTCTGTAGGACCATCAGATACCACCCTCACAGTGCTTCCCAGCTCACACCCCAGCGAGCAGCTCTGTTCGGAACCTACACCATTGTAGGGGCTGAAATCCTCACGCGAAGCTGCTCTCTCCCTCCATTCCCAGCCCTACGTCTATTCCAGGGAATAAAAGAGAGCATTATGAGAGGCATAAGGCTCTATGCTTTTTACTATAGGATCTTACAGTAAAAAAAAAAAAAAAAAAAATAATTCTTGTTTTGAAATACTAACTACAGCAATAGATAAGGTACAAGGGAAGTGCTGAGTATCAAGAGACTGGAGTTCAACCAATTTATCTTCTATGCACTCCATCTGTGAAATAGCAACAGTGACCCTCCCTTTGACTTTCTTCAACTGTTGGAGGCAGTACAAAGCAATCTTCATGAACAGAAAAAATATCTATTTTTTCGATATCCATTATCTGCTCTGTTACTCAGGGCTCATGGTTGTTGTACGAACTATGTAATTTTCATCTGCAGCTGATGATGAAAAAATAATGCAAAATCATAGGGCTTCAAAAATATTATAATACAAAACCTACTAAAAAATTAAAAATAGGAGGACATCAAGATTTTGTTAATGTGACCAAATTGCTTATTTTAGGCATGTATATTCTTGATTCATCTTTATGTCACACAATGCCCTCCTCAGCATTTTATGATGGGAAGCACTAAACCTATCATTAGCAGTAATTTGTTGGTTTGTTTTAACATAATGATCTGAGTTAGGAGAAAAAAAAAAAAAACAACCAACTACCTGAGCAACCAGCCAAGAATTATTTTTAGTACATCAGTGCAAACTCCACAAGTAATATGAACAAAAAATGCTAACGATTTAAAAATGTGCTGCAGTTCTGCTGCCCACTCTCAGCCCTTGGTAGCACTCCATCGCTTACTGGAAGCAGAAATTGGTGGGACTGCAAACTTCCCCATCCCTGCAGAGGTGGCTTCATTTTAAGCACAGCTTCCAAAAGACAAAGCGTGCAGGGCGAGAGGAGGGAGAGCGGTGGGAGCACACCGTATTCCGGCAAGTGCCAGTTGGCAAACAGAGCCGGGAAACCACAGCCAGCAAAGACGGACTGGGGTGTCGGGCTGTGGGTGGCACAGGGCAACCCCTAGAAACTGGGAGCCCCAGTTTCAGCTGTGCTCGCCCTAGGTATTAGTGACAAAACATTTCTAGAGAAAGGCAGTGTTTTACTTTGAGTTTCTAGTTGCCTCAAATAACAGAATCTATTTATTTATTTATTTTACCTTGGTATATTCTCATCCACAGTTGCACAGCCGTATAGGAAAACGATAATCCCTACAATTGAAGCTGGAATAAGCATTTGTGTATAAACTCCCAGCCAGGCAAAATATAGTCCGATCTTCTCTCCGAAGTATTTTCTGAAATAAAGTTTAAAAAAGAAATGAGAGAGAGACATGTTTCCTATTTCTTAAAATATAACATGGCTAAAATTACGAATCACAGCTGGATTAAGCACAGACAAGTAAGCTCTGATGACCTGTGGGAATTTCTTTCTTCTCAGAAGACTCTCTTTCTCATGATGCTTGGAGTTAATCCAGAGATACAGGCACCATGAAAGCAAGTCAGTCCAACTAACCATGTTTTTCCTCCGTGTTTCTGCTGTGTAAATTGTATCTTTGGATCTTCTGTGAGCTAATCCTCTTAAAAAACCACCTCATCTTCTCCAACGAGTCTCAGCTCTCACCACGAGCAAACAAAATTCATTAAAAGTACGTCCCCTGCAAGCTTTCACGCTAGGTGGGATACATCAGCGTGTTTCTAAACCCACAGAAAACTCCTTTTCCCCCAGTGAACTTCCCATTCTCCGGAGTCCCCCGGGTGGCACCGAGGGCAGCATCCCCGCAGGGACACCCACCCGAGCATCGCTGTGCACAGCTTCAGCGCTGCCCCGTGGAAACACGACACGGAGGGCTGAACTCTCACCTCACCAGGTCAATCGGCTGATATTTATAAAAGACGCCGTAGCTCGCCCACTCCTCACACAGGAGCTGTAAAACAGAAAGGCGAAAGCTAAAGCACCGCGTACGCGAGGGTTTTCTCCTTTGGTGCCAGCAAACTGCAGAGCTCACGCAGCGGATCCAGTCTCACCGCTTTGTGGTTTCAACCCGTAATCTGCCAATACACGCGGTCTGCATTAAGTATTAAAAACAAATTTGATCATTTGGCACACTATAATACAGTGATGAATTCCAGTATATTAAAAGGCTCTTCAGCAACTGGACTGATGGATAACTCTAGCAGGGACAGGGAGAGGAGTCCCGATTTTATGATCCGTAGGAGGTATCCAGCAGAATGGGTATGAAAAAAGAATATGCTTTGAGTTACGAGACAGAAAAAGACTAGAATAAACTGGTTTGTTTTCACTACACAAACTATAATATTCAGCATCCATCAAGAGGTGCTGTGCAGAGGTGCCTTAAAGGCTGTATTTAATAGTTTTTCAGCTTTAAACTAAAAGACGACAATGGTTTCCACTCATCCTTTTGGTCAGGATATAGGCCAAGGAGAACAATGATCCCCATTAGCAATTTATAAAATTGAATCCCTCACAAAAATAGGTTCCTCGGAGACCTTCAACTTATCGTTTACTTCATAAAATACATAAATAGCGCTTCTCAGATCTGATTTTTTTCTTAATTCAGTTCAGCTAACAGAGTGAACGAGAAATCAGTGTGCGTACAAAAAATACTGGAGAAGACAAACTGTGCTCGCTGGCCAGCCAGCCATCACCTCCTCTGAGGTGGGACAAGGGGAAGAGAAGGTTTACAGGTTCTGCTTGTGAAGTCAGGTCTCCCTTTTCTGCTTCTCTCCCTGCTTCAACCCAGCGACATGAACTTGCTAACAGGATGTTCCTGGACCAACTACTGATATTTCAAGGAGATGCTTTGATGGTTACTTCTGTTTTCATTAATTCATCTGGCAACAACATCATCTTTTTCCTCAAATATAAGAGCATGAACTGATTATTGCCGAGGTATTTCTTTTCATCAAACTTTGGGTAAAAAAAAAAAAAAAAAAAGGCAGAAAACTTGAAGCTTGGTTACACAAACCTCCATCGGTGGGCGAGGGCTGCACAATCAGCTCAGCTGTGGAAGAAACTGCAACGGGGAACCAAGACCTAAACCAGTTATCATTACAGGGAGGGCAACATTATTAATCTTGTTCATAGAAGAATAGACCTAACAGGATGTTACTGCTTAAATCCATAGGCTATTTTACCATGAGAAACTCGACATATGTCAGCCTCCTACATTTCTCCAGTGAAATGCAGCAAAGCAAGAAAGGGCAGACTGGGAGTCCTGCTGCTGCCCGTACCCATTCCTACTTCTCCCATTTTATCACAGAGAAGTCGTACAGCGAACAGCGTTTCTAGAGCAGTTTTGCAATTCTCTTGCCAAATCATTAACACAAACTTTCCAAGCTGAACTGCTGTAGTTCTCGTGCAAATGGTTCAAGTCATTCAAAAAATACAGCTTCTTTACTTTTACAGAAATATGACATCAAAAATATAAGTGGACTGTGGATTTTCCTCTCTGCAACCCAAAATCATTAATCTTTATTGGTTGCCTTACAATAGTAAGAGCAGAAACTGAAATCTCAAGGCAGGCCTTTATTAAACAGCAACATTCTTGCAAATTTTATTTTTATTCTGCTTTAGGTTTCTTTCAACCACGTTTTCCAAACGTTTAAGGCCAGCTGCTGATGTCTGGGAAAAAATTAATGGTTTGGGACATCTCAACATCCATGTACACTAGCTAAGACCCCTCCTTCTATTATTTTTTTACTTCATTTTTACAAGCTAAATTTGTGCTGGAAATTAGATTCCTTTTCTGTGATCTCAGCTGGTCAGGCATATCAGGAAAATACTAAGCTAAGGAGATTTTGCACCAGTGCCATGTTTCAGTTTTGTACAACACTTCAAACCAAATTTGTGCCTAAAGTACAAACAAATTATCTCATTTATCCTGACATTTATCAGCCTGATATTCAAAGCACAGCTTCAAAGACATGATTAGAGGAGATCAGCGCACTAGCCCTAAATATTTACTTCATTTCTATGCCTCAAATCTTTAATTTTGTTGTTAAAAAAGGCACAAGCCTGGCCTAGCACTGGATTAGATTAAAGAAAGCTGCAAGAAACCAGAAGTGACATGCCAAAACACACCAAAAGATTATTTGAGGGAACTGGAAGGCAAAAGCCAAGGTAAACATTTCCAAACACACAGTGAACTTCTGAAATGAGTGAATTTGGGAGGTTTGAAAAGTTAGTAATGAAGATGATAATTCAGATGCTTTGAGAAAACATGGACTTTCATCCCATTTTTGGTTGAGCAATGTGTTGCCTAATAATGAAATAAACAGGTACATGGTATTTTTAACACAAATCAATAGAGGGAGGGAAATAACAGTCGCTGTCTTTTGATAAGCCATTTGCACCTTAAGGCCCAGCAGACCTTTAATTTTGGGTACCTATTTTTATATGACCAACCTGAAGAGCTTTAGATCTACATTTCCTATGACCTGCATGTCCCCAGCATTTCTTTGGAGACAGGACCATGAAACAAACTGGAAAGGCAAAGTTTCAAGTCTGAAAGGCCAACATAGATGGCACCCCAATTTAGTAGCTCCTCCTGAGAGAACTGGTCATAACCTCTTCAGTTTTTGTCTGATACACAGAAAAAAAGCCTATCTTCTTTAGAGAAGTGTGATTGGGAGTAAGTAGTAATTGCGCTCTGAATTTAAGAAATCAACATTTCTGCAGAGGGTGAAAAATTTGCTTTTTCTTATGAAACATAATTAGAATTTCTAATTCTTATTCATTTTACTACAATGAACAAATGTCTTTCAGTATACAGACAATAAAAACACAATTTAAACCACAGACTTATGTGAAAAGTGATGCAATGCATCAGTACACATCCACAGGGCAGTTTCTGGCTGAACAGCGCGCATTAAAGCTTTGCTGAGAATGTCTCATTTCTGATAAATATTCAATCTTTATCTTTCCCAATAACTTTTATGCTTATGTTTTCAGCTGCCTCCCCGCCCCCCCCCCCCGCTGCCAAATTCTGATCCCAGCAGCACATTAATTCAGCAGAGGTTGCAATGCTGAGACCGGAGCTGGCCGTCAAGCAAAGTAGGATTTATGTCAGATACGGGTACCAGAATATGACTGAGCACAGTCTCATCAGAGCTGGCCTGAAATTACACCACCTGAACTTTCGGAGGAGTTATACGTAAATGCTGTCAATACTCTTACCAACATGGCAAGAAATGTATCATTATCAAGCTTGCTAATTTATACATATCCATACTGCATTCCAATTTTGGGCAAATTTAAACACTGGAAAGTACTTCTGTACTTTTGCTGCTTGGCATTTAGTGCCTTTTTGCGGTATTTTCTGTGAAATCTTGGCAAACGTCCAGATTCCAACAGGTGACTTGCAAATGTGTTAAACCCCCTTTGTATCAACTTACTTTTCTGTCATTAGGTTCAACGTTTTCACCTTCATAGTCACCCTTTAAAAAAAAAAAAAAAAAGAAAATCTGCATCATTGAGTGAGTCATCCCCAGAGCTGCTATGCATCTTGCATACCCATGTATCCCACTCACTTAATGCATCAAAACCAGAAAAAGCAATCTGTAAAATAATGCTGTATTTTAGGAGTTCATTTGTCATAGCACACTTTGTCTTCTGTCATCAGGCACATTAAGAAAGAGTAATAATATCTGTCACTGGAGAAAAAGGAATGAATAAGTGATAAAGGTGGCCTAAAAATGTCAAGGGAAAGGATGCGGTATTGCCACGGTATTTGGGGTTCAGCTCAGTCCACTTGCACGAGAAGAGACCAGCTGAGAGAGCTGATCCCTATCCAGACTCTCCAAACACTCAGGGCTGATTAGATTTGAGGTTTTAATTTGGAGCTATTTTTAAACACGATAAAGGAGTAAACTAAGACAATAAATAACTTGTATACAAGACTATCAGTAGCTGTCTAGAGACGTGAGGCAAGTACACGCAGAGAAGTTTATTTAACCTTTCTGGATTTCTAAGTGATATTGCTGTAGTTTAAGAGTGCTTGACATTTATGATAAACATCAGGCAGATAAAGAGGCTGTTCTGGTCTCAGTTACACCAAGATAAAACATTTGCAGTCCTGTATAAAACCAGCACGGGTGAGGGGAGCAGAAAACTAGGAAGACACACTTCATCTTCACATCCCACGCTGGAAAACCGGCACCAGGCTCGACGGCCCTTGTACGCTCACGCAGCCAGTACATTGTGAGCAGCGCGACTGCCATGTCCCCTTGACATCTGTCAAGCCTTTCTTTAAGGGTCTAGCTAAAAGCGTGTCTCTGTCGGTTCTAGTCGTACCTTGAACTTCTAAGTAAAAAATGTCATCAGCATCCAACTGCTGTGCACCTCTGGCAGGATGGGGATCCCCAGCTCGGGTACGAGTGCCACCAAAAATCCCTACTTCTCTCTAACCCTCTCAATGAACACTATAGTTGAGCACACTCTTGACATCTTACTGAACTGCAGATTTCATCAGTAAGAAGGTCTGCAGTCACATCCAGTCCCATAAAATATGTCACTTCAAATTCTTGCTTATGGTTTTTCCTCCAATGGCAACCAATCGCACGGACGCACAGCTACTGACGTCTCTGTACGAGCAAGGGGGATGCTGGGGGATGTGGATGAGGGAACTTGCCACTCGGTGCCCCAGGAATAAATATGTTTCCTAGCACTGATGCCAGGGACCTCGGGAGCAGAAGGTCAGAAAATAACAGAAGCATTTCATTTGCTAAGCCACCAAAACAACTCTTCTAATGTTACGTTCAAACATCACTTATGATCGCCACAGGTAGAACAGAGGTGGGGAATTCATTAAAAGCGAGCAGGATGATGGAAACAACCTGCAGAAGTTACTGCAGTCGTGATACAAGTGAGCAGGAAGTCAGGATCCAAACCACTCGTGTTTGGGATGATGCCATCAATACGTAACACATTAAGGATTTCTTGGTGTCAGATAGTAGACATGTAAAATATATTCCAAGATGACTTACATCATGCAAAGGATATGCAGCACTGTAAACTCCATTGGCAAGCAGACTGGTGATACCTTGAAAAATAAAGACATAATAGCTATTTACAATTTTGGGGTTAGACGGTCTCACTTTATCATCCTTCCTGGAGATTTCCCTCAAAATAACAGTCTTTTGGTCAGATAATGATTTTTCTGCCATCTCATTCCTTTCCATGTAGTTTCATTTTTAAACATATAGGTTATTAAACATGACTCATTTTATGAAATGGAAAACTGCAGAGAGCAAGAGGAAGTCATATATATTTGAGAATCAAGAATTAGAAGCCAATGACTTGAAATTAGTCATTAAAATAAATTACATTTTCTGAAAAGTCAGTTTGATTTAAGGGCAAGCCTGCAGATTTGAAAGTGTGTAGCAGAAGGCTCGATCACAAGAAGAATATGGCTGGAATTGATGGCATACGGGAACACACATACGCACACATCATTCGCACAAAGTTTTGAATTCAGATTTCAGATTGATTAGAGAAATTGTAGGGAAAGCCTTTGCGAAGACCTTGGCGTAATACTTACCATATTTACCACATTTTCGTCTTTTATTTAAAAGGGTAGTTTCCTTCTTTCTTCCCTCTCCTTTCCCTGTTTACACATCCGTTTATTAGTGACATGCATGAGGCTGAAAGCAATTAATGCTTCATCTATAAATGTATGCGGCACGAGGGACTTTGAGGAGCCCTGCCTTCCCAGGTATGGTATCACTCCTTAACTTGGGGCTAGAGTATGGGAGGCGAGGGTGGGTGGGGAGGAATTAACGTCTAAGTTTGGAGGAGCACAACGGTGAGGGGTTCTTCGACACTGCGGCTCGCTGCACCGTTCCCAAAGGTCACTTGGCTGGACCCGGACCTTTGAGGGCTGTAGCACATTACTTCTCTAATGTTCTTGCTGCAGCTGCTGGCGTTAATATAGCTACTTCCAATTATGGAGTATTATCCACATCTGAAGGTGTCGTGTTATCCGGGAGGATACATTTGGGGATTCAACGAACCAGTCTTGGGTGCTGAATCAGAGCTAAGTCAAGTACTTGTCTTTGTGCAAGGCTAAGCTGATTAATGCCCATAAAAAAAAATACCTGGCCACTGTCATTGTGGAGAATTTAAAAGAAAGGGCTTAGAAAAAGAAAAGAAAAATGATGTGCTACAGCGTGCTCCATATTGCCCATCAGTTCATTGCTAAGAAAAGAGTGCGGGACTGGATTTGAAGGAACAGCGACTATGAACCAGCAAACAGCTCGCTGTAGGTTCACTGAGACATTTTTGATTGTTCTTGAAATGAGAATTTTTCAAGTTCATTAACATTTTTGAGATACTAATCACCTGCTGGAGGAACTGCTCCAGGAGTGCTCAGTATCCTGCAGTATCATTAATTTTCAAAGTCCTAGTTAAGATTATACAGCACTATGAATTGTCTGCAAATGTTTCCACGCTTCTGGCAGAAACAACTAGTGAGCAGATAAATTATTGTTCTAGGGCTGGCTGTACGACCAACCGAAGGGCTGCATAGTACCCTTCTACATATCAGTATTTAACAACGAAGACCGATTCACATTTTCACAAATTTGCAAAATAAATAACAAAGACTGCAATGTTCACTGGGGAGCCGCCTTTTTCCTGCTGGGCAGAAATGTTGCAGCATTATCTGTGTTTGCTCAAATCTGTTTGCAACCTTTGCTGGGTTGTAACCCAGCATTCCAGCGCTGGGACACAAAGGACCCGATTGAGTTATGCTGAATATACCCATGGACAGGCTGGCCTAATGACATTTTTATTAGGTATACCGTGTGACCTTGCCGGTCTCAGGTAGAAGAACAATCCAGGAATCCTAACACTTTACTTTCCTTTAGCCTCTGCCTTATTCAACTAATCTCTAATGTGTTTCCCATTTCTGGACCAAAAAAAAAAAAAAAAAAAAAAAAGAAAGAAAAAAAAAATCAAGTGAGTAACCAACTCCAAGGCAAGAATTCAAACTGAGCTGTATGACCTTCCCCTTTCAAGAGTGCAAATACGTAATTTCCAATGAAAATGATCCAGCATCAGACTCGAAAAGGGTCCTGAAAGCCACAGATTAATTTGGATTTCCCATGCTACAGGGAAACACTACTTCTGTTAATACTGGCTGAACACCAAAATTTAGTGTATATAAGGACTCAACAATTGCACATTGTATGTTGTTACTTCAAGCGAAGAGTCAAAGCATGAAAATAATTTCTGGCATAATTATTCTTCTATTATTTGATGTATTTCTAAGCAGCTGATGGGTCAATATTGAACAGAACTACCTGTAATTCAAGTTCCCATTGTTTTATTTAACTGCTTGTAGGCAAATAAATGCTATAACAGATTCCAACAGTTATCAAAAATTTTCTCCCATGTCCATGCACTTTTCTCATACAAATTTGTTTCTGTTGTTTGTCTGTTAAGAAGCTTGGGTATGAGGGAATTCAGCCTTCCACCTTATATAATTTGGTTCACCGTTAACTATTTGTTAACTTTGGTCCCACAGTCAAGTACATATCTATATATCACGATACGTATAAAATAAGTATATAACAGCTGAACAGGAAAAGCTGCCAACAAATCTTTAAGGTGACCTGATTTGTAATTCGTGTTTACCTGTATTATAAATTCAGTTCTTAGAACACAAGCCCTAAGGCTGAAATCCTAAAACTACTGGCTGTGGCAGCACAAACTTCACACCCAGTGACTTGCAATAGCTGTTTTGAGGGCTAAGAGATGGGCCAGCTTTCAGTACATGCCTTAGTCCTTGGCCGTTCCACTGGGTTAATCCCAGTTCCACTTAGGACAGTGTTTTGGGCAGTCATCAGTTAAGACCATCTCACTCTGATCATTGAAAAGCCATCCCATGATAAAAATGCGAGGTTCGTACTTAAAAGGAATGGGCCAAGCCACAGACTTTCGCTGCAGTTATTGAAATTCATGGTAATACCCTCGTTCGCTTCAGTGAGTGTAAAACTGAACCGAAGCAGAGCACGTATTATCCACTGGTTTATATCACCATCCAGTCCTGCTGCACATGACGTAACTAACATCTGGAGGGGCTAGATGCTCACTTACCATTTAATTTAGAGTTGAATCTATAAATTCACATTTGAAAAAGTTCCAAACAGCTACGTTAATGAAATTAAATTTCCAAATAAAATAATTATATTCACATACATCAAATTAGAGAGCAGGGGGAAAACCTAAACTCCACAGCCAGTTACAACTTGCAATTCTTTTCAATACCTAAAAATGATATCGGTCTTAAAGCTAAATAAAATTCCTTACCCATGCTATATTTTGCTTTGGTACATGTCGTTCTTTTCAATATTTCATAGACCTGTAGAAGTAAAATAAAAGAAAGGAAAGGGTTACTTCAGATACTGCCAGTGAAAAGCACAATCTTTTTTGCATACAGCTCAAATATTGGCAAAACCAAGATGTCGATGAAGTCATCATTCTTTAATAAAAGTCATGGTATTCAGGAGAGCAGGGCTTAAAGATTTCCATGCTGAGTTATCTGTACAAGAGAGAAAACCTTAACTAAATACCCAGCTACCAAGATAATTGACTGGGGGGGAAACAGGGTTACATCTAACCACTCACAGAACAGAAACACTATTTTTGCTCGTATTAGACATTGATCGAAGACCAGAAGCCCTCTTCTACCCGGCCTAGGCAGCGTGCTGGGCCAGCTCTTCCCTCGCCTCCGACGGCACAAGCTGGCTTCGACCCAAGGACTTCAGAAGAGCTTCGGGCTCATAACGTGTACGCAGCACACAGCTGTTCATCAGAAACTGGACTAACACAGGCTGACCTTAAAAATTCTGAGCTTGCATGACCTCACTGGCAAACCAGACGTATTTATTTTACGATTTATTGCATTTGTTGTCTAATAACCTTTGCACATCTCAGCACGCCGCCCGGGCGGTCAAGCTTTCGCCCCGCGCCGCTCCTGCGCAGCGATGCTCTTGGGTAAGGCAAGCGGGAGGCTGGCAGGGAGCGGGCAGCAGAGGAAAACCACGGGCAAAGGCACCTGCTGCCCCTTGCCTGGTCTGTCTGGGGAGTCGTGGACCGGTTCCCTGGGGATGCTCGCTAATCCGTGTGCTCACGGCTGCTGCTTGCCCAATTCACGGAGGCAAGTGAGCGAGGACATAGGAGGCAAGCCCCGCAGCTCATCTGCCTGTTGTTGTCTTCTAACTCCAGTGAGTTAAAGGGTTGTCACGGGGAGATTTCCAGTTATATAATTTTTTTTTTTTTTTAAATAAGTAAAAGGTCTTTGGCTTAGTTTCTATTCATCAAAGATTCACAGGGAGTGACTAGATTCCTGTTCGTTTTGCAGTAGGCCGAAGGGTCAATATTTGCACTGTGGTTTAAAAATACATATAAGAGGCAGGAGAGAACTTTAAGAAACAAGAATACAAAGAGAAATGCATGCAGGATAAAATGATGCTGGGAAACATTCAATATGACTTTTATTACCGGGTGATTTACAGGGATTTCAAACAAAGCAACATACTATCAGCATTATTGTTATATGCCCAGTGTTCCCTGAGTGGTTTAAAAAACCCCCATCCCTCCTCTTCCTCCCAGCCTCTGCTATGAGCTCCTTTTGCTTCAGTCCATGGTTCAGTTAGTCTTGCTCACCCTCTTGTCCTATGGTGCCATTTTGTCTTGCTACCTTTCTCAGACAGCCTGTTGTCATGAATTTTAACCTTTTATTTGCTCCCTTAAGGTTCTTGTACTTACAAGTTTTTTTACTGTATAGCTAGACATATAAAATAAAGTCTACAAACAAAAGCTATGCTTTTTTCCAATCTCAAGTGAAATGGGGTATCGCAAATAAACCAATTCGATGTTTGTCTTTTCCTTTTCCATTTCTGCGCTGCTGCGCCTGCCTTCCCTGGTCAAACTCACCTAGCCCTGATAACCTGCGCTCACATCAAATCAGTGCACTTCAGGCTACAGGGGAACTACATCGTGGGGTCCACACACTGGAATTTCAAAGCAGTAAAAGGAAGTTAGATATCTTACACCCCTTATCACCGTAGCAATAAAAGGCAGCTATAATTGCAATACAAGCTCTTTTTAAAACCACTTAGCATCCAAAAAGGCTAATGTTAAATATAAGATAAAAGCACGCTCGCAGTCACATTCCAAAGCACCGATTAGCAGCAGTGGAATGGGGCAAAGAGTCCACATTATACTTTGAAAAGTGTTGCAGCAAGTGCTGCTTGGCATGGTCCCTTCCAACTGCCCTGGATGTGATACGAGCTGTCCTTTCAATTCCCCCCCTATAAAGGAGGCTATGCCTTCTCCCCCACTCTATTTTATGTTCTGTAAGTCACAAGAAAGCACTCAACATGTAGTTTGTGATCCCATATTCCTTTATTAGGCTTTACTTCTGCAAGGGAACCACAGAAGTTTAACTATGAGAGGAAAAGTCCCACACTAGCACTGAAGGAGGAGAGAGACCTTCCAACACAAAGGTGGGAATGTCTCAGCCCAGTTCCAGTGCTACATGGATGTACATCGCACTCACTGGCGTAACAGGGGTGAACAGATGCATATACAACCAGAACAAGATGCAATTTTCTGTCCTTGTTGCATTTGCTTCACGTAAACTTTAATGTTAAATACAAATTATAAATAATGTTAAATAAAAATCGTAAACCTCAACAGTTGTAGCACCATTCTAGAGAACTGCCCTCAAAACCTATAAATAATTTTCACTGTAAATATCTGGCTGTTTCATTAGAATTCGTCCTGGGAGACTTCCCAGCATTTTACAAAAAAGAGCAATGTATCGTTACAAAAAGGTAAATGAGTCACAGGGGTTGCAGGTAGCTGGTGGCAGAACCAGCGGTAGAATCTAAATCTATTCTTTTCTGGTGATATGTCTACTAAGAAACTATGTCCCAGATTAACTGTGAACTAGAAAGATCCAAATTATTTTCCAAAAGGCAGCAGCCTGTTAGCATCAAACACTATTCAGCACATAAGCTAAAGCTGGAAATGCTTTATTTATAATTTCAATAACTGATGTCACAGGTGATGCCTGCCATTCGGTTAAGAAAGGCAAACTTGCAACAGGCTTTGTACTAAAGCTGGTAAAGGGGCTATTAACACCATGACTAAGGCAATATCCACCATAAATTATTTATGTACAGTACTTACTATAGTGCTTCTCGTTTTGCTGTCAAAGAAGGAATCTCTGTCAGACAAATCAAATCTGTTAAAAGATTAGAAGGAAGCCCATTAGGTTAAAAAAAAAAGCCAGTAATTTCCTGCTCTTGTTGACCCCTTCAATATTTTCATTTCTCCTGGGGATCTCTCATAGCTAACATTAAAGAATCGCTTGTAGAAACCTCATTAAAAAGAAAGTCCATCCCAACTCTCATATTTTAAAGAGGCCGCTTATACGATTCACTAGGTTTATATATTTATAGGTTTTTTCTGCACAAAAGAGACTGTTGATGTTCATTTAAGTTGAATTCCTGACCACTGCTGGCCTTGAATTTCTCCTAACGATCTTTACATTTTGTCTGCACCTTAAACCCTGTGAGGCCATTCCTGCCTCCCTTATTCAGCAAAGACACAGGTGGTCTCACTGAAAAAAGCCACCACTGCAAACAGCGTAAGGCACATCCACGCCTAAGCTAAGGAGCATCTTTTGGGCTTTCTCTGAGCCACCAGGCTCCTTCACTGTAGGAACATCCTCCATGTGATAAATATATAAATACACTTCTTGCAAGTCCAAGAACACGTCGAATGTCACATACGTTGACATACACAACTCCATCAGCGTTCTGCATCCCTTTATTAAAAACTAAAACCCCGGTATGTACAGTGAAGAAATCCTGCCCTGGGACTGATATTTGTTCCAGCTGGCACATACATAAACACAGCCTTCAAAGCTTCTCCCCTGGGATGCTGGCCAAGGAAGAGCAGCAGCAAAGCAATCCAGGGCAGTCGAAACTTTGGCTGGGCCCCACCTTATGATTTTTTCCTACACCCACGTTTACAGCTATTCTTACCGATCTGATATTGATGGCAAAGCTACCACTGACTTCATAGCATTTCCAAAGACAAGGCCTGGTTGGCAGTACATGTGTGAACTGCCCATACCAGATGACTGAAATTATTCTCAAATTTATCAACCCACATCTCTGGCTACAAATTTTACTGAGCATTTTATTTTATGTGGAAAAGAGATTATTGTTAACCACATTATAAATCGTGTTTGGCAGCCTAACAGTTGATGTGTATAGCTATATAGATATGTATTATATGCCACAACAACAGCTAAAACACACAGAGATTTAGCAGAGGGGCTCTGCAAAGCCTCATTCCTCAACAGTGAGGAAAAAAAAAAAGTAAATTTACTGCAAAATAGAAATATTCTTTACAGTAATCCCTAACAAAATGTTGGCGTTCATTTTCCCTTTCACCTTCTGGTGCCTTAGCTGCTATCAGAAAGGCTGGAACCTGTTGACATGGACGTTTACACCAAGCTTTCACTTACAAGTGCTGCTTCTCTCTGGAGAAGGGGTAGGAGAGGCGCTTCGCCGTCTGAGGTTTGTGTTCTGCTACTTTTGGCTGGATGGGCTCTGTTATTTTTTGAATTACAGAATTAATCTTTTTCAGAAGACCATGGGTCTGATTGATCTGATACATCTGAGTGGGCAAAGAGAAAAACAGTAAAACTTTATTGCTTTTTCATTATCCATAAGTGAAAGTGAACTGTAAGGAATAAACCATCAATTAAATAAATACGTCACAATAAACTATCAAGGAATATAGCTTACCTTCTTGAAAACGTTCAGAAATACATAGATGGATGGGAAAGTCAAACCAAGGCAAGCAGAGGAAGCCTATTGCTTTTCCTCTGAGCCAAAACATGGCCCCTGTTTGATTCCAAATAATCAGACCGGGGTGTTCAACAGAGAGATACTCGGCACTGGCTCCTCAGACACCGGCTCCTCTGGCATTTACTATTTTTTTTGTGCAATGGGACAAAGAAATGAAGGAGCAATGGAGCCCCTGTGCAAAACAACAGAAGTGGTCTCCTCTCCCAGGGGGCTTTCCTGGGAATATTGTGCAGGTTTCAGGAGTTTCCCCTCTTGCATATAAAGGAACCAAAATATCTTGAATTGTCTGTTGCAGTTCTGTTAGCGCTAAATGCAGGAATTGTGTTAGCAGGTCACAAAAGAGGATTACAGGCTTCCCTCTCTGAGCCACAAAAACTATGTGCAGATCCAGGGCAGAGCTCCCACCACAGGAAGATGCTTGGCTGGAAATAAGGTTTTCGGGGTCTGAGGATGTTCTCAGGCACACCGCCTCTCCCGGGCAATACCTGCAGGCTTACGTGGCCTCTTTCGCACAAAAAAACCCCTGCAAAATGCCCAGCCTAGCTTTTCTTTTGTGGCAAAGCAGCTTTAACCACAGGATCACAACAGACTTTTTTAATCTAATTGTGCTTCTGATTAAAATTGGTGGTAAGTGAGGCAATAATGGGGATTAATATGAAATCCAAACCAAAAGTGTGGTTTTAGTGTTGTAATAAATGACGCTGGGCTTTGAGACTGTCTCTTGCTCCATTATAGACTTCCCTCTGCAGTCTGGGACATGCACTTAGTATGTGTTTAAAAATTAATCCATCTCTAAGCTATGCTCACTGAACAGGTAGCTATCTATCACAGATGATTTAGAATTGATGAAAATATACTGTCATTTCTTTAATGATATTTCAAATATTCTGAAAGGTAATTTATTTTGTGGTAGAGTAGTCCCAACTCCTGCAAATATGACTAACAATGTATATGAAGAGTCACTAAATTCAGCGAGACTACTGCACACAAATTGTTAGTCTTGCGTTCACTTTTAGCAGTCTAGCGTTTGGAGTGAGAAAAAACCCTCCAAAATGCACAGATAAATTTCATCATCAATTGCAACTTCTTTTAAAACATGCTGAGAGGATGAGGCATTGTATGAAATCACTCACATCATGTACGGAGAGCGGTAGCGGCCAGGAATTCTTAATTTCCATCCCTCCTTCCAGTTATTCTTTCTGCTGTCCCAAGCAAGCAAGTTTGTGACTCTAATCTTCTGTACAGATTAGTTAACTATTTTAAAAATGCTTGCGGGAAGAAAAGTCTACATTTGTAAGGTGCTCTGAGATGAGCATATGTTTAAACTATGCCTTCCAGAGGAAGAAAAGAAAATCAGGACTCACCTTTTTTGTGGGCATCTTGAGCTTAAGAAATTCTGCCTCTCGACACAATACATTCCACGGTGCATGTATTTTTACAAATCCAATCCCATGGATTTTAGTCTTAAAAAAAAGCAAGAAAAGACGTTACTGATAAGAGGAAATAAAATATTTTTCCCCTTGTGTTTCATACATATTTAAGGAACAGTCTATTACCGCCAACACGATAAATCTCATTTGTTTGAGACAGCTAGTTTCTAACAACAGGACAATCACTGAACACCTCTCTGTGCTGAGCTGCTATAAAACGTGACTCAAAAATGCTATTGTCTTCCAGAATAATTACCACAAGGTTAAACAGATAAAAATTGTTTGGGAGATAAAAGCTAATGACTATGGACACAAATACAGACTAAGCCAGTGAAATTTGAAGCATAGGCATCCAGCCAAATGGTATGATTTCTTGAGTGCGTTGTAATTAATGGAGCTCAGCGAGTCCCTGCTACCTCCTAAGAGCTGCTCAGTATCTCAAAGGACCAGAACTTCAGTGAGAAAGAAGCAGCCTTAGATACAGATGTGAATATCTACATTAAAACACTATGAATTTTAATTAGGAAAACTGGTAGGAAGAATTCAACAAAATAAAAGAAAAAAAAAAGATAAATGTTAATATTAGCAGTATGCTTGGATCCCACTAGTTCTCTTGAGTTCTGTTCTAGATGGCTGGACATGGGGGTTTGCTTCTGGCACTCCCACGTACACCCGTGTTTACTCCCACAGGAGTAATCATTTCAAAGCCACTGGACAAATGATATCAAACTAGCACGCATCCAGCAAACAGAAGAGAAAGAAACTTTAATGAATCTTTCTAATATTGCTGCTCTACAAACGCAGGCAGTTGTTATAATAACTAGCTTTCACGCAGCTATATTCTGCACTGGCTTTCTAGAAATCAGTAACTCAGAGGACATAAATAACTGCCAGCCCTCCCGTAAGGCATGGCTTCCAAACCACCTTCGAATTTACTCCACTGAAGAGAGTTTAAGTGACTTAGTAAACATTATCTGTTTAAGAAACCTTTGCTCTTTTTTGCAATTAGTCAGGCCTCCAACGCAACTTTGTGGCATGCTTTTCAAGCCCAAATGATTGCAGGTTTTTCCCCCTACACTGATGTGCTGGATACGGACACCGGTGTAAATCCCTGCAGCTTGCTTTCATCTCCATACATTCCTGATCTGGTTTGGTATCTTGTACTGAAAGAACAGGGTTCTCTCTCTTTTACGGTGTCCTGGCTTGAACCCTGAGCCCTTCTGCATCATTTGAAATCGTATTACATGTCATAGGTGGGGACCTCCCACCTTGCAAAGGATTTAAATATCTATGACTTGGCACAGGCAGGTTTCCAGTTTACTACAACAACTTGGAAGTTGGATGGAAAGCAAATCTTATTTTCACCTGGGGGACAGAGAAGTGAAAGGGCTTTTTCCATTACAGCATGCAAAATATATACTTTTAAAAAATATATATATATACACATCCCCCCATTATATACATGCCTGTGACTTGTGAATAATAGATGGCAGATTTATTTTTTTAACACTCTGATCACAGGTCTAGATGTTTAATCTCAACTTCTAGATCCTGTAAATAAAACCAGCATAAATGTTTACCCTCTCTCACAGGAATTTCAGGCATATTGGTCGGATCAGTTAATTGTAATAGCTTTCTTTGAAATTAATACGGCTGTGGCTATTTCTACTAATCACGCACTGGCAATACTTCACACACATCATTTTTTATATAGTCTAATGGTCTTTTAATAGAATATACTGTTTTCAGGGTACAGGTGAAAGGCGTTACAAGCTGTACTGTTCATATCTAAGAATGGAAAGAGCAAACTGTAATACAGACCCACGTGCCTGAGCTAGAGCATGTACCAGAACCTCCTGAACAAATTTAATTCTCTTGAAGTCTATATTGAGGTATAAAAATGTCACTGTATCAGGTATTTTTCATCAGAACTGGAATTACCAGTGGATCCAAACCACAGCATACTGTAAACCCACCAAACCAGGATTAGCATTCAGAGCAATTTAAGCCTCGCTTCTAGATACGGCAACACATCAACACGCCATATTGCAATAGTGGATGTGCATGAGTTCTGGGCAAGAAAAGTAAGAAACTTCACCTCACTGAGGCATTAACAACACCACAGCCCATTCCTGTGAAGCAAATTAAAATGGCGGGCAATGATGGCACTGCCAGAACTGAAATCGAATTCTGGAAGAGTTGAGTTTGTGTAACCTTGACCAGAGCCAGGTTCACAGGAACAGCTCAGCATCTCCCAGGATTCGACCACCAGTTATCCTCTTTATCTTTAACCCTTTGAAATGGCTCCTTACATCCTCGTCGCGTTCCAGTTCCAGACCAGCCTCCACAAGGTTCCCTTCATACTCCTCCCTGCGAAACCTCTTGTCGTCTTCATGGTAATCCACGTGAGGTTCACTTTCCCCCATTTCCAGCTGCACTCCCTTCCCGGGAAGCGGCTGGTCCTGCTTGGTGCTTCGGGCACTTGAATCATTATGATGAACTCTCCTGGTGAGCGTCCTCCCTGCTGAGGACTTCTTGTAATGATAAACTAGGATGTAGTCTACTTTTCTCTTGCCATCTCTGAAGTAGAGTCCATATTTGCAGTCAGCATCTGGATTTTTGGATAGGGAGTTTAATAACTGGAAGCAGGGAATGGGGGTGTGGAGAGAAGGAGAGAGGAGAAGAATAGTGAGTACACATGCCAACACGGACACCAGACAGACCGTATCCTTGTATCAAGGACACCTTCTTGCCTGGAGCACACAATGACCCATCTTCAAACAGCATGCACGCGGGACGACCCCCCCATGCTACTTACTCAAAACAATTTTGCAAGTTAACACCTGCAATTTTACTGATAGACAGCTGGGATTTTATTGGCCAGAAATAAATAGCTAAAATGACTGGGATTTAACCTAATTACCAGCACACTAGCTCATAAGTCAGCTACTTGGTGGATTTGGTTTTCTCCTTTGGGGGTTAATCACCACTAAGATCATCTGTCCTTTTCCACCCGACATCTGCGTTTCAATTCTGACAAATAGATTAATATCATGTGCAAACATTTCTCACTTCTCTTATCTATCGTTGCAAGTTTGTATCATCTGAGAAAGAGATCATCTTAGATACAGACTGAAGGGAGCCAGCTGGTCCATGAAGCGCGGCCAAAAATGCAGATGGACTGTAGCCAGGGAAGCGGGTTCACTGCTTACTAAGTTCATAACTTTTTTTCCTCACTTACAAAACCTGTGTCACTTTGCAATCCGATGGTGGCAAAGGCTTTATTCCTGTCTTGAATTAACGCTAAGTGTTGCAAGATGCAAGAAATATAAGACTTAAAACACAATTGCATTTCCAAGCATTTATCTGAAAACTGCACAGGGCAACTGGAGAAACATAAAAAAGTACTAACAACTATTCATTTCTATTCATTTCTACTTTCAATAGCACTTCTCATGCATAATTCACAACTCTACCCTTGGAGATGCACAGATGATTTAAAAAAAAAAAAAAAAAAGAAGAAGAAAATTCACTAGTAACTTGCATTTGTTTTTACAAAAAATACTCATCACAGGAATGGCTTTTCAGGGACCAGAGACATTTTCTGGCTTTAATTTCACAGAACGTTAAGCCTCCATGGAGGCTGTAGGACTTCTGCTCCAAACGATAGCCATCGGCCATCATATCGGTCAAAAGCCATTTGGGATGTGTACACCTTCTGCTTATTTCATACCTAAAACTGTGAAAGTAAGTTATTTGGAAAGAGTTGTTTCTAAGACAGTCCAATTTTTAAACCCCAGATGAAAAGAGCAACCCCTGAGCTTACCGTACAGTATATCACAGCCAATATAGCCCAAACTTCATCGAAACCCACCCAACGTTACACACATTTGCATACTTCTCTGAACATCACTTTGGGGAGGGCAGGTCCCAGCTACCATAACGATAAATCAATGCCTTTAAGGCACAGTCTGTTCTTCTCTTTCTGCCTCGGGGAGATTTGTACTCAGACAACAAATTCAAGCAGCAAACCCCATCTCCCTGGGTTTGGAGGGAGGAGGAAGAGCACTGAAGAAGTAATTAGACAAGTGTAATCTGATGAGCGCGTAGCAATAACACACAGCAAGGAGGACTGGCAGACAGCAAGAAGCCCGAGGTGCCAGGCAGTACACGGAGCAGCCGCCTGCCGAGGTGCTGATGCCTGAACATTTATTGCTTTCCAAAGCCTGACTTGACCATGTCTGCCCAGTTTGGCTGCAGGTCTCCATCTCCTCAGTCCCTCGGAGCTTTGCTCCATGCCTGCCTTTGCTATCTGTTTCTCTCTCCTTTTCTTTCAGGATCCCATCTCTCTTTTCCATTTAACCTAAACCCTTTGCTCCAAATGCATAAAGATATAATAAAATAATATAGCAATTGCTGCCACCATGGAGTTCACTCTTGGTCCTGTTCCCTCTTTCCCCTGCTCCACGTCTGTTTTATTTAGCCATGACAATAACACGTTCTTCAGGGCACAGGCTTCTCATGTTTGTGCCCCATCATAACTACAATATAGAAGACCATTAATAACTATTACTTTCTGATTGCTTCACATTTAATGGCGTGCACCTGTGAATGCAGAACATTTTTTTAAAAGTAAACTGATGGTCTGCCTGTGGCAGGCAACTCAGTTACGCAAATTTCTATAGAAACAAAATACTAAGAA
Organism: Harpia harpyja; assembly: GCF_026419915.1. Classification (NCBI taxonomy): domain Eukaryota; kingdom Metazoa; phylum Chordata; class Aves; order Accipitriformes; family Accipitridae; genus Harpia; species Harpia harpyja. The sequence goes on along the minus strand of NC_068955.1, from coordinate 30,404,392 downwards.
ATAGGAACTAACTGGATTTTCAGGATATAATGCCTCTTCAAAGTAAATAGTTGTTGTAAACAAGATACAGGAATACTGGGATTTCTTTTAAGATAACTAATTGCATTTCATTTTTAAAGATGTGTTGATCTTATTAATTAATTAAATATCTACTTCTGAAAAACTGGGCTGAACGAACAGATGTTCAGCTAAGTGCAGGGAGATAAAATAGGCAAAAGAATCAGACCCCAACCACTTCCTACCCTTGTTGGACTGCCTTTACGAGGGACAGCAATTAGCTGGTCTGTTCCAGAGACTAATAAAAAAAGGAAACGGGCAGGACTGAAGACGGCTCTTGAAAATGACAGCAGTGAGTGTGCCAGATGTTTCTAACTGCTTGGGGAGCTCAGGAGGGATCAGTACATCCTGACCACAGCTCCTCTTCTCCTGGAGCATGCCTTGGGTGGAGAAAAGTGGCACTGAATATCCCTAGTGTCTCTGTTTCTTTGAGCCACTGCCACCGGGAAGGGGACAGGTCACACTGCAGGAACTAAATAAGAGCTTCTTCACTTTTTTTTGAACTTTCCTGTTGAAAAGCTGACCCTTGTGGGAACTCACTGATAATTTAGGAGAAGGTGCTGCACTGGGGATACTAAAGCCTCAATAAATTTATGAATATACGAGAATAGCTATATCCCACTGCAAGAGGGATGAAGTGGAAAAACTCAAAGAAGCCTGTTGGTCCTGTTTTAAAGAAAGAAATGGTTATCTTTTAAGGACGTGATATTAATGCTGAAAGGTGCTCATAGGCCACATCCTTTCTCACAGCGCTGCCACCTGGAAATAGAGAGGGAGTTGGGTTGACTTAGACCATGTAAGACTCATGTCCCTTCAGTTGTAAATGAGACACAGAAAAGACATTTCAGTTTTACCACAGCAGGAGGGATGTTTACACTCTAACGGAATTATTCCTCCACACTCAATCCTAATTAAGCAAAAGCATGACGAATCGAGTATTGCTTTACATCTTTCCCCAGTGAGATCTGTTATATAGCACACTCCACCTCAATTCCTTCACCTGAATAAACTCCTTTTTATGCGTTTATGACATAACCAACTCCTAATCCTGTTGGGTATTCACGTTACTAACTTTCTTTAAAATCGGCGTTAAAGAATTTAACCAAGGTGCAACTAACGATGCTGGAAATCTAACCTCTATTGTGTGCTACGGACTAAAAGTTCAATGTTACCTATGTTAACAACAGCTTTTACATGACATTTTAGACTTTTTTTTCTGTTCTACTCTATGTGCGCAAAGAGATTTAAAGGTTGCCACAGCCTTATTGCCAGATCACTTACTCTGAGAATAGCCAACCCCTTTTTAGGCTACAGGTTAAACAAGGATCCCTTGCTTCCCTTCTTCACATCAAAGAACAAAACCCACTAAATTAGCATGTACTGTGGCTGGTGGCAATCCTTCTCAGCACTTCTGAAAAAAGGGAGGGAGAGGATTTCAGAGCATCCTGGGAATGGAAAGAATGAGAAATAAGCTAAGGGGTAAAGCGCAGTATGCCAGTTATGACACATCTGGCAAGTCCTTTACTCACTGTACTCTCATGCTGGTCATATCCTATATCCTCAATAGCTCGGATGTTGATAATGTGGATCCCCTTCTCCTCAGCAGATAGACAGGAGTATTTCTTGTTCACCCTCATTCCTGTCTCCTCTGGAGCCTCGTTGAGATCTTCTGGCAGAAAATCCACTCCATGAAACTCACTGCCTGTGTCTGAAAAGAAAAGGAACAGTTTCATCAAGACACTTTAATCCCAACACTTGCTCCTCCCAGAGCCACCCAAAAGCTGAAACGTATCCTGTTCCTGCCTTCTTCTGTCAATAAGCCCTTCTGCAGGGCTCCCACCCCTTCTCCGTGCCTCCCTTCTCAGCTTTCCCGCAGCCCTCTTCAGCCCTACCTAGGTCTCCTCCTCCTCCAAAGCAGTGCTCTGTCACCTTCTTTTCTGCACTGCTGGCTCAGGATGTGTTTACTGTGTGGTCTCATAGAAGGATTATATTTCTTGGGAAGAGAAGGAAAAAAGGGGAAAAAAAGAAAAATAGTCTGAGGCTTAGCTGGTGATGATAGGTGGCATGGTGTTTTCCCCTTTTCAGTAGGCATTTTCTCCTTCAACAAGCACTTGTTCGTGCTGAAAAACTAAGTAGTGGATTTCCCCTCAAGTACCTATGTACTGCATCTGATTTACTGAACCATTCTTATTTAAGTAGTCTCAAAAATCTGAGGGTTTGTCCCTCTTAACCTGCCAAACACCCGTACTGTTTCCACTTACTGTTTAAGTATAGAGATGGGCTAAAGGATTTAATGTAAAAATTTCACTACAAACTGAGCAACCAGATAATTGGTAAAATGCAAACTAGTGTTTGCACATGTGCATTTATGCAAGCAACAGAAGGCAAAGTTTTCCAAGATTTTATTCATTTTGACATTGAAGTAAAATACTACACCATTATGCCCCTTTTTTAAACCACACAGGAACAGGATTTGCTTGTTGAAAGAGTGAAGATAAAGCAAGAATTTTAGAATTTAGCCTTGAATGGATACTAAACTAACTCTCCCCCAAAAAACAAACAACAAAAACATGCAGAGGAGCATGCTCTAATAGCAGCTATATTACAACAGTCTGTTGCTGCAACCAGTTCAACACTCTGTCTCTGGAACAGATAGTAGCAGAAATTGTACAGAATTCACCCATTAGGAAAAATACTTCCCTACCTAGAGCTGCCACTAAGCTTATAATGAGGTGAGCACAGATATCGCATTTTATTTGGCTATGTCTTAGCCTAAGAGCATGTTACTCCTTTTCCCCAAACTACCCATCTGGATTTGGTTGAAGTTCAGGGATGACATGGAAGGAAGAAACAGGGAAAATCACATTCTCCAACAAGTTTGCAGATGACGTGAAACTGAGGAGCATGGTTGATAAGCTGGAAGGTAAGGTTGCCACTTCGATGGGTCTCGATAGGCTGGAAAAATGGGCTGAGGGCAGCCTCGTGAAACTCAACAAGTCCTGCCCTTGGACAGGCCAGTCTCAAGCACAAACTGTGTGGGCACGGACCGGACAGAAAGTAGCTCTGCAGAAAGGGACCCAGGTCTCTTGGTGGACAAGTTCAAAGTGAGTGATCGTCTTCAGTGGTGAAGGATAGCTGCATACTGGACTCCATCAGTAAGAAAGCAAAGACAGCAGGTCTAGGGAAGCGATTTTCTCCTCTATTTGACACTCGCCAGACCACAGCTAGAGTGCTGTGCCCAGTTTTGGCTCCTCAGCATAAGAAGGACGTTGACAAACTTGAGCAAGTCCAGTGGAAGACCATCAAGATGGTCAGGCAGCTCGAGTGCATGAGCAGAGGCTGAGACCCGTGCTTATGCAGCCCAAAGAAAAGGCAAACGATGGGGTCCTATTCCTGCCTTCAGCTACTTGCTGAGCAGGTACAGACATGGCAGAGCCAGATTCTTCTCACAGGTGCACAGAAAAAGGATGGGAGGCTACAGACACAAGTTGCAACAAGGGAAATTATCACCAGACAATAAAAAAAAATCTTAATTCTTTAACAATGAGGTTGATCACATAATAGGGCAAGGGCCCAGCGAAGCTGCAAATCTCCATCCACCCATGGAGATGGTCAGAGCTCGACTGCACATGGCCCCAGGCAACGTGACCCAACGTTAATGTTGGGAGGTCACTGCATGAACCTGCGATCCAGGTTCTTCATGGCAACACACAGGACTTAGCATGGACAACAACCTGCAGCGGCAGAGGAGGAAGGTGCAGCCAAAGCCTTGGCACATTTCTTGAGCTTATCAGAGTAAGATAAACATTATTAGTATGAAAGTCATGCTTCTCTGGAACTCACAAACACCATGAGTTTGTGGATCTTCATTTCAGTTCCTGTATCTGGGAAATCTGCTGCCCCAAGCGATTCTCTAGAAGCTGCCTGCTTTCCTAGGAACTGCAGTGCTCATTAACAGAATCACCTTTGCATAAAATCTGGGCAGCAATTATCCTTACATATTTCATGCGCACAGCATGTAACACCCACATCTCTGCAGATCTGTGCTGCTGTTCGTGGCTTTTCTTTAAAATTCTCAGCTTGTTATCTCAGCAAAGATGCCAGTCTTGCGATCTTGGGCCAGCATCCTCAAACCCAGTAAATCACTTGAATAACAATTTGCAATAGTTAAAGAAGCTTTTTATGGGGTAATATAGAGATGCAGCCAAAAAAATCAGCTGTCTCATGGGAGCGACTAGCACGTTTGTAACAATTCCTTACACTCATATGTTCTCTTTTTCCCAACATACACACGCATATACACACACACTCCCTGAACGCATGGGAATTGCTACAAATGTGATCAGCTGCAGATTCCTATGTACTCAAGCTTTTATTCTATAGCTGTAAAATATTCCTATAATAATCCACCAACTTTGGGAACTTCATAAGCATAACAGCCTGTGTTTTTATTCAGAAGAATGCCTGAAACAACTTTCTAGAAACAATAGCTTAAGTGCTGTAAAAGTCTTCTCTCCTTTTGCCTCATTTCACACATGTACTAAAGAAAACCTAGTTACTTCAGCAGATTACAGAGGATATTAGAAGAGAAGCACCGTTTACTGACTATGAATCTGAATATTTTGTATATCTCATAATGGACCTGTGAACTGAAAAGTGCTAGTTTAGAAATTACAGTTAGGATGGAATATGTTTAGAGCAGAAAATCACAAGCTTCATTGAGTCCCAACAAGCAACCTGTGCTCTGGAGCTGCACTTCTGAGCAACTTCTGAGCAGCTTTTGTTAAGTCCACGGTACAGAGCAAGGAGACCTGCTCAAATGATTCAGTACTATTGTGCAAGCCCAAACAATCACCCATCCGCAAGCATATAATTACATTTCTGTTTACACATCAGTAGCCTGGCAATATCGGAAAGAACAAATACTTAAAGTAGGCAATGAATCATACAATTTTGGTTTATTATGACTACTGGAAAAGATGTGAAAAGTGAGAACTTTATTGATACAATCTTAATTACAACAAGTTTGATTTCTGTACTTAAAGATGATGTCAGGATTTAATACTAAGTAAAGCCATCCAAACCACTTCGGTAATTACAAACGCACAGGGATTATAACTAGTTCACTTATGCTGATTTGGCAGAGGTCAAAGCATTCTGTTGCAGAACACAAAACACCTTTTTATACGGAATAGAGTATTTTAAAGACTTAAAAACATGAATCTCTATTTTGTGTTAATTATATTAAATAAGGACAATAATTTAATCTCAAAATAAATTCACGTTCAGAATTATTTATGGCAAGATATTAGATGTAATATGAAGAGCACAAAGTACATTAATGTCCTAATTCAGCTAAAGTCACATCTACATCTCTTTGTTGGGAGCTGAAAGAGGAGAGTATTGTGAAAATTGCTAGCTTCGCTGCCTTCTAACATTGACTAACCCACTCTCTTCTATTTACTAACCAGAAAACACTACAACACAGACTTGAAGAAGCGTTCAACGTATTTCAACACAGCCATATAACCAATCAGGCCTTTCTCCTCTGTATCCACAGCTGATGTTGTTCAGAAACCCATGGATTTTGAGACAGCAGAAGTTCCTAATATTCCTGGAACACAGACTCAGACCCACCCGATGCTTCTTTTACACTTTATTATGTATTGCTTTGTCATTTCCCAATATTTGCTACGAATTGCAGAACACCCTGCCAAGTATACAATATATAACGATATACTTTAAAGTATTCCTTGCCTGTCTCAAAACATCCACATTCTGTACGAGTGCAGAATGCTGAAAAGCATTTGATACCAATTTCAATCCCATCCGTGAACCAGGTTTGAGAAAATATTTGGAGAACGTCAGACATGTATAGAACTTCTACCTTCCTTAGCACAGGCGCTGCCAGGTAATTCCCGTATTTGCTGTTAATAACGCTGTATTTTTCATAGCTGGAATAAAAGAACAGGCTTTTAGGCAGCACTTGTGTTTAGGAACAGCTCCATAGGGTACATGACCACACATATATCTTAACAGCCATCCCTTTTTTGTTAGGAGTGAGGTAACACGGAAGAGCAAGAAAAAGAAGACAGAAAAACAGATGTTTGCAGCAGCTCTCAAGCTACCTTTCTGCTCTCTGTAGGAGTTTTCCCAGAGATCTTGGGATGTTGTGGACTACACTGAGCCAGCAGCTGCAATTTGGAGCATGGAGATGCTACAATGACCTTGCAAACTGCAGTAAAGTTGGAAATATCTTAGCGATTCTCAAATGATTTCTTTGTAAGATCCATCAGGTACAATGAGCTCTGTGCCATTTCCAGTATAAAATAAGCAAGCACTATATTCATCTGAAGTAGATAAACATATGAATCACAGAGATGAGAGCGTGAGGACAGAAACTGGTGAATGAAAAGACCAGAAGAGACAAGTGCATTATAACAGTAAGGAGGGTCTGTGCGTGTCTTGTGTCTTTGCACCAGTTACTTCTCCCCCTAAATCTCCAGTGAGTCTCTCACTCTGAACAATAGGGGAAACAAGATTAAATTAATAAAAAACCCCTCAAACTTGCAAACATCTGCGCCTTTGTTCAAACTTCAGCTGCAGCTGTAAAAAGTCCTCAAACTCTTCTTGCAAAAATTAACACTAATTAATTAACAATAAATTTTTGACCACAGAAATTTGGCACATTATGCTGTAACCTTTACTCGTTTAGACAATGCTTCTTCATTGAACTCTGGTGACCACGTGAACAAGAACTGAAAATCTGCTCTAGAAATGGATGTATTTTCTCCACTACTAGCCTCAGACTCGATCAACTAGCTTATTAATATTATAGTCATAATCAGGTATAACCACTAGATATTCTCAAGCAAAAATTAATTTTTCATTAAAACAAATGGAAAATTACATTCATACAATGCAGTGCTTACAGAAACATCCTGCACTAGTTCTAAAACGAGCATCATCAAGTCAGCATAAATATATCTAAACAAACGAACAACTATTTTTCACTGCTCAACCTGAAACCAATAACTTCGCTGAAGCTGGCTTCTCTTATCTCCCCTTGTTTTCTTTTTTAAGGAGTATGTTTAAGAAAGTGGCTAGAACAAAAAAGTCATAAAGCCACCTAAGTTAGCTGTCCCACTTGTTCTCAACAAGCAATAAGCAGGAGAGTTACAAGACCATCTGATTCAAGATGTTTAAATATCCACATTCTTATCTTTTTGCCTCACATAAATTGTGATAGAATTCAGAACGAAAAATTAAGAATCACGCAGGATGAATTCCCTGAGCGAATATTTTTAAAGGAGCCGTAACACCAGTTCTTCACAAAAGCTTCTGAATACTAGCATTTGGGGTTTAGATTTCTTGAACTGAAGACATTTGTTTTATGTGAATTAACAAGTAAAAGTGCTGTGCACAGGTCCCAGAACTGGTAATGACCCTACTGCAATAGGGTGGAAGCATATTAAGGAAGTCATGCACACTCACACACATATATATGTATGTAAAAAAAAAAAAAAACCAAAACCAAACACACTCACACACATATAAATATAGGTTGTATATTTTGTTTATACTATGCTTTTTCTGCAGAAGAAATGCTAGTGTATGCAGTATGTTGGATATTTTTAGGATTTGGGTTCTTTTTAAAAAAAAGTTTGATAGATACTGAGAGAAAATGCCTTAGTGTGTTTCTGCTTACTATATATTGCCCCCTAGCAGCAGAATCCTCCTTCAGCACATTCTTACCCATTTCTTTACTTCCTCTATCTTCCAAATTCAAAGCTACAGGTTAATCCTTGGGCTACGAAGAAAAAATAAAAAATAAAAAATTCTCCCAAGCGACTCACCTATCACTTCCTCCTCTTTTTTGGTTTGGTTTTATTTATTTTTTTTTCCTCCTGATACATTAAAAGGTTGTCAGATTTGGAGCCCGAAATCCCCGCTTCATGCTCGGGAAAAATAAGGCAAGGCAAATGTCAAGGAAGCCTCAGTATGCCACCCCACCAGCGTGTTTCATTCCTGACCTATGGGTCATTCCTCCTGGCCCGCGAAGCTCTGCCGCGGGAACGCCAGCGAGGATACCCGCCGCTGGCAAAGAGGGGAGTTCTTTTTTGGGACGCTGACACCTGTTTACGAGGCACTGGCCTGAGACCAACAGCCCGGTCAGGAACCACAGAGCTCTCCAAGGAGCACTCGTACGTGTCCTGAACTTTTGTTCTGTTCAAAGTCCAGAAGTTAAGCACTGATTAGATCCACATCTGTGACCATTTGATTTAAATTTTCCCCGGCCTCTCCAGTTGTGAACAGCCAGCTGTTGCCTCTAGCTGCACTGCTTCTGGGGGTGCAGGAGGTTGCACTAATACCATTGACTGGCCTGGCAGGCAACGGGCTGCCGTAAAAGGCAACCGACCTACCCCCCGGGCAAGATTAACGCTTTCGGGGATGTTGACACCTCCCGTCTACCCGCCTGGAGAGCGGGGACTCCCTGCCCTTTTCATCTTCTGTAGCACCATGCTAAGTAGGACACCCTGGAACTCACCCATCTCCTTTGCTTTTGCATTTATTTTAAACCTTGGCTGTAGCCTAGGTCTGTGCAGGGTATTGCCTTAATGAAGCAAACAGGAAGTTATGATCCAATCCATTAAGAAAGGAAAAAGATCGAACAGTGAAATACAACTTGGATTCCAAGGACAGTTTCCTTTACAGAACAGAAATACTTTTAAAGCAGGACAATCTTAATATAGCTGACGCTGACAACTTTGTTAGCACTTTGTATTATGCCGAATGGCAGAGCTCATTCAGAGACGTTTTGTCCGGTATTTGGGAGCCTGAAAACCAACTCCTGTCATATGGGTGGAGAAAATTCAGCTCCTGGCAGGATTATTTGAAACATCAGCTTGCTTAGCTGTATTTCTCAGTACTGACTCACCAACGATGGGTCTCTAGAGTGGGGCTGCAGTTTCCTGGAAGGCTGTCTACAGCTTTGAAGTTATTGATCTATTATTGTCAGCAACATGTTAAAAGAAGGTTAGAAGGACACACAACTATGACATCATTTCTATTTCTGCCCTTCTATTTTTGTTTTTAAAGATTAATTTACCCTGTTTGCAGTATGTAGCCCTAGGCTTGAACACATCTAATCTGACACAAGCCTTGTGAAATGTAAAAACAAAGAGCAAAATCACTTAAAAACCATAATGATAGTAAAATGAAGATTTTGATTAAAATGGCATTTTCAACAGCACATAAAGGACCAGCAAATACAAATTCTACCATAACAAGACTCATTCTGCCTGTTTATTTAGACCCTGGAAAAACACACAAAGCCTCCCCCCTGCAAGACAAGTTGCACTTTCCCCCCCGCAACTACCAACAACTATTTAATATTCTATTAAGTAAGTCTGTTTTCAGACATAGTTCTAAAATACTTAAACTAATCACTCTTCTTCTACCAGACACTGGAAAAATATTTCAGATTTCTTCTGTTGCTATACCACAAAAAGCAGCATTAAAGCCATGCTCAAGTCCACTGCAGATGGTTCTCTGCAAACTGTAACTACAGTTTTACAAATTATTTCTGTATTTCTGTAATTTGATAGTACTTCATAGCAAAATAGACAAAGTGAGGGAAATTCTGCTCCTAGTTACTTTGCTGCACATACAGAATAATTCTTGCAACATTTTTTTGCATTTTATATTAGTTTTAATGAGAGCAGAAGCACTGGCGTGATTCATTGAAATGCATTGGGACTAAAGGCTGTAATCCTCTTTCTTATGCAAGTTACTGCTGATTTCCAAAATGCGTACTGATGACTTCCTTGAATGCACTCTGCAATGTCATATTCTGAGTTATACATATCGTGAGAACAAGAGGATGGACTAGATATGGAAGATCCACTGAATCTGTGCTCTATGAATCCTGTTGGTCGTGTTTTGAAGGGTTATGATGCTCATTATTTCTGTTTGAATGTTCCAAGGGAAGGCAGTTTTTACCAATGGGACCAGTAAGAGTAGAGGAAAAAAATACTAAAAAAGAGATTATGGGGAAAGAATTGGTATGTTTTGGGACAATGTACACCTAAACTCTCACAGCAGCTTTTAAAGATATCTAAATACGTTTAAAATATTAAGTGTATTTTCCTTTACAAGGCTATGACAAATAGCTCCTTATACCAACCATGCAAAAATGAGGATCCAAAGATTATCAGTTTTACTGTTAAAATATTAGTCATAGCCTGCAACCTGGGGCTCAGCCCATAGTATATACTGACTGGCAAAGCTGCTTTTGATCCAAGAGGTTTCCCATTTAAAGTCTTAATCCTGAAACATGTGCACTCATGTCTAAATTTCCATGCATCAAAGTCACAAGAGCATTCAGACTGCATAGACTTAGGCATGGAAGTCTTGGCAGGTTTTGCTAACTTGATAAAGGTGGTTTTGACTACAGCCACCACATTCAGTAACCGCAGCTCTTCTATGTTTGCGCTGAAAGAGCCGGTCGCTCCGGGTGGGGTTGGGTTTTGTATGGCAAAACTTAACCTCATATATGTTCTTTGGGTGTGCCGAAGCAGGTGGAGCTCATTTGATAGCGAGATGGTGGTAGCTGATATTCATCCAAGGTCCCAGTGCAGCCTCTAGCTCTGTGCTATTTGAGGAAATAAAACCAAAATCCTGCACTTGCAAAAGCTTGGTTCTAGCAAGTTTTCTTCATATAGCTGCAGTTTTAACTTAGATGTGGAGCAACACTGCTATATGACCATAAACTGCTAAGTTTCACTGGCAATTGAAACCATATCTCTCTCTCCCTGAGCAAGTGAACACAAATCAATGGAGGGGAAAAGCTCTGTTAACTCTTGTCTATCCATGAGAACACCATTCGCTGCGTTCTCCAGTCTTAATGAACTAAGTTGAGGCATACCAGAGGCAGAAGACCTAAGAAGTGACTATGCAACCAGGCAGTCTCCTCTCTTGTTTTTAAGGAAGAGCGGAGATCTGACTTGCACAGGGGCTAATGCTCCAGAAAGGTGCCACGTGCCGGCCGGCTAGCTTGCCCTGCGCCAGAGGGTGCAGAAACGCACGCTATAAGAAAATAAGATACTCCTGCTTAGGATTCCTAGTGGTCCCATCTTTGGTGGCAAAATTCTTGGAGCAGAAAACTAATCTGTCAACAAAGCCAGCTTCCCTTCAGTGCCAGCAAGAGGAAGGATTGGGCAGTGCCTTGGTAAGGCATTTCGAGACCCCCAGATGAAAGGCACACTTGAAATGTTTGAGCAGAGATAGACATTCTTTGTAGTTTGGCCCTTGGCAGGGAAGCTGATAATGATAGCAACGTGGAGCCCAGGCTCACCAAGTCCCTTCCTTAATGAGCTTTTGACAATCTTTACTATCTAGTACATCTTCATATCAAAGGAGCAGTCAAGACCGAGTCTAAGTGTAAACTGCTGCTCTGTAGGTTTTGTAACAGGGGACAGACTTACTAAAAAGCCTGGATTATCCAAAGGCACATCAGTCAATCCACATTTACTACCGAAGACCAAAGGAGAGGAAACTGCCATGAAATTGCTGTCGACTGTAAAACAGAAAGTAGCAGAGCACGGAGGGCTCTGTGGGTGCTGCAGGTGGTCAAAGGCAACTGGGCCAAAATCTCTATCCAGATTTCCAGGTTTCATTCCTAACTTGCTTGCATTTGTTCTGCAGCGGTGCTTTTCCAAAAGGACCTCAGAATCCATACCAAAGGCATGGCCCTTAAAGAAGCAGATTTCTGCATGAAGGCAGTGTCCACAGCCAGCATGTAGGCACTTAACTGCTCCCCCCCACCCCTGCAAAAAAACCCAAACCAAAACAAAACCCAACCCAACCAATATGAGTTCATATCATGAGAACCTAAGACACATATTTTGAAAGATCATTGTGGTCAACCTGTGTATAAACAAGGACATCTTGGCAAAATCAAAGAGATGTCCTCCAAAAAAAAAGGACAATTTTTCTAATCATTAAGACGATCATCTATGACACTAATGCACTACTGAAACCAGTAATAATAGAGGGCAACTATAGTCCAGTATTTTATCTCAAAAAGTGTGAGATGGATAGCAAAAGAGTGAGCCCTTTCTGTCTTGTTCATTATTCTTTGTGAAATCGTCCCCAGAAAGAGACTAACAACTACAAGCATCACCAGGTGGTCCTTAGTCTTCCTATGACATACTCTCAATATTCTCGCTTTAGTACCACGTACAAAGCCTCCTCCCTTGATGAAACAACGCTGAGCACCATAAACATATGACCCACCAAACAAAAAATAGAAATGATACAGTTTCAAACAGTACATCTCTTTTGTAGCCAAATATTCTGTTAATTCCCAAATTGTAGCTGTTCCATTATGGGCCAGCAAGCAAATGGTATCAGTTGCTCCTGGACTGTACAATGTAAGGCTCCACCAAAAAATGTTTTAGGGGTTTTTTTTAATTATTTCTACAGCTCTGAGACTTTAGCAAAATACAGCCATGAAGCAAACCAAAATGCATCACACCCATGTGTTCGGTGATGGTCTGCCTGAAGATACGCTGGGTAAGAAAGGAAACGGCAACTCCTGCCAAGAGCACGCATTTGACATCAATGCAGATAGAGAGAAAAAGAGAAAACATTATTTGTTTTCATATTTCCCGAGAAAGACATTGAAGATGTTGCAACCTTGTTATTTATAGAGGGCCAAGGTTTCATCCCAGAATTTAGGAGAGGAATTTATTTTTCTCTAAAGTGTGATTAAGTTTATAAGCTTAAGATGAGGTTTTATTGTGTTTTTCTGGTTTGGTTAGCAGAATAATATTTCACTTGCTGTCTTTTTTTTTTTTTTTGAAAAAGGAAAACTTTCTGTTCATTTATCTAGTAAATGTTTATCAGTTCAGTGAAAAAAAACCTGAACAATGGAATAAAATGGAATTAAACTTTAATATATTGCTTATCTTCAAGCATTGAAACATTTAGAAAAACAATACTCTGCATGAAAAAAAAAAATCTTGTTTTACCAAAATATTTAGAAAAGTTATTTCTTTGGATACTGTCCTTTAGCATATTGGTTATTCCATAAACTTTCTCAAAATATATTGTAAACTGCTATTTGCAAACTTTATTGCTTTTTAATAACACATACTCTACGTTGGTTGGTTAGTTCAGCCAGTTTACAAAACATGATGCATTTTTGCCAGCTAGGTTTCTAGTCTCATGAATAGTCTCTATCTTTTTTTTTTTTTTTAAACATTCAAGCTACTCAGAAATTACTTTGAAGTGATTGCTTTCAAACCTGCAATAAATTTATTGCTCATTAAGACAAAGAAAAGTTCTTCTTCCTGACCACAGTAATGATGTCAATACTGGTATTTAAAGGAATAGAGGGCAACTAGGTCAATATAAATGAAGGTGGTGCAATTCTGACTGATTTCAAATCTAATGGAGAGAGCTCGCTAGTAACATCCTTGAACCATTTGCCTTACTAACCTTTTGGATGTCTGGAACCCATAGCTGTTGCTATTTTTTATTATGACTGGCTATGTATCGGAGATATTCTGTGAAGTGATGTGATAGAGCAACAGTGGTTACGGTGGAACAGGTGTCGTAATACTGGATCAGCTTTTGCACAATGCATTAATTTGAGAGACATACAATATTTAAAATATTTGAACCAGTTGCAGTGGTTGAAAAAAATTCCTAGGAGTGTAAATTATTATTTTCACACTGTCACTCTCCAGCCCAACTCAAGATCAAGGCACCCTTCCACTAGCTGCCTGGTAAAGCCATACAGAGGTGCAGATAATTCACCTGGCTCAACAGCACCAGGGCATCACCTGCAGCCAGCGCCCAAGCACACACACACACACACGGCCCTGTTCCCCTCCTCCGCGTGATAAAAACCTCGAGAAAAACAAGACGACCTTCCAAGTGATGTAAATACGTTTCTTGCCAATATGGGAGCCATAGAGGAGCAGCAGCAGATATACTTGGGATAAAATGTGCGTGCAATTGATTTCCCTGGCTTTATAGCCTGTAAGAGACCATAAACTGGGGGGTGTGGTGTGGGCACACTGGTGGGGGACTTGGGTAGGGAAAGCTATGTCAGATCTCCTCCCTGAGGAACAGCTTCCATCCAAGCAGCTCCTCCAGCAGTGAAGAGAGCAGGGTGGAGTATAGGCAATTTGTACACCACCAATACATACACAAAGGATATTAGGGCCCCCAGACAGTGAATAGTGACTGCACCTCTATCAATAACTACACATGCTCACACGAAGAAATATTTCAATGTTACAACACATCATGTTTCTGAATCTATTTATTTTCTTTACCTAATGTTAACACAAGCATGATTTTTGTTTATATGAAACTAAGATTTCTTTCCTGATAACTTTTGTCTCTAACCGTATTCCTTCAGGAAGTATTTATAACCCAGATCAACAGCTTGTATTCCTTATTCCTTCCCTACCTGCGGGCTGGTTCTTGCCTGCAAAGCACTTGTGACCGAAGACAGGCAGGACAGTGATTGCCTGACAGCTCCAGGCAAAGCAGTCCAACAAGATGCTTCAAGGAAACTTGAGAAACACAGAACGTCTTCTTGACTAATGTCCCACAATAGTACATCACAAAACTGTATTTTGTGGAAGGCTGGATGCTCTAATGGTACTGAAAATTGGAGCAAGTATACACATAGGTATGACCTGACCCAGCCCAAAGCTTTTAGAATGCCAGTTCTCACAAGAGAAAATATCTACAGACCAATGCTGTCACCCCTGAACATGATGTTCCAGCGGAAAAAAATGCCTCATCGCACCTACTCCAGCCTGTGTAACAATTCCTGCAGCGCCCTGTCGGGATCTCCCTGGACAAGAAAATATCAAGTGCTTTCTTTGCTAATCTTTCCGCTTGCTAATCAGCCCTCATGCTCTTAGAAGGGACTCAGCCTGTGACCTTTTAAGCAAGATTTAAGAAGCCAAGCACCAAAATCAGCCAATTGTAGAAAATCTGTATCTGAAATGCTGTTTTTCATAGTAAAACAATTACTTGCTGATTTGACAGAAGGGGACACATCTTGCTAATCTTGAGGCTTTTTAGCACTTGCATCCTGTTTGGCTTCTCTCCTTATGGCTATTTATTTGGGAAATTTATGGTGCGATTCCCAGAGTATTGCTTACCCACTTCAATAAACAATCTGGAGTACTGTTTAAATATGGAAACTCTTAGTAGCAGCACAACCGAAGTGACTGGTTGTGCTGCTGCTATGCCTTAGGAAAAAAAGAGGTGGGGGGAAAGGTATCTTCGTGTGCAGACAGCCATTTATCTTTCATTAATCCACTAACATCACTGGGGTGCACCACACAGCTGTAAGATTTACAAATTGCAAAATATTGATTCCGTTCAGCAGATAAAAATTTCCACCCAGCAATGACCTTTTAAAACTCTGCCCTTCTGAACGGAGTCTTGTTCTTTCATCATCAGGAACCAAACACGGTACACTGGTTGCATCCTCATGGGTCACAGTCCTCATGGGTGCAATGGCTGGCAGTTTTAGCTGGGATGCCAAGCTTCTGCAATCCTAAAATGCAACAGTATCCCCACCACTGGCACGAGGTTCATTCTGCCCTTGAGCTGGAGTCTCGGTCTTTTGGTTTGGGGAAGGATACTTAACTGGTTTTACCATTTACTGACAGTTCTGCCTTCTCCTTACTTTGTTGGTATCAAAGACAAAGCTGTTTCTGCTCAAGTCCCAGTGACAATAAATTTCTCAAACTTTTCAGAGTATGTGAAATATAGCCACGTAGAATGTGGTAAGCCACACCTGACCAAACATTTTTTCAGTTTTCTAAATCTGATCTCTTGCCTAAACTCCTGTAAGAAATACCTCCTCTCAGAAACTGGACTTGTTGTCCACAATGAGGATGTGCGATTCCCTCTACTGAAAAAGATGAGGGTGATTAGCTGGGATACTACTTCTTCATGACCCTCACCTCCAAAAAACCAGCTGAGATGTTTCTTGCTCAATCTCTAGAAAACCTCACCCGGTACATCAGGTCCTCTCTCGTGTCAGTTAAGGGACAACCTTGTAAACCTCTTCTTCCTTGTAAATCAAACCAACTTGCAGCTAACACCTTATGACCAAACTGCAAGCCCACTGCCTGTCCTCCTTGTGCCCAAAAGCAACGGGACTTCTCAATTTCAAGGAACACCCACAAAAATATCTTTCCTATGACTGTAATTCCTTTACTAGCCCATCAGAGCTCTCAGTACAGTGGAACGTGGTTTCTGCTCAAACACAGGCTGTTCCTAATCTTCTCCAGAGGTATCACATGGTAGCTCTGTCTAGCATTGCGCGATACTTCAGGACTCCTTCCTTACATGTCACAGTAAAACTATTCCTCTGTGAGACAGCTCAGAAAAAGGCAAATGACAATTTAGGGTATAACAAGCAAGGTACTTCCAGTAAAGACGAAAGAGCAACAGCAGTGTTTCTCTGGCATATTGCCTGCAGTACTCACCACCCCCTATTTCAGAAACATTAACTCAAATTTAAACGGATGCAAAATGACTGAGGGGGTGGTGGCAGTGATGGAGGGAGAAGCTTGTCTTTCTAGAAGACAATAAAAAAACTTGGGTGGTTTAAGCTAGAAAACTACCCCTTCATTACCCTCTGCCCCCCCACCCAGTTGGGTGGTCAAGAAGCCAAAGGGCAATGAAGAAAAAATAAAGTGCACATGCGACTACGTTAACGTTTAAAACACTCAAAGACGATCATTAGAGATGAGGCTCCAGATTAGAGGCACGAGGTTCGTATCAGAGCAATGGAGGCAAAAAAGAAAATAAATAAATAAATAAAATCAAACTATTTTTATAATGGTACTTGAGAAATTTATGAATGGGATTCTCTGATGTGGTTGCCCGAAATAGCAAAGATTTGGACATGATGACCCAGGAGTTCCTGAAAGCAGCTGGCACAGAGGCCATGCGTGCACAGAGGGCTTCCCACTGTTTCCTTTCCCCTCCTGTAACATGGACTTTTCCCGCCAAGTTCCAAACAAATTTCAACATTAACATAGGGCACCTCAGAACACGAAAAGGATAATGAATATTCCCCCACAAACAGCAATTCTATCTAGAAACCCAAACGGAAGTTTGCAAACCCCGTTGGCCAAATGCCTCTCTTCCACTACTTTCTTCTAAGACATATTTTCTTGGATTTCTTCTCATTTTTGTTGCTCTCCTCTCAGCTTTAGGCTGTATGATACACACTTTTCCTGCAAAAAGATGCCTGAAACTGGATAAAGTACTCCAGGTCAGGCTTTTCCAGCCCTGAGCAGAATTACTACATGTTCCCTACAACATAAGATATTGTGGATTTATGCTTAGTTTATGAGTCCTAGACCCTCTTCTGAGGAACTCCTATTTAACCAGCTAATTATTCCTACCCAGATGGAGTATTCTGCACTTGTCTGGTTGTCATCCCAAGCCATGAGAGAACATCCTTTTCCAGGAAAATAAGAAACAACAAGTCTGGTTTAACAACGTAAGATTTAAGGCTGCTAGTACCAGATCCAAAACTCCACAGTCACCTAACACAAAATGCTGAGGGGTAAATACACTCACTTTTTTGGTTCAAGTTTCAAGAAATTCTTGGGGGGGGGGGGGGGGGGGAGCAATTTGGCATCAGCAGGCATTATTTTAGATCTATTATCAACCGTCCTGCCACAGCCAACCTAAAGCTGGCATAGAGGAACAGAGCTACCGTTAACTCATTTGGGTACTTTGAGGAATTTGATAGAAATGCAAACCATATGTGTCCATGTGCAAAGAAAACCAAACCAGTACTTCTAAGTGACCTGAGAGTACACAGATCCGGTATCTAAAATTGTGGAATCAGGGCAAAAGTTTATTTTTGACATAGTAAAACTTAGGCTCATAGATACTGGAGGAGATTCTTTTCTGTAAACACGAGAGCACATCTGATGCAAGATCAGAAAGAGAACTTACGGTAACACATACACTAATTATACTGAAAAACTATCAGTGCTCCAGACCAGATAATAATGAGAAATGAACACTGAAGGAAACTTTGATGTACTTCTTAGATAACTGTGGTACTTTAAAACTGGATTCAGTTCAAACATTTAAAACATCTCAGTCCGAGATCTACATTTCAGATTGAGAATGTGTTGATGCACAACTAGATTTTAAAATAAATACATGGTGGAGCAGAACACAAACATAGATTTAAAAAAAACCAAACCAAAACAACCCTCTCTAGTTAAAACTGCCCTGTTCAAACAGCTTTAAAACCTTTTCTCCTCCATGTAAGCTAAATCCAAATGCAAAATTTTACTGAAGTCATTCTTAATAATTCAGTTTGCAGCCTGGATTGGCCGACACGCATGTTGACTCAGTGCAATTTGAGTCATGGGCACAACCCGGGTCAGACTGCTAGCTCCTGCTCTGACCACTTGACAAGGCCTTCTTTATAAAGAAACTGAAAAGAATTAAGTACAACTAAGGGCAAAGCACGTCAATCCTGATCAAGGAAAACACAAACCTGTGCATATTTAAGCAGGCCATTTGTCTTGCTGATGCTAAGCGAAGATCTCTCAGGCTAGATAGGTCTGGTTCATTACCAGCTAACTTGTAGGACCACATTGAAAAGGTATTTCCAAAAGCATCAGTGTTCCAGTAGTGACAAGGATGAGCAATAACAACACAAAGCAAAAGGAAAGAAATTTGGAGTCATTTAAGCTTCTCTAAAGATACAATTTTTTCCTATACTCCTATCTAGCAGTAAAATATTTTTCTGTAACACCCTTGACCAGAAAGTCACCTGAGACAAAACTGATATCTTAAGTTTTTCTAAGACCGCAGCTGAATTAAATAAGTGAACACAAAAGCCACCACAGGGAGAAAAAAAAAAATACTCCATCAGCAACAGCCATCAATCCCTCCATTTTACACAACAGATAATGTCCACGTGATACACTTCATTTTCACTCTCTGCAGGCAAGCCACAGAAAGTGGAATTTCTCAATATCATGGTGTGACTTTGATGGCCTCAGGTGTCACAAAAAACCCACACAATAATCTTCAATACACCACAAAAATTCTGTAAATGGTATTAACACCACAAAATAATTTCCCCCCACATTTCCCATCTACATTTCCTGTATTCTTAAGCTCAAAATCGCTACGAAAGCCCCAGCTGGGCGCACGGAGAGCACAACTGGAGCGTGTCCATGAGCTCCACAAAAAAATTAACACAAAGATAAATTTTTAAAACACCCTATATAGAGACTATAAAACGGCACGTGCCGTCAGGATCACCCTTCATGAACAATCTGTGCCAGCGCCTATTGACTGTTTATGAAATTTGCCATTAAATTTAAACACTTCAGAGCACGGAGAAGAGCCCGTCTCGCTTGCCCATCACCAACAGTGGTTTTAATTACATTGCTGAACGGAGACTAACAGCTCCAGGCACGAGCACAACGCACGAACAGACCCAGTCTTTTGAATGGGACTACTCACATGCCCTAAGTTATATACATGCTCCATGAACTACAGCTTTTCAAAGTTAAGCAAATTAACCAGCGGCTCTCATTAACGCAGCCAACCTTAAGGACATTTGAAACTAGGGCACGGACTGGGGCATCAAAGGAGAGACAGGGTGCTCTCAGTTGCAAGTATGCATGGGCTTACTGCCACCAAAATGTCCCGACACGTTCCCATCATGTTATTTTCAAAACAGCTGCTGCCCACTGGCACTGCCGGAGTGTTTAATTACATGGAGTAAGCGTTGCAAGCCCGTTGCTGCTCCTGCCTGCCCACTGAGCCATCAGCGCGGCCACCAAGACGGGCACCCTCTGGCCCCAGGTGACAGGACACAGACCGCGGCAGTCCCCTGCGAGGTGGGTCCTTCCCAGCACCTACACAACTTATTGACTGCTGGAGGCCATCCCTTGACCGTGGTGAAGCTTTGGTGCCTATCTTCCAACACAACGTTTCTGAAGCCACCCAAACAAACAGCGTATGAAATTTGAACGCATACCACTACGAACATTGGTTTAACATGCCCTTTCCTTAAGAGGCAAAGGAATCAGCTCTCATTTTATTTTCAGGGTGCAATAGCAGCTGGTACCAAGGAAAACAGAGGTGGAAATACTTTTCTAAAGCCCTTTCCAAAACATTTGCATCTACACGCTGGATGATGGACCATGTCCACACACTACACGATGCTGGGAGCAGACCAGGGATTTCGCATTTCAGAACCAGTCAGGAGTCAAACATTTTCCAGCGAAGGAGCAGCCCATATTTCCTTCAATCAATTACCTGCCTACTGGAGCTGAGTTACAGCCAGTGGAAAACCCTACTATTAGAAATCCTACAGTTCATAACTCTTATGGTCCAAATTCATTATTTGAACGCATAAATCTGGTGAGACAACATGCATTGTCCCTGCTATCCTAAAAAAGGGTTCCTGGATCCCATGCTGCAAACTCCCAGGCAGCAAGTCCTGCTCACATGGCAGTTTTAAAGAAAAGAAATAGTATCAGAGTGCCTCCTATGTTTATAATTATAGCTTTAATAACATTCCACCTCCTTTCTAATTTTTCTTTCAGGCTCCCTTTTTGGCCTGTTCTCGGTGACAGCCTCTCACAGATGTTTCCAAACTGTAACACATACTTTGGTGACTATCAGTTTCACTTACTCCAGACAGATTGGTTTTTTTACTGGATGGTTGCCCCCCCCCGAAAAATAAAAGCTACAAATTATTCCCTCATAAAGCCTTATAAAGAGATTTTAAAGGATAAGCTTCTCTTTAGTGCTCTCAGAAAGGTTTAGTATAGCAGCAGGTTTTAGACATCCATGTACACACCCATCTGTTTACTTTTATCTGGACTTTTTGATTGGGTTTAAGTTTTACATGCATCCAGTAAAGAATGACAGGCTCATTGTTTTAAGCTGTAAGATTATTGTGTAAGTTAGGGTGGAAAGAAATAGTGCTACCAAGTCCAAGGAAAGGTGAAGGCTGCATGTAGCAGACTCATAAATGATTGATCGAGTGTTTAAGCAAGAGAACGGTGAGAATGGAGCAAAATCTTTTGATGAGCTAAATCTGGTATTGCTATAAGATCCCTGCTTCTAAAACCACAGACGACGGAAGGCAAAACACTTTATTGATGTGAGGGCTCAGAAATGCTACAGTTATAACCCTCATGGTCCAAGTTAGTAATTTTATTGTATAAATTCAGTGAGGCAAGATGGATCTTTTCCTCTTTTTTTAACAGAGAGTTCCTTGATCCTATGCTGCACTCTCCCGCTGCTGTAAAACATCACTAAAATACAGAAAACGCAAAGCGAAACACATGTTCACATAAACTTTGGCAAACTCTCACTATAAGACACCAACTGATGCAAAGAGCTTGTTGGATTCAAGAAGGGCTTTGATATGTGTTTTACCGAAACAGCCTCTCAAACAACACTTTACCAACCAACCTAGAAATCAGATGGTTTGAACCTGAAAGAATATTCTTCAGGGGCAAATTATCCTTTCTCTGTTTGGGCTAAGACTTCTTGCCCCCTTCTTGGAGGAGGCTGTGGGACATGCCTGGAGGCAGACTGTAGCTTGGGCAGCCTACGGGAACAGGCCTGTTTCCCACGGTGAATTTCTGTGTCCTTCCAATTTGGTGAGTAAATATTTCAATGCCTCATCTATCGATCATGCCCCAGATGTATAACAAATCAGTCTGTGTAAGACAGGAAGCTAGAAAAGACAAAGCATCATCACCCAGATTTACCCACTTTCAAGAGCTTTAAAAAAAATCCCCTTCCTCCCAGGTGCAGCCTCTCTGGACCGCCCTTACGTTCCCACGTTGGTCCCAAGAGGACTCTTATGTTTCTTCTGGTCCCGATTCCTGCATCCCAAACGAGCCAGCCCCAGAAGGCAGCGAGCGGCTGCTGTCACACAGCTGCCTAGCTCTGCCTCTGCCTCACCACTCCTCCCCAGTGCCCTCTGACCGTGGGAAGCGATGGGAGATGAGGGCACTCACCGCTTCTCGGGGTGCTCAGCCTCGGGATGTGTTTGGTGCTGTGAGAGTGGAGCTGGAAGCAGAGAGACGGCAAAGCACTAGCTAACTGCACCAAGCATGCTCAAGCACTGGTTAACACATAAACCGTTTCTTTTCTGGAGATCCTGATGTTTAAACCTCCTTTTTGGCACAAGTACTGTTTAGATAATCTATGTTTTTAGACATCTGATCCACTGCTGAACAGCCATACGGTTCGGGAGTCTGCTCAGTCATGCCAGGGAAGGCTTGGGGCTTGCAGGGACCCAAGGGCTGCGACCGACCTCCACCCGCACCGCTCTGCGCAGGCATACCCACCAGTGCTCTCAAGAGCTCACCTGACCAAAGACCACCATGCATCCAGAAAGAAAAAGATAAGAAAAAGAAAAGGAAAAAAGCTGTATTCTCCCACGTGAACCTTGGGGACAGCTCAGGAGTATTGTCTCTTGCCTACAGATGGAGACCTGGTAGCCCCTGAGCTGTCTCCCGGTTCTGGGGGTGCGATGCACGGCAGAGGGGTGGGAGCTGGGGGCACGAGTCCCGCAGCCAAGGAACTGACGCTCTGACAGCATCCAGCTGCTCTCTGCATCCATTGCTTCTTTCCCAAATATAACCAGATATTTACCCCAAACCCCCAAACTTAACAAATAGCTGGGGCACTATTTTTTTTGGTATGAAAAAGGGAAAGTATCCAGAAAAAAAAAAAGAAAAAAAAAGAAGAAAGAAAGAGAACAGGCACAAAATTAAACAATCTACCTTAAAATAAACTCTCCAGTATTATCTGTCTCTTGTCAAAAGTTATTAGGGAATAAAAGTGACAGACTGTCTACTAAGATACATCCCATGTCCAAGTGACATCCCTAAAACTTGTCAAAGATTTCCCTCTGTTGATGTGTCTGCTTATCCTTAGTGCCCACATGTGTTACATTGCTGTATATTCTTGTACAGTGGAAGCACTTGATTTATTTGTTGAAGGGAAAGAACACTTTTTTCCCTGCCTAATTTTACTTTTCTGATGCAACAGGTCTTTGTCTGTTCCTCACATAAAACAGGAAAGTCCTCGACTAAAACCAGACTCCACGTAATCATTTTTCCTTAAAAATAAAGTCAATAAAACTGGCAAATGTGAACAAAAATGGAACTGATCTATCAAAGAACTGTAAACGGATTTTCCTTCACTGCACATTCTTCACATTAAGAAATTACTACTGGTCAATATTAAAACCAGACAAATTACGTGGTGCTTTGGTGAAAAAGAAGATAAAACAACTCATGTGGACAAGTTACAGGAATGGATAAACGAGATGTTGCCTCAGTCCAGACAGCAATTAGCTTTTGGGAACTTGGTGTCTGCTCTCCAGCCTTCGCTGAAAGTTCCAAGTAGGGCCTCTATGTAACATATCAAATCAAAACTGAAACACCAGACTTGGCCAACTTTGGGGGTTGTTTGAAAACTGGACTTCAACCACAGCTTTGATGTGGTTGTGGACTGGGTACATTCCCATGAAGTTTTAATTCTTATTACAGCTGCAGAAGGGTAGTGCAAGGACACTAGGAGAGTTCAGGAGAAAAGTTCTGTCATGGGGGTAATGTGGAAAGGGTTTTCTATGTGGTGGCAACATACTCTATAACCAAAAACATTCAAAGAGATTAAAAAAATATTTGCTGCTGAATATCTGTATTTTTTTCTTAGAAGAAACTTTAAATGAAAATTAAACCAAGCAAATAAAGCGAGCTACAGCTATTGAAATAGAAAGCATACGGATAACGGGAAGGAGAAAAGAGCAAGAGAAACAATTCACACTGAAAGGTGCATCCCGGGGGTGCAATTACACAATAGTTTAAATGAGTCCAAGCGAGTGCAAGTTGTGCGTCAGAAACCTGTCTACACCATATCAGCTTGACAGATGGAGAGAGAGATCTTACCCATTTAAACTTGGTAAGAACAAATTAAGCACAAAATTTCCTTTTGTTTCTTCATCTATTTGTTGTTGGGGAACATTTGAAACTCTCTTTCCGTGCTGCGAACATCTACTTTTATTTTCATATAACTTCATGCAGCTGGAGTGATGTGAAGGTAACCCAACAACAGCAAAGCATTTCCTACCCAATGCTGTGATGAATCCATAGCCTGGGGTACTGGGAGACCCTGCCTTCCTAGACAGTTCCTCAGAGTATTCCAACACCAACACAACAGTGCTTCACAGGACTGTATCATCAAGTTTTAGAGTTGGTACTGAGTCAACCAGAAGAGCAAAGTGCCTTCAGATCACAAAAGAAAAATCTCTGGCCTTCCCGAAGGTAGTGCAGGAGGTAGTTCATGGCTGAACCCTAAGAAACCCCATGGTCATGGAGGGTTTCAACTTTTAATATGGTTTAGATTAAAATCCTATCTGTCTCCACAACTTTGATGAAATTTTTGTTTTCTGCGTCAAGGCCGAAAGCAATGAACTAAAACAAAGAACTTGACACGTACGGTCTCCAATATACAAACAACTGACTGTTTCCATAGAAAATTAGAGAAGAGAAACTGAAATAACTAAAAAAATGAATTCCTAATTTTGTAATAAAGGCCACATGGTCCGCTCAAGTGAGTGCAGAACTGGAGAGGCATAACTGATTAGTTTTAACCAAACACCACTACTGATTTCATCTGTGACTACGTGCATTTTTTCTTCATCTCAGTACATATCCCTGTGTCTTAGTCAACAGGAACTGCGGGGCTCACCTTCTTATTTAGCAGAGCATTTGCTGAATTAATTATTGAGCACTTAATCAAATCAAACAGTGAATGAACTTACTCCGAAGTAGGAGTTCATGAAAAACACAAAGCAAAAACAACACTGTCGTCTGAATTTTTGTGGTTGAATTTGAATCTCTTATCTGTACTCGCTGGAACAATTTTGGTATGGGTTGCACACAAACTTATTTTGTACACCAAAGTTGAATACAGTTCAACAAAGCAGAAAATTAATGAAATGCCATTTGGAAGTTGGATATTACAAACACCTTTTGCGAGATTTTATCACCATTACATCAGACTCCGGATTCTGCCCTAATTTGGTAATAAAGCGATACTCTGAACCCCCTCTTACAAATACCGCAAACCCAAACTCGACCTTGCCTCCACTGGCCATCACTATTAGCAAAAAGTCACTGAACAATAATGCTGGCATTGTAACTTCATGCAATGAATAGTACTTGCAAAGGTTTTGGATGCGAGCTGAAAACCCATTTAGTTAAGAATATTTTATTGTGGAAAAGGACATGGAAACAGAAAATAAGTTAAAATGATAAAGAGACCTGAATAGAAAACCCGTGGTTATAAATGGAACAGTTGCTGTAACCAGATAGTTCTGTACATCCACATCTGTTCCAGTTCAAAGCAGTTCATGTGAACCAGGGGAAGAAACTATTTTTTCCTTTAGCTTCACTGCTGCAAACGTATCTGCATTCAGGCCAGGGCAGAGAATAGGAAGAGGGAGAAACCACCATCGGTGTACTGGCTCTACCCAAATTTCAACAAGATGGGGCTGACACTGACATCTCTTCTTGCCTTTCCCCATTTCTCCCCCCCCCCCCCCCATTTAGAAGAGAGCAGCAACATTTGCAAATACTTATGGCAATTAAAGTTGTTTGGTTTTGCTAAAACTAAGGCATCTGTAGCTTAACAAAAGCTCTGTTTTTGTTCCTCTACTCACAGATAGTTTCTGTTTCACAACTGTCCCTTCTGGGGCCACTTTGATGATAACGTGGGAAAAGCAGGCAGAACAGCCAAACAGGGAAATAAATATATAAAAATAACGAGACTGTTCTAGGACTCATTCATGTTCCAGAGGAGCTCAAATTTCCTGCCTATGGATAGCTGAAACACTTTCCCTACCCAGTTTGGTCTCTGTTTCTGTAATATCCTCTTTTCTCCTCATTTTGAATCTTAAAAATAAATTTTAAAAAGAGAGTAAAAAAGAAAGCAGCTGCAGAAAGGATATGGTGCAAAGAAATAGAAAGAGCAATGGTATCAAACTTGGGAAGGGGTAAAAGCTGAAATTAGCTCCCTGTTTTGCTCTGACAGCAATACCAAACTCCAGAGGAGGGACATTCTCCTGTAATAATCTCGTTATGAAAAATCTTTATTTTCCTACTTATGTTATTAAATGACAGCACATATACACCCTTCATGCAGTGCATGACATTTAAATGCCTTTTTTTTTTTTTTTTTTTTTAACATCAGGTTGTTCACGTTGAGGTTGAAGTATGTTTGTTAGGGTCCCTGATTTTATTTGCCACCTGCAAAACATGAAAGCTTCCCACAAACTGAGTCTCTGTAGGCAACTCCTGCTACTGATGGACAGTGTGCTCGAGTCAGTCAATACAGAGTAATTGCTGGACTGAAATCAATCGCAGGCTCCCAGGAACTGCTTTGACTGGGTTTTACTTTAAAGATTTAGTGCCATGACTCGCGAGATGCTAAACTCCTCAACTACCATTAGACATGTGCTTCGCTTCCAAAATTAAGATGGATGGCAAAATCTCCGCTGAATTCCAGAGCGGAGGTCATGAGAAGCTACCTGAAATGCAAAGATCCTCCACTTCAACTAAATAGTTCTTAAAGCCCCTTAAACAGATGCACGAATGAAGGAACAGGACAGTATTGTGAAATACTGTTCATGTTTGGTGGAGAAAACACTGTGCGGGGTGGGAAGCATGCCGCAGATTTCCCTCGAAAACAGAGAGGCATGGAAGCTGTCGGGATACACTCGAGGGTCTCGTGCTCAGTTGCCCACTTCCCACCAAAACTAGGGCTATTTGTACGCTTAAGTGCTTTACTGGACGAGGGCCAGAGGGCACAGCAAATTGCAGGACACAGTCCTGATGAGCTATTTTAAGAAAATATACTGAAGAGAAAGAGAAAAGGGAAAGCTTTCATTAATTTATATTATCAAGATAACAAAGATCTTGTTTTGGAAACAAGAATCTGGCTCTTTTAACTGAAAGCTTGTTAGCAAGATGCTGCAAGGAGAAGGTTTAAAAATTAAATTAATTCATCTGCCATTTAGAAACTATTAGCTCTGAAAGGCTTAGATTTCATTTCTAGGCCTCTGGTATGTAACAATGTTTAAAACCTAAATCAAAACCTGTTTCTGCTTTTCCATTGGTAATTAGGATGCGGTCTTTGGTTTTTATTATCCAACTACTCAGTTACATTGTCAGATGGACTTAAATGGTTAAGATTAATTAAAAATACTTTATCGCAACACACAAAAGACAAGTCATTATGGCAGTGTAAGAATGGTACCGGCGAGCACAATTTCTCTTGCAGTCGATGACTTGTCATTATTCTTAGCATGTTTGAGAGACCAGATTCATTCTCAAATGAAAACGATCAGCTGCAATTTTAAAAAATAAGCTATTTCATTTAGGCCAGATTTTTCCAGTGCGATGACACTCAGCAGTCCCTGCAAAGTAAACAGCACAGTGAATACGCACAGGCCAATAGTCTAAACTCCAGTTCTGAACCAAGGAGCACCCAGAACAATTTTAGCCTGTTTAATTTGGGGCAGATAGCATGCGGCTCTGCTTCTTCCACTCTCACCTACACAATGCACATGGTCATATCCTGAGTAAGGATTATCTTTTCTCAGCTGAATCCATTTCAAGTGAACTAAAATGACAATTCTTGTTTTCTGTTACCTGTCAAACCCATAAATTCAACATATTCATTCTTGCCATATAACAAAAGTTCTGCAACAGCAAATGAATGCAATGCAAAAGGAGTTGATGGGCTCTCCCGACAGCTCACTAAAGTTTATGAAGTCCTTTAAGATACGTGGGTAAAGAAATACTTTGCACTTCTAAAGCATGTACAAAAGGGCTAGGACACGATTTCTGTGTTCAGCCTTTGCCTCTCAACCTGGCTTCCTACCACGTGAGCTAACCGAGGATCTCCTGCATGTCCTCAAGTACAATTGTTCAGAAACAGAATCTGTTCCTATTCTGAGAGCCCAAACATCACCTTACATCTCAGCACACACGGAGTAAAATATTTCTACAAGGTGACTGCATTTGAAATACAAATCTGCAGCATAGAAACTCTTGTCTCTGTTAGCTGAAGTATATCCTTGCAACGTACCTTAGGCTGTTCTCTTGTGCCTTTCAGCAGGTCTTAGCTATCTGCCAAATGGATTATTGACAGCAATTGTAAAAATGAAGTAGCATTTCAAATCTATGTCCCTGTCGATGTCAACACTAAAGCCTAGGAGATTGTTCACAGACAAATTGATGGAGCCTGCAAACACAACCCTACTAGTACAGTGCTGATACCCATATCCCCAGAAACCTTGAAATGAAAGTTAACAATTACTCAATTCACGCCCTCTATACAATCAGTCACGCTGATAAAAAACCTGAAATATGTTGACACTCACTCTTCATTATTCTGTTCGTTAGCAAGTCCGCTTCTCCCATGGGACACAAAGTCAGTCCTATTAGCCATACCTCAGTACACAGGTATATGTGCACACAGAGCTCCAGACAGCACAAATTTGTACTGTCCAGTATACCTTATAAGGTGACTTTCCTATTTAACATGCATTATAACATACAGATGTGCTGCTTCGCAACAAAGAGAGGTACTCCCAAGGTATGTTGTGGGAATTAAAATTATGTTCAGCATGTTTTAGGTCAGATTACTTCACGTTTCTAATGAGTGAACAAAATTATAGCGTGTTCTGCTACCGCTGCACAGAGCGGCCTTAAATTTTAGTAGGCAATCACCACAGAAAGGACACCATTACCTAAAAATCCCAATAACATTAATTTATTTTCAGATCTGTTTGATTCAACTTTATGATTGGTTTGGGGCACACTATCAGCAGCATGATGAATTGACTATATGCCCTAGGAGACTAAATTTGTTGAAGTATGTTGCTTGAGCTGATTAAATGAAAGTAACTGTTGCTTTGGATGTTGGTCTGATCAACCTTAGGGGTAGTGCAAGAGGAACAATTAACTGGAACCTTAGTTGGGTTTTTATTATTTTAGTGATAAACTAGCCTTAAAAAGCCATTTCTTTATTTTTTAACTCTTCCCGCAGAGCTGCAAGGTCTTACCATCTTGGAAGAGGATGCTGAAAGCAGCAGCAGGCCGTCTTTCACCTTTGCGCTGCCTATTTCACGTGCGAGACCCCTGAGGCATGACCCCAGAGTCAGCCCTTTCCCTCCATGAGCCCCGGGCTTCAACTTCTACACCTGGCTAAAATCCTGGAAAAAGCCTGGCTCCACATCCTTACTTTGTGACTCAGGCTCATTTCTGTTTATACTCTTGTGAGCTGAAGAATGACGATGACTAGTAGCTATATAGATAAATAAAGTATATTAAGTCACAGGAAGTAAAAAGGGAAAACCATTAATTTATTTTTAGAAACCTGTTCTTGCCATTCATCAGAAAAAGAACATTCAAAAGTATGCAGCAAGATACAAGCATCTGGATGGGGTTTGCTGACCACATACCAACATTCAGACTACACACAGAGAACCATTTTCCTTCTTTAGACCAGTCTCAGACTCCGTGCCAGGAACACAGGATACAGACAATAATGTAGTAGTTTCCACTAGCGAGCCTCGGGAAAGGGTGCTTTCACCACACATGCTACAGCTGCTTTAACATGGTCTGCTTAGTCTTACCCTTTCAGTGGTCCTACAGCTGATACCTCCCTCCAGACACACCATGGCACCAGCTGATACCTCCCAAACTGTTATACACACACCTTCCATCAACAGTGTCCATACCGGCTTAAACACAAGAGAAAAGGCCTCAAGGTCTAGATCAGCTTCTCCAGATAAACAGCCCATGCCAATGCTAACCAAAACCAAATGGGTGATTTAATATGGAGCTGGATGCTCAACTCCCAAAACCATAGCAGCAAATGCAGTACGCCCACACGACCCTTCTTTTTCCTCCTCTGGCTGGGTTGCCAGAATAGCATGCATCCATCAGTAGAAAACCTTTCCAGGACAATAGCACCGCAACACACTGTGATGAATTTAATGGTATTTGCATAAAAGCTTCCATCTTTTGCAGTCTGCAGTAGATTTCTTCTGGGCAGTCATACCACAAGCACAAAGTCATACCGTATTTTCAATCTTTGCTTGCCAAAATCCGGGAAGAATCACAAAGCACCTTCATTGACATATCTTGCGGTAGATCATCAGCCAAGATGCTATGGTACAAATGATCAGACATAAATACAGAATAGGTTTTTCCTTGACTGTTAATGCTGCACTGGACACATTTCTGCCGCCTTCCTTACTTCAAAGCAGTAAAACCCTAAACTCTGAGTGATGCTTAGCCCTGAAACTTCCACCTTGGCTCTTGTTCCTCTTCTTAAGAACGATTATAAAACTCCCACAATATCATGTTAAAAAGAAGAGTTTTAAAATGTAGTCAGAGGACTCTGTGTTCATTACTTGTACCTCTATGATGTCGCTGAAGTCAGTATCTGCTCACTTTTCCTATTCACTTTTTAAAAACGTGTCCTGAGTCTGCACTGGAAACGTAATTTAGTTACCAGCCTTTTCCCTTTTTTACTAACTGAGTGCTGTGAAATGTGTTTCTCCCTGGACAAAATTTTTCCTAGTGAACCTTACTTATCAACACACAGATCCCTATTGCATATTCCAAGTTTGTTCTGCAAGCAGGACATCAGCTGACGTCAATGAAGATGTACAAGAGGCAACAAATATTTGCAATGTGTTTAGAAAACAAAGTTTTTTCTCGTTTTAGTACATACTCATCAAGTTTCTCCCTACACAGGATACAAATAGAGGGAGAGGTAAGACAGCAGGACTGGGAGCCAGGAATACGTAACTTGTAATCACTGATATCATGTTATAAGTTAAATAATTTATAAGATATAAAAAGAGCGGTTAACGCCTGCAAACCACTTAGCCTTTACATAACAGATTTCAGATTTTAAAACTCCCTTGGAGCACTTACAGTTGTGTGCAAAAAGTCATAGGTGTTTGTGTCAGTTCAAAAAAAAAAAAAGGTTCTATTTTTCAGAGCTGCAGTCTGAAAGGACATTTCAGTGATTAGTACTAATACACCACTCATAGGAATAAGAATGTACCATCCAGGTCCTAGCACAGATACAGAGCTGCCAAGAATAAATCAGATATGCAGATAAGGTAAGCAGGCGAAGATACTAAAGAGGAATGGCATTGGATCTAACGTTACTACTATCTTTTTATCAGTTCAAATCTGGAAATAGTTTCCGTAATGGCTGGAAGGACAGACTGCCAGTAGAAGGTTCAAAGATGTGAACTGTGGGAGTCTGAAGAAGAGAGAAAACACTGGCATGTGGGCCAGCCACAGAGGAGAGGCAGGGACAAGACACTGGAAACAGCAAAGGAAGCTGAAACAGCAGAACATGCGGTGCAGCACAAAGAAAGAGAACAAACGAGAAGCGAGGATGTATGCAGGGACACGGGTCAGCTGTCTGCAGATAAAGGCTAAAGGATACAGGGAGGTTAGAGCACAGGGAGAAGGGCTGGCCCTCCCACCAGGATGTAGTACTACTTTCAGAAATAGAGGGATGAGGGATACAAATCAAAGGCTAAACCAAATAAATAAAAACTCTATTTCCCTTGAGGGCGTGTGGGCTAGCCTATGAAGCAGTGGTGGTGACTAATGCATCCCAGCACGAGAAGCTTTGCTTCCTGCGCATTCAGAGCCTCCCAAGCAAGGCAGGCATTGTGGTTGTTTCTAAAAGGCCTATATTTACCATAAATTACCTTGCAGCGACAATGGAGACACCACTATCTTTTTGCTCGTCGAAGTACCGGAAAAAAGTTGTGCGCTGTTAGTCGCATTACTCCATTACATTACTTACATCTAGCAGCTGGCACAAGATGACTTAGCACCACTGAAAATAACACCGTGATAGGGTCCCAGCAAGGCACGTAGGCTGCCAACCCCCCAAAATTTGTCATTTGTAAAACCCCTCTTGAGGTTTGTACCTACAACAGAACTGCGAGTCCTGCCATAATCCCAAGTTTGGCAGCAAACATGGGTGAGGTTGGGAAGGTGAATAATTCCCACACCAGCATACACTGTCCCCAGCTAACCTGCTTTTGCAGTCTCTGAAAGTAAGCAGAACTATTTCATGCCTCTATTGCTAACTTGACTTGTACAATAAAATGTGAGGATGCGCTCAGAAGTGCTTTTTCAGAATCCCTGAGAACGCTCTCAAGAAATAAGAAGTGGTGGCTTCTGTTTGCGGAGCTCATCAGTCTGATGGTTTACCTATACAGTGACCCAACAACTCTATATGAATTGAATGCTTGATAGCTTAAGTACTTCAAACTCCCCATCACCTTGCTGAAGGACAATGCCAAAGACTTCGGACAGGCCCTCCTCTGGAGCCTGCTCAGGGCTTTTGGCTCGCACAGATCTCCCTGTGCTGACCGCCCTCTGCAGCAAATGAAGATATAGCAGAGGATTCAGCCTTTCGACAGTACAGTGCAAAGATTTACAAGTACCTTAATAATACAGAGCAGGACAGCGAGCTCTGTGCAGAGGCTAACGGGATCTCTCTCCCGAGAAGCCGCAAACCTTGCCGTACAGTGCGATACAGCCATATATTTAGCCGTACGCTCTCAGTGAGAACAGCTTCTCCCTCGTTTGCCTCCTGGAGAAGTCTCTGGCCAGGAGTGTATCAGAGGGTGGCTTGCTGAGGACTCAGCTGCGTAAGATGCCAAGCATGCCCCAGCGAGTGCTAAGCATCCCCACTAAAATGGGGAGGGAGATGAGTAAACTTAGCATTTGTCAGCCTTTCACACAGTGAAGCCCTGAAGTTTGTCATGCCTCTTACTGTCCCTTCCTTTCTTCCTTTTCCCCAAAGCGATCCTAATTTAAAGTGAGCCTTATTTTCCAACCACAGCACGTCCCCAAGCATTTCCGCATTTCCTTTTCTCAAAATCGCCAGAATCCAAAGGGTGTAATTCAAGTCAAAAGGGACATTTTTCCCTTCCTGATGCCAATAAATACTGCTACTTCCCAGGGTTACTCTCCTTGCCTTCTGTTTTGGCATGCTACTTTTACCCCATATTTCATGTCATACCCGTACAACCGCAGCATGTAGCCATAGAGCTACACGTACCTTACCAGCGCATCCACCACATCGGACCCCACAATGCCCCATTTCCCCCCACCTCAATGCTCCGTACGAGCTCTCGGTGACTGACAAACTGCCCCGCTTGCCGTCAGTCTCATACAGGACAAGGCACGCTTCCCGCAGCTATTCGGCAGACCGAGGCACATGCTTGCAGTCCAGCACAAAGGCAGAGCTGCGGCTTTGGCTGCGTATGTGCTCATCCACAGAAATTAATAAGTTATTACTACAAATTAAAATATTAAGTTAATGATGTGCATGACTGCAAGTTACAGAGCTGGAAAAGAAGTCCTAATTAAATCAATACAGTTATTAGTGCCTTGTCATCTCTGATTAATTATTAGCTTAATATGCTTCATCATTTTCACTGTTAATGAAAATAGCTGCAGTGCTATCATGGGAAGCAGGGTAACACATAGGAGAAACCAACAGAGCCGTGCTGGAAGTCCTAGCTTTGGATTGAACATCTTCCAGAGAAAAAGGGGAAAACATTTCATTTTGTGGGGTGACAGTCTGACGACATTTAAGTCGGTGACAAAAAAACTCTCGTGGTTTTCAAAGGGGTCAGATGTTCACGCAGGGAATTTCTGATTGCTGAAACGTAGGGGCTGAAGACTTGACTCCTAATCCTGTGCTTAGTCCTGAGCACTTGTTCCACTGCCTCTAAGCCTTTCTCTGAAGTGACAGGATATCACCACGGTCCCTTCAGAAGCCAACATGCAGTACCTTTCCCCAGAGCCCACCCCAATTCCGACCCTCGCCCCACCTTCACTAGATGCACTCCTTATCCCAGAACATAAGGAAGGAATCAGCATAAAATAAGCTGGCAGCCATCAGCTGCGATGTCTGGGTCCTTAGGGCACAGATGTAGCTGAGGACACCTGTCCTTTCATGCCACTGAAAGAGCCAAAAATAATGTACTGAGGTCACTTTTTTCCTTGCTAGCGAAAAGTAAAATAGTACTTTGGACGTAGGTGACTGACAGTATTTACCCAGAGCACAGGGGAGTATAGACTTCCCTCTGTTTTCCTGTCTTCTATCATCCTCTCACTGACCTCAACTTTTCCCTAACTCCTTGTAACAAGCAAGTTTCCTCAGCTGTCCGCAGGAGGCTTTCTGAGTATAAAGACCATGTCAAAACATCATGGATGGGTCTCCACATGTCTCTCCAGCAATAGTGCAAAAGTTACCAAAGGATTGGATACGATTTGTACTGCAATACATGGATCCGCTTCGTAATTAGACAGGAGCTTCATCTTACAAACAGCTTTTACAAACAAGCTCTTTTGGAAAGGTTATCAACAGAAATACAAACATGCACTTCCGAGAACAAAACTGCTCCTTGAACTCATTAATAAAGCTGGTACACAGCGTTCATGCTGCTAATGGGTGATTCAGTAAATTAAATAGACAATGTCACTGTAAAATATTATGTAAAGTTTCTCAAAGATAAAGAGCCACTCAAACAATTTCTCAGGACTCTCACCCTATCACTGTGATTACCTCATGATAAATTGCCACCTGCCCCATGAGTAATGGTAGAGCTTTCTAGTGCCATTTCATCATTTAGTCCCCTTACCGACCGATATCTCTGTTAACGTACTGCAGCAACACTTGAGCTTCCCATGCTTTACTTGCTTTCCATTTCAGTTTTGAAAAGTTCGACCTGCTGCTTATTTTAATAAAGAATTTAATGTGGGACAATCAGCGGCATACAGAAACCCCGTCCCCCGGTATTTAGATCTGAAGCCCAGCTGTTTTGTGTCAAATGTTAAAGAAATAGTTTTCTTTTAATTCTGAGCACTCTGGCTAGCCTACGGTTTGATGAGTGTACAGCATTTCTTTTAGAAATGGGCTGAACTCCAGTGAAATATTTGGCCATTTAATGAGTAGACTCTAGGATAACGATTTTCGTGGGAATCCAAAAAGAGGGAGTAAAGAAAAGGGCTCCCCGTGCTATTCTTAGCTGCAAACAGTTAGATTTGGAATTTTGATTGTAAAGCATGGAATTTATAAATGGTGCCATGCTAAATTTACTTCATTTGTATACAATTCAGCTGGAAAATCAAATGTGTTCCAGTATGTTCCTGGTTAGCATCTCGGTTCTAGTTTTATTGTCTCTAAACTGGTAGAAAAATGCGTTCAGTAAATAGCGCTTGTAAAATTTGTGTTCCAATGTGTGCGCGTGAAGGTTTTATATACACAGTGTGTGTGCGTGAAGATTTTATATAAATGCATGTGTGGGTGCACATGCATGCACACAGACGCTGAGCCGTGATTTATTTCAAGAGGGAAGCCAAGGAAATTCCCACCCCCTACCATTTAAACGATCTGCTCTTTGGCTCTAAACATTCTGTAACTTCTCAGCCAAGGAATGTATTTTCCCTTTCCAATATATATAATTTATTTTGCTGCACACATTAGTTAATGATACAGAGGTACATGATTTAGCCAGTTCTGTAAAAACATTACTGACAGTCTGAGACAGACCCATTTCATTTTGTAAGACCTTTTTTTGCTGGTGTTCCACGGCACAGCGTGAATTAACAGTGATCATCAACGCAAGGATTTGTCCCATAGACTTTGTACTCCAGCAATTTTTTGTAATTAGACTGGCTTCCCGGGGTTAGATGAGCTTTTAATTACTATATTGATGTAGGTAAAAAGGACTTTACGCTGGTTTACGTTGGGGGGGGGAGGGGGGCGGGAAGACGGGAGCCGGCTATTTTATTTCACTACTACTTTGCAGAGAATTATTCCTGGGATTTTTAAAAACAGGCGATGAAATGCTCATCATAAATCCCTTAGCGGGGGGGGGGGCGAGGCGAGCGGCCGCCGGCGGAGCCCATTTCCCAGCCGGGAAGAAACGAAGCACCCCCCAAACTTCACCCAAGACCCCCCCCGGGGCTCACCCCATCCCCGCGCACCTTCCGCCCCAGACTTACGTGGTCCCCAGGGCGCTGCGGCCGGCAGCCTGCGCAGGTGGATCTCATCCTTCTCCATCTCCTAGCCGAGCCCCGCAACCCCGCAGCCACTTGGTACCAAACTGAACTTCCCAGGAGCCCTCCTCCTCCTCCTCTTTCTTCCTCCTCCTCCTCCCTTTCTCCCCCCTCCCTTGCCTTTTTTCGGGGAGGGCGCGTTCATCCAGCCAGCGGCACCGCTTCCCCCCCCCCCCCCCTTCTCCGCCTTCTCCCGGCTACACTTTAAATAAAGGCGCCGGCCCGGCCCGCTGGGAGCGCAGCCCTCCGCGGGGAGCCGGCCCTCCGCCCACCCGCGGAAATCTCCGCGCCTACCTGCGGAGGAGGAGGAGGAGGAGAAGGCAGCGGCCGCCCTGACCTTGGGGCGCGGAGCGACGGCGGCAGCTGCCGGGCGGGGACAAACGCGCCCGCGAAAGGTCAGCGCGCCCTGCGCGCCCGCGGGGGAGGCCGCGGAGCGAGTGCCCGCGGGAAGGGAGAAGAAGGGGCAGCGCTTCGTTGGAGCTGAGCCCCCCCCTGCGGTCTCTGAAATGAAGGTGATTTAATTGTTCGCCCCCCCCCCCCCCCCCCCTTGCCTGTTTTTTATGGGTATTAAAAGCTCCCGCACCTTTCAGTGGAAGAAAAAGAAAAGAAGGAAAAAAGAAAAAAAGCCAGTCTGGGTCCGCTACTGAAGCACAGCCATCGTCTGTGAGTGCCGGTGGTAACTCCAGGCCAGACCTCTCCCCAGCTCACCTTCCCCCCGTCTTTCCCACTGCCCCACCTGGGATGACATTTGGCTCCATCCCCACCGAAACAGGCAGGATCCTTCCCCAGGGAGGCTGTGCCTGCCGCGGGGGCAGCCGGCTGCCTCCCCTCCCCAGGTCTGGGCCAGGAGGGATGCTCTGAATACCACAGGAAAGACCAACAAACTTGGGGCCTCACAGAACACCACCGGGTTACTTTTCTTTTTTTTTTTTTAAGAAATGCGAGGTGTAAAATAGCTGCCACTCGCTTTTTACACCTCCAGCTGGGTGGCTACAGTATTTGCACAGGAGTTTGAACAGGATTCCAGGCTTATTCATCTCTACAGATTTAAACCCCTCTTCAATGCCCCATGGGAATTCCCTGGTCTTCTCCAAACCTGCTGCCTGCTCTCAGGCTGTGCTGCAGAAACCCACTTAGACAAAACTGACGCAGATTTATCCGCACCATTCTCTGCCTGCTTTCTCTTTTTTTAATCTCGGACAAGCACTTAACCCTCAAAAATGCAAAGACAGAAGCGTGCAAGGACTCTGCCAGAAGAAAACAGGCTCAGCAGGCTTCCCAATTTCTGGCAGGCAGCCCCCAAGTACCCCACAATTGCAAGCTCTTCACACAGCCATGCTCCCGCTGCACCCAGGTCCTTCCCGGTCCCCCAACACCCACAAAAGGGACCTCACCGAGTGGCATCTTGCTGGTGGTACTCACCCCCAGGCTACAATGAAGCTGTGTGGAGCAAGAACCAGTTGGCCTGTGGGTCTGAGCAACCTCCTCTCCCCTTGCTCAGAAAACAGGGTGCCCAGCATCACTGGGAGGTGGCATGGGGCACAGGACTCCCCGCCACATGACAGCGAGCAGACACTGGTCCCGCTTAAATCACAGTCCTAATTCTGCTCTCAGCTCTCTGTTACCGAAATGACAGCAGGTTACGGCTCAGATAGCTCTGTGGGACTGTATTTTTAAAATTGTAAAAGCATCTTTCCTGGGTTGGTTGGAGGTTTGACACGAGGGATAGAAAACACACTGAGATAAATCTATAAACAAGGGAATTTATGCATGTGGACTTTTACTTCATGGAATATAATCCCTAGAGGCTTTGAAACTGAGTCGGGATGCTTTTAGGCTACATTTCATATCTTTTTACTCCTTTTTAACTTTTGTGCTTTTTTGAGTTAGTATGGATTTCGACTACTTTTAAAATGCACATTACTTAGTTTATTATTAGCAGAAGAGCAGGCAAGTAGATTGTGTTGAACTGAAGCCTCGCTTACCAGCTTGCTTAACCAGAGATCAAAGGCACTTGGGAGCATGCTCTTTTTCCTTTGCCTAAAATTAATTTATTTTGGATGGAGATTTGCAACAGAACCAGAATTCGGGCACAAGACCAACATATATATTTGTTTTACGAATGTGAAACACAAAGAAATCTGAAAATAATGCTGGATTCCAGTATCCTATCTCGTCATGACCACAAGCTCCATGAGCAACTGCTGACTACAGCCGGGGCGGGAACCCAGCCTGGATGTACGCGTGCACAGTGCAGGCACAGCATGTGCCTTCACCATCAAAGGGCTACCTTTTCTGCAGGTAATTCTCTGCTGAAAGCCCAGCCAGAGGCAGGCCAGCTGATCTATGACATAATTTTGTAACAAGCTTTAGGAAGTTCTAGTCTGACAAGCAGTATTTCAAAAAATTAAGCTTGTATTCCAGCCCCACGCATGGGGAAAAATAAAAATAAAGTTAACATTACTGCCCCATTCCAGGTGTTTAAGTGTTAAAGAGCAATCATTTATTTTTAGTGTGTCCTGAAAATTAAAATACATTAATTGCCTAGTATTATTTTAGAAGGTCCTGGGCTGACATGGCCCAGATTTGAGTGGAAATGGAAAAATCTCGGGGTGCTGTGGAACCTGTGCTCCACCCAGTAGTTCTGAGAGGCAGGACATCAAGTTTCCTACCCACTCCCCTAGATGAGCTCCAGCAGATCCCTTAGCTGCTTTGGAGAAGCCCATTGTTTGAAATAACTATAAAGATAATGGGAAAATCATGCATCTGCACAGAGACCTTCACTCTGTACTGCTTCCACACACTATTTCATTTACCTGCCAGTATTCCCTGGGCTCCTCCCTGAGCGTACGTAGGGACTTTGTAATTAGACTAACATCAAAGGCTGGACCACTCTTGCACCTGAAGTGACAGAACTGAGCAGTGGGACTGCTCAGCCTCTGACCGTGCACGAAAGCAGAGGAAATATGATTTGTCTTTTCAAGAGCCCCATGAGCTAAAATAGGCTGTTGAGCTGATAGGAAGCAGAGACTCTAGCTAGTTTTCTTCCTTAGCGTGTGATAAACCCAGTGTGCCATCTCAACACATACTTGCGAGAAGAATGGTAAAGGGACAGAGAATCTACTGTCTATGCAATAAAACAAAAATGCTTTCTTAACAGTTAGGAAGGAGACAGTGCTGCTTGGCATCCACACCTATAGTAAGTGCACTTGCTGGAAATATTTGTCATCTGCTCCTGCAAAATGTATTGTGTACCTTTATAACAATAATAATGCAGTTCTCAGCTCTTGTGATTTGGAGCTGAGCAAAGGCTCCGGATGTTTGGGGTGCTCGTGCTCTGGGGAAATGCCTGCCTGTAATGCCGGCCCCACCATCCCAAACAGCAAAACAAACAAAGCAGTCCACCAACCACCTCTCTGCCTCGTAGTTGCCTCTGAACTATTTTTATGAACTCTTTTACACTTTTGAGGGGCACGCAGTGAAGGCAGGGATACACTCCAGCTCTCCTTTTCGGCTGGGGCATCCGGAGATAAGAGCCCATATTCCCTGGCAGCCACCCGAAACAACACGAACACAATCACATGATGATGAAACAAACCCTGGCCAAGGCTGTGACAGCAGCGTACCCCCTGCCTCCTCGCCTTCAGCACTACAGGCAAAACACTCCCTGGCTGTCATCGATGCACGCGCAAAAAAAGGTAACAGATGTGTTGTATATGAGGTAGAGAATCAGGTTCCAGAGAGCCCTAAAAATCACAGGCAACACAGGAAAGATAAACAGGGAATGATAAGTCAGAATATAAAAACTAAGGCATACCCAGAGAAATTAGCAGGTAGTAAGATTAAGATGAACAGGAAGAGATTTTTTTCCACATAATATACTGAAACCGTAAGATTATCATGTAAATTATCACATAATAGTAAATATAACAAACCTATGGACACAGAGCATCGTTACATTTCCATGCGACACAAGTGAAGTCAGAAGCACAGCTTTTTTTAAGAAGGCATGAGAAACATTTAGGAAAAATAGGTCCAATGGTGTCTACTGTACAAAGTAGTCTGGCCATAATTTTCAGCTCAGTAAGCTCTTAAGCCTCTGGTTGTTGGAAAGGCATTTGTGGGGAAGGATGTTCTGTTTCTTATCTCCTTTCCTTGCTACTTACCACTGACAGACACTGGGTCCTGGGCTAGATGGACCTCAGAGTATGGCAAGTCTTTTGGCTGTGTAACATTTAGCATTTATGTAGAACTCATGTACCTAAAGCACAGAGTATTTTACTTGTTATGGAACTCATTTAGGTCAAGTATGGTTCTGTGTTGGAATTAAGCAGATACTGCTAAAAACATTATTTCATCAATGCCCCAATCTTGCAAGTGCTTCTGTGCATGCTTATATTAAATATTACTTCTGTGAACAGTCTCTGTTTTTTTCTTTTTTTGTGTGATTTAACATTTTGCCAAAGTTGAGCGAGAAAAATGTTACTGTTTGTAAATAGTAATGTCTAGTATGCCAAATACATGCTCAAAGCTGAAGGCAGTTTAAGGACTGAATCAAACAATGTCTATAGTGAAAAACACCCACTGCTTCGCAGGTCTTTGCCTGTGCCAATGGCAGAAGCAGGTTGGGGGTCACCACACATTCCCTAAATTAAGAATAAATATTTAGAATGACTGATTTTCACAAGTTTAGACAATGTAAGAGAAGTGAAAAAATGAAGTTCTGCATAAGAGCAGAAAAAAATCAGAACAACCCCCCGTGCTTCTGCATATGTGAAGACTATTCCCTTTCTCACGTCCCCATGAAATGCTTTCACTAGTTACTATTAGCCACTACGGATATGTGCAGGGTTTTCCCATTAATGCTGCTGAAGTTTCCAAGTGTCATTCTACAGAAGTTAGAGGAACCTCCCACTTCTTCCCTCTGCAATTTACGGTTGGAAGTAACACCACCCAAGAGCCCAGCCAGGACTTTGAAATTAAATTAGAAGATGCTGTAAACTGTGTTCACAGGAACAGCAACAGAGAAGATTTGACTCAGACCATGTGAGTCACAGTTGGTCTCCAATTCTCCCCTTGCTACTGATGGAAGGAAATTATGACAGCCCAGCTGTGCTGGCCAGAGGGGTGGGGGAGTGAAACTGAGCCCACTCCAGTTTTTTTTAACCCTCTGTCTTTGGATCCAGTCCCCCTCTCTGTCCCAAAGCAGATTCAACTGGACCCAAGCTACTGCTGATCTGAGTTTTCCTGACTCATTTTTTATGATTGCCATCATCACTTTCAAGCTTCTATAGGAATCTGCTGCTGTGCTTAAAATTATCCTTGCATTTAGAAAATGTTTTCCTAATCTCAATCCCTTCTTGCTATAGGGCAAGTCTATCAGTCCATGGCCACTTCCATTAGACATGAAAGTGTACGTTCCCTTCTCTTTGATCTGCGTGGCTACCAGTTAGCAGCAGCTATTGCTTACCTTCTTGAACTGAAGCTTCAGGTAACCAGCACAGGAAAAATAAGAACAGTTTTCACGTACCTTTGCTTTTCTTTTTTGGTGCTATACAGTCCCAAGCAAAAATCAGCCCGCAGTGCTTCCATGTGCAAAGTGCAGCTGCATGCTGTGACCTGCTTCTGTATCTTTGGTCTTAAGCAATGAAGTTTAAAAAAAGAAAATTGCTTACCAGAAGTGACTCTTAGAGCTTTACTGCCACTTGAATCATACTGAGGAAAAAAGGGTGAAGTATTTACCTGTGACTCGACTTGCCACTCTTTGCATTTATAGGAGCCAGCATCTCCCGACACACATTTAGTCTGGGTGTTTACTGTAACTTCTTTTTTGAACCTGCAATTGTTACACCATTTGTAAAGGAAGCAGCAAAGCCTTTTCTTACAAGATACAAAGAGGCACTAACAATGACTCAAACTAATACCCTTTTAGTGGCTTGGATACTGGAAGACTGTAGCCCATGTGCTACAGTCATCCACAAGACATCTACAGGACAGAGACAGCAGAAATAGCGTCCTGCACAGCCTAGCAGCCCACCAAGAGACAAGTTTTTAACACTTCATTAACGGTAATGGGAGTTTTGCCATGAGCAGCAATGGTTTTCACATGCCAGGACCTAAACACTTTCATATCCTCATTAGTTATCAGCAGATATGCCACTAAAACAGCTCAACATTTGATAGCCACTGGAGATTAGACTCTGAAAAACTCAGATTTGATAGCACTTCCAGAAGGCTCTGCTGGTGCTTCTAGCCCTTCCGTGGGGCCACCTGCCCCCCAGGATAACAGAGGTCACCCCTACAGTCCCAAACCACCCTATTGTGCTCCCTATCCATCTCACCTCCTAGGCAGCCAGGAGCCCAGACTGATGCCACAAATGATGAAGCCAAAGGCCTTTTTATTCCCTGGTGAATTCTGAGGGATCCCTCCCTTCCCACAGCTCCCACCTCCCTGCAGGGCAGGCAGCGGAGCTGCCCCTCTCCCCTCAGGTGTTTCCAGTTGGCAGCTTCGCCGCAGCTGGGAAGATGCTGAAGCCACTCTTAACTCTGTCCAGGCTGCTGCCACCTCTGTGCATGTGATCCTGTCACAAGTGCATTTTATGCAGTGGTAGCTGACAATTTAAGACCATTATTTTACAACACCACTTCACAAAAAGTAGCAAGTTAGGACTTGGGTAAATGAGCGAAGACCTGCAGTTGTAACAGTACCAGATAGTAGTATAACAGCAGAGAACCTGTTGCACTAATATTTGGATAATATTACACATGATCATATGTCTGCTTTTTCAGAATTTAATTAACATAGTGCAAGTCTCCATGGTCTACATACAGCAATTATTTCCCAGGTAACATACAAATATTATAAGGTCTTTCCATGGACATGAGACTTTAGCAGTGAAATTACACATCTGACTATAACTAAATTGTAGCTTTAAATTCTATACTTTCATATATTC
Organism: Harpia harpyja; assembly: GCF_026419915.1. Taxonomy (NCBI): domain Eukaryota; kingdom Metazoa; phylum Chordata; class Aves; order Accipitriformes; family Accipitridae; genus Harpia; species Harpia harpyja. The sequence goes on along the minus strand of NC_068955.1, from coordinate 30,361,116 downwards.
AGTTACAACTGCTGGTAACAGGTGTCTGCTAATTTTTTGGTGTGTTTGTGTTTTTTTTTAAAAAACTGGTTACATTATCTATTTTAATATCCACAATTTATCTCCAAGGTGTTTGTGGTTTAAACGTGTGAATCATGAATTCAGTCGGGACCTCTGTGAAGCCTCCCTGGAAACAAGGCAACAATGAACTGAGAATCCAGCCCACGGCTGTGAGTCAATAGCAAATTCTGAGAGATTCACCAGTATTTTCCAAAACACGAATATCCAAGGACCTGCATGAGAAACTTTGAGGGTGACAAGCTGGTTAAAGAAACAGTTGTGTTCACTTTTCCAGCCTCAAACCTCCATGTTTCTGCAGGACAGGTATTGAAAGAAAGAAGTGCAGAATATTTTGAAGAAGAATATTTTAATATGCAATCATCCATCTGGGACAGGGCATGCAGATCTTAGCAAGACAGAGCATCACCTGCAATAGATGAGTGCTGGTCTTGGTAATCAGGTATGGTTCTGTCCTCATGGATGTGTTTTTGAATGTCAAATGGATCCAAGAAAGAATATAGACATTTTTACCTTGTGCTTTGAATCTGTATAAATAAAATAATGCAGCAGTGATTGTTTCCTGGTCAGATTGAACACCACATACTTTCCAGCAATGTATCTGTAAATATTACTAGCTTGGCTATACCCAACTGGGTAATTAAGAGTAACAAAACCATGCCAGTTGTTATTGTACACAAATGCACCAGCAAAATGCATCGCTTACAGCCCATAACACACACTGATGTTTTAAAAGCAAGTGGCTGACACTGGGTCCGGTGTGTTCCCGCAGCCCAGGTCTCTGCTTTCTTCAAAGCACTACCGGTATAAATCAGGGTGGGAAGTGAGGCAAAGCAAAAAGGGATGACAAAACCAAGGTGACACAAAAGCCTATAACTGTTGGCTAGGCTGAGCGACGAGAGGGCTGGACAAGAAGGAATAAAAATGCTTGATAAAAAATGTTTGTAAACTCATGGCATCTCATTCACTGTGACTAAGCCAAAGTAGAACTTCTCCAATTAGCTGTTGCCGCACGCCTGGGTAGGTGTGACATCCAGGCCATTTCTTCAGCTTTAATGTCACCTTCTCCACCTAATCTTAATAAATCTCTTTAATTGCACCACTTGGGACTTAATCCGTCATTTGAGGATTTTTTTGTAGCTCACCCTTAAGTCTGTCAAACAGACATCTATCTGCAAGAAAAGAAGAAAGGGTGTTTCACTACTATTTTTGTCAGGACTGTGATCCAAGAGGTACCAGATTAAGGAGTTTTCTTTCAGAGGTGAGCTGCCTTTCAGGAGAACTCGAATCACGGCAGCCTCTTGCTGACCACAGATGAAAACAGTATTTGACGGGTTTCAGGAAGTTCTGTGTGTATTGTTTATGTAGATCAAGGTGGAAAATAAATACATTCACACAAATTTCTGGTGATTCATATTCTTCTCAAAACCAGCTCTTGAATAGTCCCTTTCAAAACATAGGACCTTCAACAGCTCTGAAAGTTTGCTGGATTCTTGTATTGTGCCTTGACCCGTGTCTAGTCACTGCTCTTCTCGTAACTTGTTGCCATAGTCTGGCAGTTCTTTTTCAGCTGCTGGGTTGCTGACATGCTTCGTCCTCTGCTCCTACGTCACAACAGATGTGATGGATGCAATTTTTTGCCATTAACCAGGACCACAGCAAAATATGTGCTTGGCAACATGCCTGCTGACCCCAATCCATCTGTGTTCATTCTGGGACTGAAAACGATGGGGTTTTTCCCATTCTGTGTTGCTGCACAAGAATAAGGGGGAGATCTGGTCATTAGTTACCACATGCAAACCTATTTTATCAGCTATTCCAATGATAAATTAAAACCAAGAGACTAATACTCGGTTCTTTTACACTAACAGCAGGTTGAATTCCTGGGGGAAGATGCCAACACATATACTGAAGATGAGGATATCCACAGCTATGAAGTGATGTTCTCAGCACAAGGTCTGGAAGGGGACCAGTGACACAGTAAGAGACCTTACAGTGGCTGATTCTGCTCCAACTCCTTTTTCACATGTATAACCTGCACACCCAACAACCCACCCACCTTAAAATAATGGTACCTGAAAACAAGTCCTCAGATACCTTTCACTGTCAGATAATAAAGATTATTATTTAATTATTGATTATATGCATGGGAACAATAAACCTGAATAGAATAAAGAGAAGAAATCTCAATGTTCTTTTTGAATATTTGTTTAAATACTTAAAAAAATACACTTACTATAAACTTATAAATACCTTTAATTCATCAGATGTTTTGGTAACATCTGGAAATATGTAAAAACAATTCTGAAAAATGACAAGCTAAAAATCTGGTTTCAATTCTTAAAAAAGCTTTTAAAAATCTTTTTTTCCTCTGCCTTAATTTTCATACCTTTATCAGGTATACTTATATAAGTTCTTCTCCATGAATCTCGTGTCTTGAAAGACTCACAGACGCAATTGATCTTTATCGTGTTCTTTTAAAACACAAGGGGGCACCAACAAGCTAGTGGAGTAAGATAGAAACTATTCACATACAGTAAATCAGAAAAACCTGTTATGACTCTTGATAGTCTTCTCAAGTGAGACAGATTTTGAAAATAAAGGAAAGCAATGCAATGCTTTATCATTCCTTCATCTGAAATGACTGGGAAAGTAATCCTTGGCATGTGCATATTATGCTGCCTCATTTCTTTTATTAGCTCGAATTTGGATTATTTCTGACTGCAGATGGTTCTCTAGGAAGGTGGAATCCTGTTTCCTTGCTTTTATAAAGAGGGAATCCAGCTTCTAAGTAAAAAAAGTACCAAGTGCCCCCCCCAAATGCAAAGTTGAGCCAAAGAACCATTAGCTTTCTTTTTAACATAGAAATATCAGTGATGCTTGTGTTACTCAAAGTTCCAGTCCCTTTTTGATTTCTTTGTATTTCCATAATAAAGCCAACTAAAAAAAGGAAGTCTTGAAATATAAATTAAGATATGAAAGTTCTTAATGTAGCATGATCCCATCTATTGCAATATGGGCATCTGCACACTCAAAGAAGTGGAATTTGCCCCAATGCGGAGGGTAAGCACGAGACCCACCACCATGTAAATCCTGAGAGCAGAGCTGGGGTGTGATGCAAGGGGAATCTAAGCTCTGCTTGCTCACATTTCTAACTGCTGAATTTCTGCCGTGCTTTTCTAGTCCCATTGCAAGATCCTGTGACAGGTTGTAAGGTTACGTATGTGAAAGATCAGTTGCTATTCATTTTCCCACTGTTGCTCATAAAAGATAGCTAAATTCAAGGGAACATGGTGTTTTAGTGCAATGAATGAAAGCAAGTCACTTTGGGGACTTCAGTGAATGGTTTTGACAGAGTACTTTTCTTTCTAACTTTTCCATTTTTCTCTTCTTTGACTTCAGACACTGAAGGTTTCCTCCCTAGGTGTTTCCCGCTTTCTTAGGTACACTCTCATTCTTCCTGGATTTTTTATGTTCTTCTAATTCTCAAGGTAATTATCTGTCTAGCCCTTCCCTCTTCCCAGGCTAAACAAACATTGATAGAACTAGTTTTCAAAGGAATTAACACTTTCCAGGTGAACATGAGGTCTCAGAGGAGACTCCACTAACTGAGAGCTCATTTAGGTGGGACCCTTAAGTCCACAGGTAACAATCACAAGGAGGAAATATGGTTTTTGCAAGTGCTAAACTATTGTCACTCATTTAAAATCACAGCTGAGCCCTGCACACCCCTGTATAGAGTTAAAATGGTTTAGCAATGTAGTCATACCATACACAGGACGACTATTCCATTCATATGATGATGATCCAAGTATGAAAGTTTCAAGCTTCTATTATTCTGCTTGGGAAAATGGTTCTACAATGACACAGATCTCACTGTTAAGATTTTCCTGATAATTTACCATGTTTGGACCTGCACAATTGCAGAGAATTGCTTTTCCCATTCCCTGTGTTCATATAGGTTCTGAACTGCCTGTTCACTATTGTGTTCGTCTGTCTGCCACATTCAGGAAGAATTTATTAGTGGATTTCAAATAATGAAAGCTGCAGATGGGATAACCTGTACTATCAATTTATCTGTCCCAGAACAAAGATGGAGGTGGTTTTGCAGAACCAAAGGCAGAAGGTCTCTGGGGAGGTTCGGGAGACCAGGAGCAGGGCACTGCTGGATTAGAAGTCCCTCTGCATTAATTGCACGCAGGTATAACCTTGACTGCCATGTAATCACAGCTCTTAAGTTTCTTTGCTCAGATACCCTCCAATTTGTAGACATGAAAATACAATTGCTTGTAGCCATGAAAATATTGTTTGTTATTTCTTACCTATTTAATGTAGGTAGAACTGCTAGTTAATGGTTTCCAGATTGAGAAAACTCTTTTGGCTTTGTAAATATATATGTGTTGAAGAAGTAAAGTATTCTTTAAATTCATCATAAACTCAGAAGTATCCCATGACTTAAAAATGGTTTTGTGGATAAAACAAGAAGAGGGAGTTAAGAGACGTGAATCCTTTTCACACCATTAACTACCTTGCTTGTGAATATGAGTCAGCTAACTTGTCTGTGCTTTAGTTCTCATGTGTAAATGTTTACCTTCTACATTACTGACAACAGGCCCAGTTACCAGGAAAAAAAATAGACCATCACTCCTGCAAACTTGAGACCGAAGCCTGGCTTTTCCAACCTTAGCAACAGTGGCTTCCGACTGCGCTTACCAGCCCTTGAAATCAGGGAAGTCTCTGGTTTAATAAAGTTTGTAGGTGTGTGAGAGGGGCTTTTTCTTCAGTCCCTTAATCTTAAATAGTTGGTGTGATGGAGTATAGGAGAGGAGCAGGTCAGTTTAGGAGTGTCCAACTGTTGCCTAAGCCAAATTTTTCTCCCCTTCTTTTTACTTAATTCCAAAAACACTAGTGGTTTTACTTGTATTATGCCATATGTCTCCAACTATGTTTATGATACAGGCATTTTTTGTGTGTGTGTGCTGGTAGCAGTGTTAACTCCTGCACTTGCAAAAGCTCGAGTTTTGCTTGCGCTGAACTGCACAACATCACTTCAAGCAGAACTGTTCCTGTCTTATACTGCTGGGACATTCAACAGTCATTTCATTCACTACAATTGCCAACTGAACATCATCGCCTGATGCTTTTGTTCAGAGCTTCAATGATCAATATTCACTGACACCCTCATGTTTTACTTACTTTTCATGAGTCATTATTCCTACAGTTATTTTCATGTTTACCTCCTCTCTTTCCCTTAGATAAGTACATTCTATTCATTTTGCCTTCCTCTCATTTATGTTCTTTCCCTCTTTTATCTACAGATATTTTACATGTGTGCCCTAGACTTCTGGGATGCCTTTGATAGATGCCTTACATTAAGCATGACTGCAGCATCCATCTCTGCAGTGTATCCAAACAATATACAATACAAGTGACAACACCAGGGAAGCTAGCCAAGGACACCAGAGCAATCTCTATCATTGCAAAAACTGTCCTGGAATTTTTAACATTCACATAAAACATCTGTTTCTCATCCATGCATGGTACTTAATATATCTTCCTCAGACATATGAATCAACTCTTTGGGGATTGGGATGCATTGTTTTAGGGAAGCAAGGTAGTCTGTACATGAAAATGAAATTATACAGTGATTATGGTTCCACATGAATAACTTTCGGTGGCAGCACTGGCTTAATCCATCCCTCTTCCTGTACATGCTGGGCCTTTTATTGCTGCACTCACTCTTTCCCCTGCACTATGGCTCTGCAAGCATATGAGAAACTACTCAGGTAACTTAGCTGAATGGGGGAAAAAAAAAAAAGAAAAAAAAAGTTTTGTTTTGTTTTCAGTTGAATCAGTTTCTCAAACCATCTCACAACATGACAGCACACATGCTGGTGATGGTCCAGCGCAGGAGGCAGCGCTGAAAAGGGGGAAGAGCTAAGGGCTACTTGGAACATCCTAAATAACCATGCTGCTGAATGTGGCACGAGGGCCTGAATTGGAATCAGTCATAGAAAAGTTAGAAAATGCCCCATTGTGAATACTGAAACTTCTAACATCATGGATGTCAAGTCTGATAGAATTTCATTTCGGGCAGCAATGCAAACTTCTGAACTTTATTTCATTCACTATGTCAACTGTGACATGTAAAGTTCCAATCAACCTGAAATAAAGTGTTCTTTCCAAAGCATGGAACTTTCCTGCAGACAGGAAATTCTCTTACTAACCAACCAAGTAGAAATAAAGTCAAATGATGAATACAACCTGTTTTTCTTGCTGTTACATTTAAATTTCCACCCAAGACAATTGAAAAAGTAGAAAGAGGCTCTTGACGTGATAAAGATAATGCTGCAAAAGCAAAGTACCTCAACCTTTCCAAACCCCAAAACTCACTCAAAAGTAAAGCTTTCCAGCTGTAGTGCTGTTTCTTATCTGTGCTGTGCATGTTTGCTGCAGATTTCCCCTTTGTTTTGCACACTAAATTTGTATTGATGACAAAAGGAACTTTGATCTACAAAGCTGAATTTTATTCATGAGCTCTAGAGCTGTACTTTAATTGGAACTAGTGTTTCCTGAATGCATTTGATACATGCAAAACTCAAAAGCAGTTAGAAATCTCAGATATATTAGATAATATAATACACCAGGGAATCAGAAAAAGATAACTAACCTGAATACAGAAATGCACAGAGCTCACATAACTCATATGCATCCATACATTCAGCCCCTCTCCCCACTTTCTACCCTCTGTATTTGGCACCAGTGCACAGAAGTCCATTTCCAGTGACAGAGGCAATAGCTGCCCCCTCTTCAGGTGGCTCTGTTTCAGTGGCACATCATGCTAGAAACAAAATGAGGTAGTAATAAATATGTACTCCTTGCCTTCAAAGAACCTGGCTGTGAAAAAAGGGAGGTGGCGGCCGTAGTTCCAGAATTTTGAGAGTGCGTAGCTTTGCTGTTATTGAACATCAAACGCTCAACTGATGAGAAAAACCTGATCTGGCAGAACTATACCAGCATCACCTTCAGCATTGCAAAGCTTTAAAAATTATGATAGCTCTTGTGATTTTTGTCAGGATTGAGGAAGACACCCTTTCATCCTAAATGCACTTCATCGCCCTTGTTTCTGGGGAGTGAAAACCCACTGACTTACATTTTCTGTTGAGAACATAATGCAAACTAGTAGCAGGGAATAAAATCCTGAGGATGTGTTTCATCTGCTTTGGCCCGGGTCTGATGCCAAGAAAACCTCCAGCAAGATGAAGGGGTAATCGGCATCGGATAGGACTGGCATCAGAACTAGGAGAGCCCAAGGTAGCTCTGTTAAATAGCTACTGGACTTGCAGGGCAAGGAAAACATTGGAAAGAAAAATGTTTAGTGAGGACTACATGGTCTGAATCTGGCTCCTTTCACTGGTGTAATCAAAAGCAACTCCGGTTAAGTCAATAAAGTTACAATGGTAAGTGGGAATAGTAACAAAAGTTTGGTAATTAAAGAACTTTGGGATGATGTCAGACAATATAATGTTTAAGTTTTGATAAGAGGCTAAAACAGTAGTTCGAGAGTCGTCTAGTGTAGAGCTTAAGTATTTATACATATTTTATTAGCATTCATTTTATAATTACTAAAATGTTATTGTGCCAGATGTATATTTATAAATACCACCGGATTCACTGCAGCACCAACTTTATTTATGTGATAAATATTGACATGTTTGTCTTAGAAAATGGTCTCTTTTGCTTGGGCATCTTTAATTAGTTCCACTTTCTGTCATTCTCTGGAATTGATTTTTGCATGTTTACTCTTTCTGAACTGTGTGTACAATCCTCGCATAAATGCCAGAACTTGGGTGATATGTTGTTCATCTCTGAAGCTTTGTTAAAGTGTTTTGAAAAGTGAAAAATGGAGGTTTCTATAAATCTGCCAGAGAATCGTAGCCAGTTTTGTTTTTTTTTTTTTAGAAGTTGAAGAAACTTGGAAATGGGCAGGAAAAGTTTAAATGTGTTTTCTTTAACAGTTTGAAACGTCATATTTCATGTTGCTATTATAAACAGTGAAATGCCCTATTACCTTATTTGGTTAAAAAAGCCGACAAGCTATATGCAGTGGGTATTCTGCCTTAAAGACCTTTTTTTACAACAATTATTAATTACAGTGCATGATAGTTGGCATACCATATTGGTGCTACTGAGCTGAGAAGCCAAATATTGAAAGTTACTGTTTGAAGGTTCAGTTCACAACCTCTCTGTTTGGATTAAGAGCAGAATGCTTGTGTGAATTTTTTTGCAAAAAGTTGATCTTCCAATGTTTAATGGAAGTGGTATTATTACACAGGCCATGTCTCCAAAGTCGTCTTAAAATGAACAACAAAACAGTTTAAAATGCAAACATACGTTTCATAAACTTTGGTTTATTTGACTTTTTTTAAATGAGGAGATGAATTTTACAGCTGACAAAGTAGAAATTAGACAGTATTGTTTTCAACAAGCATCCATTCTGAGGTTTTTTAAGCTTCATAACCAAGATTTCTATTTATCTTAGATTACGCAATACTCAGGGGCTGGAAGTCTAGTCTGTGTAAGAATTTTCACATTGCTCTGCATCCCATTTTCCAGGTTAGTTATCTGTTGCAATCTATGCCTAAACATAGATGTAGCATTTAAAAGCTCTGTCCTGGTCTACAGTGTTCAGACATGAATCACCACATAACTTCCCAACACGTTAATGGCATTTATTCAAGAGGAAGAAGTTGATCTCACAAGACACATGTCAATGCTTGCCCATGTGTTAGGTGGCAAGTCTGGTTTCTAGAGGTGTTAAATTACAAAAAAGTATGACTATCTTTATATGAACATATCACCAATGTTTTAAATGTAAAAGTGGAATAAAAGAAACAATTGTGGAAGATTGAGGAGAGAGAATTTACCCAATAGGACTTTGCTCATCCAAGATTCACATAAAGAACAGTGTTTGAGGTGCTGTAAAAGTCCACCAGCATGATATTCACTGGAGTTTTACAGCACAAAATGGGGGGTGGATCTACATGTACAAATGCACTGTGAAACAAGAAAGTTCATCATCTTCAGACCCCTGCACTAAGGCACTGGCATCTGAGCTTTACTTCCTTTTTTCCCCTCACAGATGATCTGGGACGATACCAAATACCATATAGAGAATAGCCATTCTGGCATGCTCTGGCCAAGTGAAAGACTGTCTTTTCCCTCGAAATTCATAGGTATTTTGCTGGTTTGGGTATGGGATCAAGTCTGCCAAGAGATTGTTAATACTTGACATTACGTGGCTCTGTAAGTGCCTGTGTTACTACCAGGTAAGTAATCCAAGATTGTCATGAAACACAGCACCAACCTTAAAAGTGAAATAGAAATGCTCTTTACTTTTTGAAAATTTCAAATTCAGCATTGTTTTTCCAAGTTCAATTACAATAACAAAGGGAGTTCAATGATTTTAACTTGCTTTAATTGTTCTTGCCTACTTACAGGCATGAGAAAACATGTCTATGATATAAACCTCCAGATTACCTGTCTATTAGTATAAATCTGAACTCTAAACTCTGAGTTAAATGCAAGCACGAAAGAGTGGTTTGTTTCATTTCAGAAAGATTTTTCAGTTTTGTATCTGAAAATAGTGGTCACTGAAATGTAATTATTTGATGGGATGATGTGTAGTACAGGAGCTAATCCTGTCCTTGCTAAATTCTAACACAAAGGACAGTAGGAACATTTGAATTCAGGTGCAAAACCTGAAGCGTGGGAGCATTTTCCTCTAGGATTTGTGCCCATTACATTATAAGATTCAATCCAAATTGCCTATCCAAGGCCCTTTCAGTCTCTGGCTTGCTCACTGGGGCAGGTGTCAGAGCACATCATTTATGGAGTGTCTCACTGGCACATTTCCCCTCGCTCGGCAGAGGGCTGGCAAAGTAGCTGTCTCTTGTTCCTACTAAGTCCTCAAAGAAGGCATAAAGCAGTACCTAACCCAGCGTGTCTCTGGCTTGGGAGAGAATTTCACTTCATCAGTTTAAAGACTCCTGAATTACTGTCTGTTTGTCAACTTTTCCAATAGCTGTTAGTGTATGCAACGAAAGAGTCCGATGGGAAATGTAACACCAGGAGTCACCAAATTCTCACCCTCGTGTGAAAACCGGAAGACTTATAGGGCAAGTACAGAACAAAATATGAGATTTTGCTTCTGCTTTGGATGTCTGGAAAAGTGTCAGCTTCTCACCGTGTGTGCGTGGAATCACTCTTCATCTATTAGCAGCAGATTTTACCATTCATTGTTACTGCCAAATCTGAACAACCAGTAAAACTAAAATATTGATCTAGAATATGTGCGTACATTGCACATAATCAGCAGAATGGTCTATTATATGAGTACACTTCACATTAATAGAGTTCTAGGGGTTAATGAGATTAAGAAATATCACTGAAGGCATTGGGCAAACTGGCAAATCTTTTGTTTTTCGTGAGGGCGTGCAATTAGAAATGAGTCCAGTCTCATTCTTAGATCTCAGACTGAGATTGCAAGGTCTGCAGAGGAAGAAAAAAAACCTGTAACAATCAGCCCAATGCAATATGAGCTGTTACAGACATGTAGCTAAGAAAAATTACAATTGAAATTTAGTGGAGCGAATAAAACCTTCTAGACACAAAACTAAGGTACCCCCAAACTCACAACATAGTCTCAGAATTAAATCCAAAAATTGGGGCAGTTTTCCAAGATAGTGTTTATTCAGCACCTGTCTCTAGGTATCATTATGCAAAATCCAAACCTCATAAACCAGATATATAATCAGGTTAAGCACATAGCTCTTTTCTTTGCTTCTCTTGATTTGGATTATACACCTCCAGCAAGATGGTCTTAAATTTTTAATAGACACAACAGCTGTTCCAGAATTAGTAGAGAAGGGAATAGCTGAATGGAACGAAAATGTTATCAAGTAAGTAGAGCTAATGAAGGCGATTCTGAACAAGTTTTGTCAGCAGTGTTTCTGGCTTCTGAGAATCTGAAGGGTCTTGTTTCTGGGATGTCAAGTCACAGTGGGGGAGTTGCCGAAAATAAAACATAATTTAAGAATAAATATAAATCCTATCTAGTTTAGAAGAACTCGTCATAGGGTAACAGTTTCCCACAGGCTTGAATATAGTTAGGGAAATGGTCCTTCTAAGGACATTTCCGTTCTGGAGGAATCCCCCTTCAAAACTTCAACATGTTATTACAGAGTCACTGTCTCCAGCTGCCAAAAAGAGTCTTATGAGAAAATGACTACTCTGACATTTCCTTCTGAGGTCTCCTCTTTCTCATTTTCCTTCTGGAGAGCTTCTGCCTGGGAGCGTGAGTCAGTGGCAATAGTGGGATTCATCACATCATAGGCTCTGATCTAGCATATAGAAATACATCTTTTCCATAGACTCCTATAACCCATTCACTACTGCTTTATCTGAATGCCCTTCAGCAGTGTTTAAGCAACAAGACTAACATCTGCCATATGCTTGTTCTCTCATCTTCTTCCCAGTGGGAGAAGAGTGTACAGCGGAGTATGTTTTATAATATACACACATGCTCATCAACATGCATATAAAGGCACACACAGCGATGTATGCAAATTAGAGAAAGATCAACATCCAAGACATGTTCCCTGCACTTTGTTTGGAAGATTGTGACATTTAGGATGGTAACCAGCTCCTTTGGTGACATGCAAAGAATCTTTGCTATTTATGTAGGTGAATTTTACCCTCATTGTAGAGAGCTCCACGACACCACTGCATCACTCTAGCCAAGGATGTTTCTGTATGTTATTCACAGCAGTTGATATGTAGGAGTTGCTCTTGAGAGTCCAGGAGCATTTCTAAAGTCAATGCAAGCTATAGGCTTGACCGACCGATTGTAAGACCTTTAACCAAGGGCATTAAAATATTGCTTATTAGTTTCCATGAGTTCTATCAACACAAGATGTGTTGTGCTTTGAAACACCCAGGCTGCAGGAAACAGTGCATATGAAGGAGTTGCATTACAGTATAATTAAGTCTGAATTAAAGTAATTGAATTGATATGAAGCAGTTCTAAAATATGATCGGTATTTAGATTGAAACTGTAAGAAACCTGGCCTTTTTTGTATGCAGACTACACAAGATTCTTATGCTTGTCTCAAAGTGCTAGTCCATGGGAGTTTCTGTGTCTTGATTCTCAAAGGAATCCTAAAAGTACAGCAAAAGTTGCAGGAAAAAGGAGAGCAGGGTAGTACTCAGAGGACCCAGTTTCTGTTATTCACGTAATGTATGACCTTTAGTATCTCTCTGTGCCTATATCTTTTTCTATTCTTGGTTTGCTTAGATTGTACCTTCTTAGAAACACTAATCGTATTCGAGCATTATCAGTACCATATTTCAATAAAACTACTATTAATTTAAAAAAAGTAAGGGGTTGGGGGATTAATAGGTGCTTTGGACCAGGACTCAGTAAAACAGAGTTCACTTCTCAGGTCCAGCAGAGTTCCTATGTGAATTTACACAGGTCTTTCCCTGTGCTTCCATTCCCTATCTCTAAAATAAGTAGTTTTGCTTCCTTTCTGGGTCTTGCCTACTTGTATTTTAAATTCTGTAGTGCATGGACATCTAACAAAGCGTACATATCTACATACAGCACCGAGCACAATGGGACCTCCAGGCAATGATTCTAGCATGACACAGTATTACATCTACTGATTTGGATCAAGTTTTGCCCAGAGTTGAAGAGCTACCATATATGCCGCAATGATTCACAATTTTTTCCAAGCCTGGAAGACAAATCAGCTTTAGAATTCAAAACCAAATTCAGATAATTTGTGAGGTTCACCAACTCTTCTAAACTTTTTTGTAAGTCTGCCTCTTTAGATAGTGAGAAAATGTAAAACTAGATAAACTTAATCTATTTTTGTATTTTGCTATCAGATCTTTACACAGCTCAGATTTTCACTTTACATCAGCTGCAGCTACAGATAAAATTACAAATCTGAATTCCTTACTGAAGTTAAAATGTATTAGTGTTGGCAGAACTACTGTATGGATTCCTGTATTTAGTCGTTGTTTGATCTTGAAGTTGGCACCAACATTGTTATACATGTACCAATGGAAGCAGAAGGAGATGCTGGCATTGTGTCTTCTTTTAAATCATCCCATAAATACAGAAGTATTTACCCCACAGTCGATCCTATTGCTCATAAGCAGAACTTGGAATTCAACAAATCTAATAGCAAACTGCTATACAGGAAAATTAAATTTGAAGCTTAGGCGGCAGTTATTGTTCCCTCTTCTCCATATTTACTGTGCCTTAGAAATTACCCTTCTCTTCCCACTGCAGAGAGACCTCCTTTTAAGTGCATTTCCCTAAGGAAATGAGAATGTGTATCTACTTAATTTAAAAAGACTGAATATAACTGTGTTTTGGAAATTTTTTAATCTGATGATGAGCTGCAGTCCTTCTCACTATGCTGCAGACACCATACCAAAACAAACAAAGTATTTGGTAACACTCTTTGCTCTCCAAGTGGATTTGCACTCCTCAGAGGACTAATGTACTAAAGTAGAAGGCATAAACAGAGGCTACAGACATCTTTGGTGAGAGTCTATGGATTTCAGCTGAGTCACTACAGGGATAAACGTACTGGGGCAAATTCAAGTCCTTTTCTTTCTGTGGACATTTCAGTTACTACCTAGACGTACCAAGTAACTTCTCCTCTGAGAGCCTACAAGACATGACACTTGGAGCATATGTGCTGGCAGGAGGGGACATTTGTTCTACTTATTTCACTTACAGACAGCTCTACATTATAATTTTCATTCTTTATGGTAAATAACTGTTCCAAAATCGTGACAGTAAAAAAAGAAAAAAAAAAATTTATTTTCAGACAGCTATCCTTAATCCCAGCCTATCATCCTTTCCCCTCACTAGATTTTTACCTTATCTTCTGCCTTGCTACTGTGTACTACAGCCAAGTTCAGGTTCAGTAGGAAACTAAGGAATTGTTGGTTGGTTTGTTTTGTTTTGTTTTTTAAATAAGGCCTGCTATTAAAATGGAAGAAAATTTCTAGGAGAATAAATAAAACATTTCTAGTGTGGCAAAGTGAGTATGCCCTCTTTCAGCTGACAAGATCATTTCAAAAAGGATCAACACATCTTCTACTACAAAAAGGTTCAGTCAGGCCCTTCTACCTCTCAGCAGATGTCTGAGCTTCATTTTTTATTTTAATGGGAATTGGTATCACCAGAAACTGGGACACCTGTTTCAGCCCGTTAGAGAAATGGGGGATTTTACTCTCTGCTTCAGCAGGATCAAGATTTCACACGGTTTAAACCAAAATAAAGGTGTTGAGCCATCTTGGTAAACAGAGAATATCAGGTAAACAGGGCTAGAGGCCGATATATAGTAATTCTTGAGAGCAGATAAATGGTAAACAGCTGAAGTGCACCTATATTTATGTTAATCTTAGCTTACTGAAGATGATGGGGAGTGTTTGCTTAAAATAAAAACCAGGGCTTGACCAGCTGGGAGTAGGACCAACTTAGTAACTGCATTGTAGCTGATCTAGAAAAGGAGTGGATATCTTTCATATAAACAAAGTGAAATACACAGACCTTGGTTCAATCATTGCCAAGTATGAAATCTCCTTAAAAATCACTTCATATTACCTCCCTCTAAACCTCATGTGACGATTTGATGAGGAGCTGAAGAAGAAGTAAGGAAGAGTATATCAGAGAGATTAACCTGAAGAAGAAACATACCTATGGCTAAGTTTATTGGAAAAGATTCAGCTAGTTCATTAAATACTGCAAAGGTTTCCCTTTGCTGAGTTGCATGAGGAGTTTTGCTGGGAAGTGTTTTAAGCCAATAGTCCTTGGAAAGACTTTCTGAAAACTGAGTGTTAAAGCTGGTGTGGCACTAATAACCAGGTAGCTGGCTGAAAAGTACACAACAGCAGAAACAGGAGCCGGAAGGATCTCGATTCACCTCATGACATGGTTACTTGTAAAGCAAGGTGTATACTGTGTCTCGGCTCTCTCTCTCTATCTATTGGTAATAATATGCATCAATATCACTCCACTGGCTGCTGGGCAAGTAAATTGCATTAGGCAACTCTGAGCAGGATCTATTTTTCATTATGTATATTGGGGGGGGGGGGGAGAAAAAAACCCCCAACTTTATCTGAATTACAGATCAGGAGAGCTGAAGAAAACCCCAAGTTATTTCTCTGTTTTCCATTTCTTACATAATGAAAAGTAGACCATTTATTTAAAAATAATGGGAGATATTATGTGGGAATTAGCAGTGATGAAATATTTAGTCTCCCTGAAAATAAAATTCAGCGTGATGTTATTATTTTTTCACTTTAATCCTTCAAAATACATTCTGTACTCAAACTCTTCAAATTAAATGATTTTTTTAAAAACCTTTAGGGTTAGAAAATAATAGTTCTTTATAATAGTCTCAGCTAAACTAAGTTATATGCTGTGTGAACTATGCTACAATAACAGTGTACACTCTTGTCATGTGTATTATTCAAAGACCTTCACAAATGTGAACTGCTTTTCCATCTGAATTATAATACAAAGTCTGGTTTTATACTTGATTTCCCTGTCTGTGATACAATCTTTTGTTTAAAGATTGCAGTATGTATATTTTATCCCACCCTGCTACCACTCCGCTACTATTTTAGACATTGTGAATAGAAGAAAAATGTATATATGTGTACCTTTGGGTACATCACAGGTCCATCTTTATTCCTATGTATGTTTTAAAATAAATTCATACTTAACTTTTTTAATAAATACATCTAGTGATATAAATGCTAATACATGCATGTAATATGTTACTCATTCTTGAAATAAGTAAAACAAATTCAGTTCTGATAAAGTATACTTCAAGCTTATCTTTCCAGTATAGGTAGTGTTCTTTTAAGCATAAAACACTTGCCCTATAAGTCGGCAGCATTTCTGTAAACCTTTTTCTCTAATTGGGGCTGTCTCTAGGTACTGTCATGGTTCAAACAGTATTTAATCATGATTATGTGTAAGTATACTGAAATATCTTTCAGAATGGCTCCTGTAGCATGGACTGTAACAGAATAATGCAAATGTAAGGGAAATGCTTATCTTTAAAAAAGTGAAAAGCCAGTAAACTGTCTTTTGAAAGCTTTCTATAGGCTGAACTAGTATATTGAATCAAAGACCATCTTACTGAATGTGTTCTGCACACAGCTACCCACACACAGGCATGTCTGAGTGCTCTTGCCTTTGTCAGGCCAAATCCTGGCACTTCCAGGTGCTCACAAGTTCCCAGCCTAAATATTCTTTTAAAGTGGTTTTCCTTTGATGAAATAATAATTAACCTCTTTTTCATCCTTAACTTTATTTTAACAACGCCTTCTAGGTCACTCTGACAAGTGGAGCTACTGGAAGCTCTCTTATGGCACACAAGGACTGTGGCTGCACTATGGAGCGGCACCCCATGATCTGGAAACGTCGGGGTGCACCCAGCCTTGGCCTCAGCCCCACAGGAGGACATCCAGGCTGATGGCAGTAATCCCTTCAGCAGCTGGGAATTGATATGGCAATGAAGGAAGCAAGCAGCAGATGAACAGATAAAAGTTTTGAAAGATAAGGAGCATGTGTTATGGGGAGAAGGTGCTCTTGTACCTACTGGATGCGCTGTCTGCAGCCCAGCTTGGCACAAACTTCATCCCTATTTGATCAAGTTTCAAGACTCCATCAGGACAGGCGCCGCTTTCTTCAGGGCCTGCTGTTGATTTTATTAAAGCCAAGGAAAAGTTCTTTTTTTCAAGAATGGGCAGAACGTCCCAGCTCTTTTGCAATATTCTCCTTTCATTGCTGAAGCGTGTCCGTTGCGGTGGCTTTAAAACCCAAGTAATTCTGATTCACCAATCAATATTAGTCATATAATACCAACACATAGGAATAATTGTTTACACCTGACATTAAATTGAAAAGTATTTAGGGCATATATTTGGATATAGGGTCATGATTTTTTTCCTAGTTTACTGCTGCATAATTTAAAAAAAAAAACTATGCCACTAAAATCCTCTGAAGATGTCTAATTCCTCTTCATAGTCCCCTTTGTATAAAGAACAAATATACTGCGTCCACTATGCTATCGCTCAAACATAAATCCAGTGCTGGGTAAAACCAGATTTACCACAGGTTCCATTTTGATTATCTCTGGAAAAATACTTCCTTTCATCTTTTCCATTTTTCTGATTCTACACAAAAATTGTCATCAAAAAACACATTACTAATGAGTCAAAATTAAATAGATTTAGCATCATTCACTTCATACTTGTTTGAATAACTTTTCCCTGGAATTCACACTGCAGATCTCATGAGACCTTTCCGTGGTATCGACATTTCCTCACCCAGCTGGGTCAGAAACACTGCACTAAATGTTCTTGTGCTACTCAGAGCCTTCACTTCTGGCCAACACCAAGCAATGCACAGGCATGCAAACAATTAACACAAACTTAAAGGCTTGCTGAGCTCCACAAAAATTAAGTACGTTTGGTTAAAGTTTGGGCCACAGTTTATGTCATATACGTTTAATCAAAGACTAAAATAGCTGTTTTCAGTAACAAGGGACAATAGCCATAATTCAGAGGCCTTAACTTTCATTCAGTCCTTATTCAAACAAAGAACAAATTAATGAACAGAAATGAGCGAGGAATTAAAGGGACTCTTTAGAATAACAAACTACCAAAGTCCAAAGTTACTTTTTATCTTACATAAATGTGAACATGCCAACAGACATTATAAACCTTTCAATATTGCTAGTATTTCCAGGTGAGCATTTCACCACTAATGTTGGGTTGTTTTTTTTACTTCCTATAATGACCTACTTGGATTCTAAGACAATAAATTCGGGGAACTTCATTTTCTGTTTATAGAAAATTCACTTTCTGGTTGTTACTCTTCAGTGCTCAAACGCAGCACGGCAAAGTTGTGGCTTGCCTAGAGTTAAGCTAGACTGAAGTGATTTGCGGCAGATCTAATAAAAAAAACCTTGGGAACTTCAAAGGCAGCTCAAGAGAAAATTATGTGTCTTAAAGGGAAAACAACGTCCTCATTTTATTATAAGTACTCTAATAATGTTAAATTCTGTCACAGGTTCTTTTATAAGATGTCATATACATAGAGGTCAGCAAAGGTTTTGCTACCATATTTCTCATTTGCAATTATTAACTTCAATACTTTACTGTGAATGTTCATCTCTATCAAATATGTCGTACTTGATAACCATCAGTTAAACAGAGATGTCAATTTAACAGTGTCTATTTTAAATATTATTTCGATGACAAATATGATTTATTTATAACATTTTAAATGTTTTTCCCATTTCTGAATTGGAAAATGCTTTCTATAGGTATGTTTGCAATATGATCTCTAGCACTAAATTCAATTAAGCATAGGTTTATTTACTACTGTAATCACTGCAGAAAAAATGAAAGTGTTACTTGCACGGATACTAACAGCAGAATAAAGCAATCTAGATGAACAGTGCTCAGAGGCTGGGATTTTTTTTGATTGCTCTGAAGGAATCTGTTGAGAAAACAGGATATTATTTGCATAGTGTATCAAAATGACTGTTGGTTTTCCTTTGTGAAGGCACAACAAACTTCCTGACACAGATAATATCCTAGCAACTCTTTGTGGTAACTGAGACACCATTACAGCAACAAAAATATTTATAGTATGTTTTTATGGCAGCTATTTAAAAAGCTGGAGGAATTGTTCTGTATTTCTAAAAATGGATGCTAAGAGTAAGCCCTTAAAACTATGCATAGTTTAGAATCCAATTGTCAGTGTTTTCAATAAATTTTCAGCAGTGTTGCAATTTTTTGTTAGAAAAAGATTAGAGAGGTTAGAGAAAGACTAGCAATGTGGCAAAGTTCAACTTTTACTAAGTAAATTATGTCATGGATATATAAAAACAATCAAATATCAACAGAAAGCTGGCATAAGACATCTTTGAGCTGGCAGGGAAAAAAATACTTATTTGAATATCCAAATATTCAAATTTCAATTTATCCAAAACCTGATTTATTTAAGGATTTATTTAAGAATAACTTAGCATATTATTCATAATGTATATATACAATTTATTGCATAGTCTTAATTTATATACACATTTAATTTTGAAATTTGCTATACTGTAGAAAATTTGCATGAATGTGAAACTCTTAAATGAAAAACTAAAGAAGTATGATAGTAAAAGGCCAGTTTCTGAACTACATTTACACTATGGGGTTGGTTACTCATATGATCCATTCCATTACAGTCAATGGGACTTCATTGGTGAGGAACTTCCTGAGGCCCCTTCTTGAAGAAAGTATTTGCTGCAGAAGGATGATTAGGTAAATGCGTAAGTATCTTCTGAATAACACTTGTTCATATGTATGCTGAAATGTCTTCCATGGTGCCTTGCCACAGAAAGTGAATATGTAACCAGTTTAAAGCTGCATTAAATTGGTATACAAAACCAGTTTGAAATTCAATATCCACTTGTATTTCATGAAAACACTTTTCTTCAGGTGCAGATACAGGTACTTCATTGTTTTTCTTGTGTTTCAAAACTGATCAGAAAAATAAAACTTTAAATGAAGAAGTGCAGTCCCATTTACTGTGAATGAGCTCTCCTGTACACATTTCACTGGCTATAAATAGGGTATTTCTAAGACCTGATGATATCTCTTTGGAGAATACTACATTAAGAATCCAGCATGGCAAACATCTATATATTTATAGTTTTACAGCATTCTCACTGAATGAATTTAATTATTCATTTGCTTAATGACCTAAGTCAGGAAAACCTGTGTTCAGAGTAGCCTGTCATCAATCGTTTTCTTAACTTTAAACATATGTCAGGTCCCTGTGAAGCTGACCAATCCATTAGGTCACTTGGAAAACTGTAACTTTTGAACAATTAAAAGAAGTGGGATGTAGTTGTAAAGAGTGTTATAACCTAGTCCTCCATTCCTTGAGATATAAAAGTCAAGACTAGGCAAGTCAGCTTATGGTTTTTAGCAAATGGAAAATACAGCTCAGCATGCTTAGCTACCACTCTAACCAGGATCTGTAAGAAATTGCAAAGTTTTCTCTGAATACAGGAATCTGTGCAGAGTTTAGCTTAATTTGTTTCATTAACTTAGTCGGGAAATATGATATAGTACTTAGGAACGTAAACACTCTGACTTAGGAGTTTGTTGCTATATGAGTAAAGGGCTCTTTTCTCAAAGTCATGGCAGACATGAGCATACACAAAGATATTCTGCATAGCAGAGAAGGCCACCCACAAAGTTATGTGAATTTAATTTTTGATTCACATTCCTCTTCTGCCATAAAAGCCAAGGTGGGCCATGGCTGTTTTCCCATAAAGTGCTGAGAGGGCTCAATCTGAGTCATTAGGGCCTTGAACACAGAACATACCCCCCCGCCCCGACACCCCCCGAAAGATTCTCTTTTTGTACATACAACAGAGTAGTGAATTCCCCAGAGGAAACACTCAGACTAAGGGAAACATTGCAAGGATGTCATCCTTCTGCATTTTAAAAGAAATTTCCTGGCTGCCATCAGACCTAGTTCCTAATGCCAACGAAAGGACCAGCCACAAGAGGTGCCATTGCTGGAGAAAAATCATTTTGGTTCTTGGCACCTATGTTTTACAGCTGCTAAGCATGCACTGTGGGTGGTCGGAGCCATTGGTTTCCCTTCTGCAGCCGACAAGAGACAGCAAGGGAGATAACAGCAAGGGAAAAGGGAGAGAGAGAGTCACAGAATGGAAGCTCTAATCTGAGACATGTGGAGCCAGATTCTCTGGAGATATAAATTAACTTGTCTCTGGTTATGTCAATTTATGATTTTGATGTCTTGTAAAAGTGCATTTTATGTCGCAAAGAATGGAGGAGCAAAATTAACCCCTAAAAGCAAATTTCTATTGAGTATGTTCTTCATCTTCCACTTTAGGACAAGCAAAAAACAAATGAAGAATAACATTGGTATATTTTCTTAACATAGGCTAAAAATCCATCCCTGGTCCTTTATCATTATTTGTTGTTGTATTTATCTGAAATTTGAACAGACATGTCTGCTTTGTATGACCAGCAAGTGGCAGTTCTGGGGTATACAGGGCCAGTAACCTTTTTGTCTGATTATTTTTAAATACATGCAAAGCAGTTTCTGGCATTCCAAATATGTGTATACATATTCATTGTCAGGTCGTTTCTTTTTCAGGTTACTACTGGCTTCTAACAAAGATCCCAGAAAAGGGCTTGCTATAATTCTCTGCAAATATCACTATTTTAGGATGATAAAATTGGAAACTAGGATATTCCCCTCTTAGAAGAAGTTGGAAACAACTTAAGATCAGCAGATCTGCCTTAATTCTGTCTACATTTTTTCCCAAAAGCAAAGAGAAAACATGCTTTCCCTTACAATCTTGACAATGTTGGTGCTTGATTTGCAGCAGACAGCAAATATACAGATAAATTTTGCAACTTGTTGCAGGCAAAATGAATTTCTCTGTTCCCTGGTTTCTTTATTGGAAAAAATGAGAGCTTTCAGGACAAGCCTGTCTTCTAAAGGAAGGTGTGAGTTCAACATAGACAGATGTATCCACACTAGCTTTAATCTGTCTAACATGGATGATAATGGGTGGAAGCGAAGATGAACATGTTGCCCAGAGAGGTTTTCAAGATCCAACCGGATAAAGCCCTGAGCAACCAGGTCCGGCCTCATAGCTTGACCCTGTTTTGAGCAGGAGCTTAGACGGGAGGTCTCCTGGGGTCCTTTCCAGCCTGAATTATCCTGTGGCTCCATGGTCCCATGTGGGAGCACCGATGGCAGCACAGACAACAGCACACCTGCCTACCCAGAGCTGCTGATGCAGTCATTGCTCCCTTTTTGTCTTCTACAAAATGGTTGACACCACCAGCAGTCTCTTCTCACTGACTAATGACGTTAAAGGTTACCTCTCCACTGTCCTCTTATGTTTTTCCCAGTGGCAGCTATGGAGATGAAAGCCTGTGACTCTGTTCTGTTCTGCCCATGGGACGTCCTGAGAGTCCCCAGGGAGTGAGCCAGGGCCAGTGCAGACCGTGTAGGGCTCTGCAGCCTTTCTGAGGGCACCCCCACACTCACTCTGGGTGACCCACACCCTGTAGTGCACTAAGGCTTTCCAAAGCACTCTAGAAGGCAACATCACATGAGATGTACTGCTTTTCCTACCATGTGATGTTCAAGAGCGTGAGCCAGCAGTGTGCAGCCTCCACTTGGAGGTAGCAGTGGGGCAACAACATCGAGCAAGCAGGAATCCTTTACGCTACATTTGCAGGAAAACATTTTTGGAAAGGCCATGCTTAACAGCCACATCTCTGCAGAGTTCACTCACCAGAGGGGCCAAGCAGCAGATGGAAACCAAATGCAGCAGCTGTCCTCTCCCCTGAGGGACATAGATGACCCTGACTTTGCAGGGCTTCTGCCTCGAAGGGAGCAGAGATGCCTGCGATGATACAGATGGTGGCCCTGGGAGTCAAGCGCATGGTGTGTAAGTTCAAAGAACCTTATCCAGCAGCAGCCTTGTGGGCCTGCAAGTGCTTGACAGCTGTGTGTCGTGCTGCAGAGCCCGGGAACTGGCCTTAGGCAGCTTTGAAGGGCAGAGCCTGATCACTCCTGGGTCAGAAGGTGATGGGCGGGGAGCCCAGAAATAGATGTCCTACTGTCCACAGGCCATGAAGTCCTTTCCTATCCAAAAGTTTGCTGCTCAAGCACTGGCTATCTCATTCTGGGAGACAGCTTGGTTACTCCAGTGATCACGAGTGACGGCCATCCAGAGGAGAGTGGTTTGAGCTCTCTGGCAGCAATGTGAAGCCAACAAATCTGATACTGTCCTGAGCAGCAAACCCTATCAGCACCTCAGAAGAAAAAGAGGGTACTACAAATCACTCATCAAATACTGTGTCAGTTTGTCCCTCACAGGAGGAATATGGAAACAAACTGCTAAAAAAAGCACCAACTATATGCTACCTTGATTTTGACAGAAACTGGGACCAAAAGTCCAGCCCTTGGGCAGCCCATTATCATTCTGACTTACTGAGGATAAGGGCTTGATTCAGTTGCTCACACACCCGTGTCTCACCCCATTTGACCCACCCCAGCCTAGCTAAGATATTTATGTGCTAGAAGACTTACAGGACACTGCTGGAGTTCCAGGTGTAGACCAGGCAGGATACCCTAGAGCATCTCAGATGGCACTAGATGACTGTAGGCATCAAGATCTATGTCTTTGCATTGACTTTCACTCAAAACTAAAAAAATCCACCCTGTCAGACAGCACACAGTGACGGGCACCATATGGGAGCACAGAGAGGTGTATCCCTCTTTGTGTATATATAATTTTTCTCAGGCATGCTTATGATCAAGTCCAAACTTCTCCTTATCATCACCTTGTTAGAGTAACTGTTCATTTACTATGGCGAGATCAGAAGTTTCCCTGTGTAACATGAAGTTGGCTTCTTATGGGAACTTGTGTGATCTCCAGGAGTTAACATCCTGAGGCTGAATTAGTTTTAGCACCTCTTTATTGGGTGGGTAAATATTTACACCAAATTGTCCAGAGTTTAGCATAACAACTTCAATTCTTCCTGGCAAGAAAGCCAGCACAGGTCACTTTGTCAATGACAAGGCTTCTAGATAATTAAACAACACTCACTGGCCACTAATTTATATGCATTATAACTCAGACTTAAGAACCTAAATAGACCAATAGAATAAACTTCACAGACACTAAACACTTATTTGCTGTGACACTATTTACATTCAGGACTACAGAAAGCAGTAAATCAAAGGAGGACTTTAGAAGAGGAAGAAGAGATAACAGTCTTCCTTTTCCCAATATTAACATTTAACATTCTTTCAGACATATGCATTATTTGATGCAATTGCTAGAAAAGCATTTAGTATGGAAATTTTAGATAAGGATTTGAATGAGTCAAATAACGAATCTTGCTGAAAAATACACCTTCAACTTTCATTTAAACTACCCAGAAGTGTACACAGAAGTACACGTATGTTTTTTCCACATATGACACAAAAACAGTCCTTTAAAACTCCCTCCCATGAGCATGCACTGAGTTTCTGTGTGTGGATTGCAGCACATGGACCCTGGGCTTTTAAAATCTTCTTGGCCTGGAGATGTCACAGTCTAGGCTGAGTTCCCTGGCAAGTGTCTGTGACACTTACAGCACACTGTGACCTGATGATAGTCCAGCTGCTTTCGATCAGCACTAAATCTAGTCCCGGGCACACTTCTGTTCCTTATTAGACATGAGAAATACACCTGATATGCCCTTGTCATCTTCTTGCAGCCCTTACTCTGGGCTTAGCTCAGAGGCTTCAAAAAACCATTTTGAACCCATTTTGCAGCAAAGGCTAATTAGATTTACCAATACCCATGCTTCTAAATTCTGTTCTTGTGGAAAGAAGACCTGGAAAATATCTTCAGGCGTATTGTCAAGCAAGCCTGATGACAGCTGGTCTACCATCCTGATAGCCTGATATTATGTTATATTCCAGTAACAGATGGACACATCAGGCAACTATAGCAGTCAAGCCTCAGCTGGTGACCAACAAGTGGAAGTCCAGATTTCTGCCTGTGTTTGTGAAAAGGACAGCATCTGTGCATGTACATATGTACAATAACAGTTACACACAAAATCATGTTCCAACAATGCATAAAAGAGAGGTAAAATAAAGGAAAAAATCACAGTGGCAACAAACTAGAAAACAAGCTAAAAATGTTATAACTGCTTTTTCTGGCATAGTGACAGGGCCTACTGTGAGATTCTAGTGCCTGGTGTGAAAAGAAGCAAAAGAAGATGCATAAAAACATCTTAGAAGTGATTGCTCATGTGGCAGAAAATTAATATCACAAAACTATTTCCAGGAGTGCTATGATTTCTTCTCTGCTTACAGGAAATAAGTTAAAGAGCATAAAGAGTACAAGGAATATTCTATCAAAAGGGCACTCTCCACAAAACTAGGATAGAACAATCCCATCTGGATAAGCAAAAAAGGTTGGGGTTTTGGGGTTTTTTTGTAAAACTTATTGTGAACATTGAACACAATGAAGCTGAACAGGCAAGAAGTACAGCTAGAATTGCAGGGGTCATTCATCTCTGCCATGGGGAAATAAATAAATCAATTTCTGTTAATGTTCTTGGGTTTTAGTCCCTGGTGCTCAAATTTTGTAACCATTTTTATTTTTCATTATTTGATTTTAATTAAACAATTTTAAATTATGTAATTTATAACCATAACATGTATGGAAAAATAATTTCCCATTCCTTTTTCTCCATGCAGTAATATTCAAATCAATGTACGAGTTTCTTTTTGCTTTGAACCTGGTACTTCTGTATTTCACAAGAGGTTTTATTTCAGGAAAATGATCATGAAGAAGATAAATTACATTCTTCATTGCTTTTGTATTTCCTTAGTTGTTGTATCTTTTACTCCTTTTGGCAACAAATCAAAACCATGAGAGGTGTCTTCCAGTTGCAAGCAGAGTTTTATGCATGCCTTATCACATCATTAAATCAATTGTGGTAGTGATTTCTCAGCTTTTCTTGGCTGTTCTTTCAGTCGTTTTTGAGTTTTCCCAAACATAACAAGGTAAAATTAGTGCTAGTATTCAACCATTATCCACATCATTTTTCAAATGGGAAGTCTTTGATACATTTTACAGTACAGGAGATCTGTCAATTAATGAAGTCAGCTAAAAATGTAGAAAATATTCTTAGTTCTAAGTGTTATTTTTTTACATCCTGTTTGGTACTGCATAAATGTATTGCTTAAGGCTGCGGTATATTTTCTTTTGGGGCATATAAGAACTGAAGGTACAAGCCCAGTTGGATTTCTCATGGCAACAGACTTGTCAGCAGATGTTTATATTTAATCCCTCTCAAGGCACTGAGAGATACCTTGATGCCTTTCAGGGCAGACATGGTGGTGGTGCTTCTTAATGCCAGAGGAGTTTTCACTATCATAAATAAGAGACCGTATCTCCCACACTGAAAATTAAATATATTTGCAAACAAGCTCTATCAGATCAAATGCATCAAGAGGCAGTCTCTTAGCCCCATGGGTGTCAGCATATGTGGTGATCTATCACACAAACCAAGGCTCCAGCAAGTCGTGTTGCCTCCTACCAAGTGCTGCTGTTGCTCACTGCTTCCCATATTAGGCAGGGCAGCCATGATAAACTGTCCTGCTCTTGAACTATTCCTGTAAAGACAACGTCCTGACGTTTTTTAAGATCTGTATTGCTACTGGATTTGTGTACTTCTGTTTGTATACATTTTAGATTCAGAGGTCTCCCCTGTGCTGGAATACATCCAGTCTCACAAGCAAGGTCACATTAGGGATAGTTTTCTTTGACAGCTTCTTGGGGAGAGGCGTTTTCTGCATTTTCTGTACTCAGAGCCCTGGGCTACAATTCGTCATTAGAGGAATCTTTGATGGGGACTACTAGATGTTTTAAGCATGCAAATAAGAGTAAATAATTTGGAACCCTGGGCATATTATGGTGTAAGACCATGTACTCATCTAATATTTTGCCATATTGGGAGCTGCAGTCACTTTTCTACCCCAGCCTGTTGTGCCACACAGTCCAGAAAGCTTGCCTCTGACAGAGTGCTTGTAATCTAAATATAAAAGAAAAGACAATACTAAAATATTGACCATTCAGTGTGAAAATGGAGAAATAGAGGGACAGTATCAGTCATCAGG
Source organism: Harpia harpyja (assembly GCF_026419915.1). Classification (NCBI taxonomy): domain Eukaryota; kingdom Metazoa; phylum Chordata; class Aves; order Accipitriformes; family Accipitridae; genus Harpia; species Harpia harpyja. The sequence continues at coordinate 30,334,214 of NC_068955.1, read as the reverse complement.
TCCTGATTCCAACTCTCAGACACCCTAACATTTTCAGGCTTTGTAAGTGATGTGAAAAACAAGGACAACAAATTGGTGTTGAGGATGTCTATGGTATCAAGAACAAAGCCAGTGGCACCCCCATGAAGCTGGAGGGTGGGAAGCAGGATCTTCTCAGAGACATGCTGAAAGATTGATTGGAGGTACAGAAGGAGGAATAAACTAAAAAAGAATTTTTCACTGGTAAAAGCTAGAGGACAGGATTTCAAGAACAGTACTATTCACATCAGTGAAGGCTGACAGATTAAGGAAAATAAATAAGTGCTGGAAATAATTATTAGCCATGGTAAAATCATTACAAATATTGCACATCACTGGAACTGTCTTCTGATCTTTGATAATCCAAGTGATGATTCCCCAAGAAAGTGGGTCTTATAGCTACCAGTCTATTCAGATGATTGAAGCAGTGGTTTAGGCTTCCCCTATACTGACATAAACTGTTACGCTCAGGTCAAATATCTATATTCTGTTGCAAAGGTCCAAACTTGCTTTTAAAAAAAAAAAAAAAAAAAGAAAGGCAGTCCCACAATCGTCTGTTTTCAGAACTTGGACATCAAACCAGGATGTCCTGCAGCCTTGCGCCCAGCTGAGGAAGGAGAGCACTGGCAGTGTGCTGGAGACTAAGTTAGAGACATTGTGGGGACAAAGACATTGCAAAATCACTAGAAAATCCTGTTCCCCGAAGTTATATCATCTGATGTTGAGCCATGAGTATTTTATTCTCTTTAACGAAGTTATGGATTTGAAGGGACAGCTTTGCTAAGCTAGTGTCATAAACAGTCCACGCAAACAGAGCTTATGAATTTTCCAGGGAATTGAATTCCCACTAAAGAAATCTTTCTTGAAGCTGTTCATTTTCCACATGAACTGGGCATAACTGTGGCAATCATTTTCTTTCTTCTGCTAAGGAAACTGAAGTCAATGAAACAATTAAAGAGTCTATCTGCTAATAGATAGGTTAGCATTTATATAGGGTCTCCTTGCAATTTACTTCTCAAAACGAGTTCACTAGTAGATGAAAAGGTTGAGAACACTCTTCAGAATATGAATCATAAATTTGTCTTTTCCTCTGTGGTGTTGCCTTTAGTGAAATAATATGTGCAGGAAATAAATGCATCTTCTTCTCAAGCTGGAAGATACATGAAAGTGCAGGAGCTGGTTTCATCTGTATTGGGCTGGAGATAAAAAGTAGGGGGTGTTGCCTCCCCACTGACATTGCTGGGAAGGGCACTTCTGCGTGTATCTTATCAGCAGTAGCTGTGGCCGCACAACCCCTGCTCAGATCAAACATTCAGCTATCCAAATGCTCAGCACCGTGCTCAACATCAGAACAATATTATTGGAAAAAAGGCTGCATTCCTTTTTTTTGAATAAGGTCATATACTTGTTAGCTTTTGAAATTTTGGAGTGCAGTCTCAAGTGAAAGGAAGTAAAAGAAAAGAAAGATATGACTCCCAGTGTGCCAGGTACAGCAATACAAGAGGCTTAAATACAGCTTTCCTTATTACTTCTTCTCTATGCAATGCCTTTGGAAATGAGGCCAATCGCTCTAGAATTTGAGGAGCAGCTTCTGAGTGCACTTCAAAATGCTGCAGAATCTAAACATGGCTACATTGAATACCTGCATATATCCAAACTAGATATCTTTCTTACATAAAATAATATGATCTCTACAGTGCAAAAACAAGTGCTTGGATTGTACTATTTTAATTCAGAGTAGTGGTTTTCAGGCCTCCTGTTTAATGACCTTGTAATAGCCTGGGGTAGATCACATTACTGCTAGATTTTTTCTGGTGCTAACTCACATTTTACTTGGCTCAATTTTTCCTGGCCAAACCAGATTGAGCTTTAATATATTTAGTGTTTGAAAGGTTGCTTAATAAACACCAGCCTGGAATAACTTAAACTATTATTTTCTAAGACCTTCAGATTTGTCCCTGAAAGGCAAAGCAGTAGAGTGATCACGTTCCAAACAGCTTTAAAGCTAAAACAAAAGTAATAATACAAATATATATGTCAAGGACTTGTGTTTTTTTACCATTCCTTTATCCATCCCACACACATTTCTTTCTGTTCCAGCCATGCTCTTCTGTAACATTCTCCCAACATTTACGCAAATCAAGTAATTACAGTTTCTGCCTTTGATGGGATTGCTCCTGTGCCTCAGGTTACTACATGCTTATCTCTTAGTGGTTTGAATTAACTGCATGTGAACACGTCAATCCAGAAAGCTGTTCTAAAAATGTGTGTTGTTTAATGATGGTATTACAGAATCAGACCAAGAGCAGAACTGTATGAAAAGTGGAATAATTTGCTAGATGAAAGAAAAGGTCACATGGAAATGCTTGATGGATGTGTTCTTCTTAGGGGACGTTTTGGTGAAGGAAATTTAAGACTCCTGAAGCCCATGTGAAACTCGGCCCAAGGAACACCAAAGAACATTGTCAGGCACACAGCTTCAGTGACAGGAAAAACCAGGCTGGGGCTCAAAGGAAGCAAATGTCCCTCATGTATCTAAAGACTAGGAATTCATAAAAAAAAATTAATTAAAAATAGCTGTTCTCAGAGACTCATTCCTCAAATCTCAACATAAAGAATATCCTATGATGAAAAACCAGAGACAGACATTAGGTATTTTGCCTTCTGCTTATGCAATTGCCACACAAGGAAGAAGTCTGTGATCTTGCAAAAATTTCTCTACTTTTCTATGACTCTGCAACTTTCTTTTATGACAATGAAGAAACATGATAACGTGGACTAATTAGGCTGCAACAAATGCTCTGACAAGGAACATTTCTCAAATGTCAAGTGCCATAAAAAGAGAGAGTGCCTTATTTTAACAATTTATTTGCAATGGAAATGGGTGAAGACCCAAAAGGCCTGGCATGATATTTACTGGCCTATCAGGCAATCTGAAAGTACATGAGTACAAGCAAAATCTCAGATTCTATTGTTATTTCCAGTATGACATATAAACCACAATCCAAATTTTCCAAAACAAAGAGGGCAATAACCCTCTTGAATTTCCTATCACAGAAATAAGCAGATTTCAGCTGTTCTCAGCTTCACCAGGCTGAACTGAAACAGAACAGTCCCATCTGTAATCATAAATTCATAAATCACTCATCCAAATTGTGTATTTTTTGTAATTCAAGGTAGGCAGGATGTGTTATACTAGCTTACAAATCCAATCCATGACCTCCTGTGTTTTGAGAACAGGGCCAAAGATGGAGCTGGAAAGTGAGTGTCTTGATGTTACAAGACACACTGAGAATTTGTGAAATACAGTTTGGAAAGCATTGCAGAGTGGCAGCCATGCACAGGAAATTTGATATGTAACAGATTTAGAACAGTTATAAGGAACAACTTCCTTTATGATGACGTCTAGGAAGTCATTTATCATCTCACAGAGGAGTCTGGCACCTTAAAGTGTTTATCTAAGGAAAGGAAATGAACCCCTGTCATCTAATAGAAACAGTATTTGATCCATTTCACAAAGAAGTACACTGGTCAAAGGAATTTTAAATAATCCTCCACTCCAGCATTTGGCTATACCTGCTTCTTGTCTCCAGGAAGCTCTCAATCCATTACTTTCCTGGTGTTTTCCTTTCTTTTCAATCCTTTCCTTATTTAGACAGCCTCTGGGTTTGAAGATTATCCAAGATTTATTCCTTTTCAGATTAAATTTACAAATACATCCAGTTACATTGAATAAAATAGCTGGTGTACTTTAAACATACCAAAAATTTAGTTTCCAGGAAGCAAACTAAGTTGGATTCACTAAATCTTCTTGATGTCTATCCTGCAGACTACAATGCAAGGCAGCCACAGGGACTACCATGTTTAGTGCCTGATGCAATGTCCATTAAAGCCTTCCCACAGTCTTCAGTGGGCTTTGATTAAGGTGTTTGGGTGGCATTATCATCGAAAGCTTTACTGGAAGAAGTGTGTTATAAGGAGGAATTTATTTTTTTTAAATGAGCAGAGAACAAAGAGGGAAATCTGGAAGAGAGGCATGTTGACAAAATGGAGAACAGAATGGGAACAGGTTTGATGGGAAATATAAAAAGGAGTGAAAATAGCAAGAAAGCTTATGAGGAGAAATGAGAGCCAGAATGCACGAAATAGTAGATTTATTGGTCCTTTGAGGCAGAAACAGAGATTTAAAACTGATTCATGAGGGCTGAGAAATCCAAGCAGGAATCTGAATAAGACACTGAGAACAGTAAGAAATTATGATGACTCTTACCATAGTATTAGGGATGGATGAGAAAGTAGGTAGGAAAGAGATCTGGGAAAAGAGAGCTCCGCATAGCAGATTTCACCAATAAGCTGGAGGGGAGAGGAGAGAGCTTCAAGTATTATTTGCTACGTCTTGATAGTGACAGCTTTAACATGGAAAAGGAGCAGCCTAATGCAGCCCCTGGCCTGCTGTCCTGAGCTTCCAATCCATGAGGGTAAAACTAAAAGACAAATGTTCAATTTGGTATCTCACAGAATATTTGCACTTTTTACAGCTTCATCTGCACAAAACAACTATATGGCTGTAGAATGGATAACAGGACATGTGCAAAAGACATCACAGGGAAACACTTAGGCATGGCTCGAGGCGATCAGTACTGAAAGTTGTAGCTACTTCCCCAAAAGAATGAAATAGAAAAAATAAAAACTGAAAAAATGGCACTGGTCTGGGGTCCAGGCAAGAAAGCAGAAGAAATAAGACTTGTAGGGAGACCAGAAGATATGATTGTTTTCTCGGGGGGGGGAGGGGAGGAATTCTGTGAAGCAGAAAAAATTTTGAGCAAAAGTTATTATCAAACATCAGCTTCTGGCCACAGGGCTGTATGGAAATGGCTGACTCTTCACGGCTTGCTTAGAGATTATTGTCCTCTAGTGCAGCAGACACGAAATATTCCTGTGAAGTGACTGATAATAACTGCAACAGGTTGAATTTGTAGTTTTGGGACAATATTGATTGCCTTCTCAGGTAGTGCAGGTGAAGTCTAGACCCTCCAAGTTTCCATTTCACTAGGGAACCACTGCATACAAGAGATTTCCTTAAAAAATAAAAATAAATAAATAAAAAAGAAGAAACCTCAGTTATCTTTCTCTCTTTTCCCCTTTACTTAGTCTCTGTTTCCACAGTGTGCCATGGTTCATCATGACCTCCACCGCATGATCCCTTTGAGTTTGCCACGTTAGGAATCTGCAGAGTTCAAAGCTTGTGATACTTTTAAAATCCCAGCTAGTCCCAACTGACTGGTTCAGCAGCTCCCCCTCCACTTTTCGTGCCGCTCTTGGCTGCCCCACAGGATTTACACCTCTTGGACTCTTTGCCTTCCCTTGCAGCCCAGACAAGTGCTGGGACAGTCTTCGATGCTTTGTTCTTGGTGCTAAACTGCTACTCAGCATGTTCCCATACAATGGGCTTACAGGGTTTATTCTGGCAAATTCCACTACATATTCACTGCCTTTTTCCTCTCCTATCTGTTATGGGACATAGCCATTGCTGTTATCTGCCTTCCACTTCCCCCTAACTTCCAAATAATGAGTTTAAGAAGAATGCAACTATCTGCCTGAGTATCTCTCACTCTGTCCGTAACCCATTTGAATCACTCAATAAAAGCTGTGCAAACATTTTTAGGAACTGCCAAAGGAAGGGGAAAAAAGACCTCCTCCCCTGTCCCCTGGTCCTGGAAGGAAACTCACCAGACTGTGACAGGTTTTACTGACTCTCATTTTTTATATACTTTTCCCTTAATTTGGAGAGAGTGCTATCTAACTCCAGTAAAATGACCAATCAGTTCAAATTCCTCTCTGATGTAAGTTGCTCTTTTCTCTGAATTTCAGTGGGTTTACACTGAGAGCTCATTTGGCTGCAGTTCTCCTACCTGACTGAACTGTCCTCCTCTGGCCTTTACTTGTCTTTGTTTAGAAGAACAAATCAGAGACAGGAATTAAACAGGCGCACGCTTTGCTGAACAGGAAAAGCGTGCTGAGTCCAACAAGCCTTTTACGCTTATCTCTTCTCCATGTTCCTGCTGTGCCACTAAAACCTTAAATCCACTCTCTCAATTAAAAAACATCTGTCTTCCCCACAAGTCATCAAACTCTTTTTTCTTTAATGACCTTACTTGGCAAATTACTCCTGTGTTTACTACCTTGGTGAAATCTCAGAGATTGAATTCCCAGTTTGCCCTTAATTTTCCATCTTCATTCTGCTTGTGCCATTCTCACTTTAGTTTCCTGTTCAGTTTTATGACAATCCTTTACACATTTTCAGTACTTCTAGAACTAAACCTCTTTCTTTCACTGAATTAATTTGTCTTCTTCAAATGAATAATCTGATCCCTTCCCCCTTCTCTCTTTGCTTTTCTCCTTTTCCCCTTTTCCCCCAGTAGACCCTGGCTTATGTTTCAGAAGGGTTTTGCTGATTTGTAGCAAGCAAGCATGCCTGAGAAAGGCTAACTCCGATTCAGTTATCTATGTGAAATAGACACTATGGCCAGGCTGCATATTGTTGTCACTTAAGTCTACATAAACCCTGAATAATGCCACTGAAATCAAAGAAAATAGATTTCAAATTACCTATCTCACATTATACATTTCAAACAGTGAGTTTTGTATAATTTCAGAAGAAAAGAAGCCAACCTCTTGAGTAGTCTTGCTGCCGTTCTTATTGTAACACTTTCATCATCTAGGAAAACACATTCAGCCTGATAAATTGTCTTACCTAACATGCCAAACTCTCTCCTTAGCAAAAGCCCAGAAAAACAGCATTGTAGAAAGGAGCTGTATATTTACCAGCAGCAAGGAGGGCAGTCACCATCCACAGCAGTCAGCTTGGAAATGACTGCTCAGCTGCAAGTGATTGCCTCATTTTTCTCTTCTTCATTGACCTCAGCCTGGCTAAGTGAAGAGTTCACCAAAGCAATGCAGGACTGCACAGTGTTGAAGTCCTGGAGTGAGAGTCTCCAAAGAAAGATCTTTGTTTAAGCTGGACAACTTATCACTGGTCAGAGAGTAAGACAATGGGGAATGGTTGAATTCTTCCTCCCCTTTTCAATGATCAACACTCAGGATGTGAAGCAGCACGTAGCCTGCAGAGCTAGAGCACAGCCAGCCAGTTTTATCTTCATTATTAAAGATCTTGTAGTTATATGCAGCATTTACAGCCTGTGGGATGTACTTGCAGCCTCTACCAAGGCTGTGGCAATATGTAATATTGCTAATATGCTTTACTTAATGGAAAATAGACATTTATGTCATGTGACCTTATACAGGTCTGTATTCAAATGTCAAACTTTCCTGCTGTTTAATCTTTCTTTAATGTTCCCAGAAGACTGGCTCAGAGTTGTGTGGTACCATAACCTTTTATATGTCTCATGACCTCTCCTGATAAAGCAGTTGATGGCAATTTACTACAAATCCCAGTCACTCTGAGGCCTAAATGTAATTTTTTTGAGCAAAATATTCTGTGTCCAAATTCATCTTTGGTACTAATCCATCAATTTTTGTACCATTTCTATTCTGCAAGTCTGTGACTATAGTAGAAGCGGACCTCTTGTCTGCCTCAAGGATAATATTTTATGCAATTGTGTCATTTGAATGGAGCCAGTAAATAAAATCATTTGCTATCACTTCAGTGTGTCTGACTTTCAATACATTCATCCAAAAATTTCAAATCTTTTAAAATCTTGCACCATCCATCAACATTTCAATGCTTCCAATTTTAGCTTCTGCCAGCTTTGATTTTTGGCGCTTTCCCATCACGATCATTTCTACTATACTCATCATTCGGTCCTCAAGAGTAAGGGGTTAGAGAACGTCTAAAAATATCATGAAGGATGTCATTAATTTCAGTCACTTCCCTGGAAACGCAGACACGGCACATTCTGTTCAGACGTTTGTCCACCTCAGACCATTCAGCCTTTCCACAGTTGCTTCCCCTTGCCACCAAGCAATGTGGAGCTCCTACTCGGGAGCACAGGGAGACTGATGCAGCTGTCCCAGAGCCCTTCACACACTTTCTGCTCTCTAATATCAAAAGCTAAATACTAGTAAGATAATTCTGTCATTGCCTGGTAGTGACTGAGAAAATTATTTCCTTAATGTTTTGGTTTCTCATCTACTTTCTGCCTACTCTGTATCTATAAATAGGTTTAGTGTCATTTGAGCAGGGAACTACAGCTTCATGTTCAAGGTTTATTTCTGCTCTAACCAAGTGGTAATGGACTATGTTGTAACATTCTTCTGTATCAGAAGAAGCAGTCAGCATTTACTTTTGCTCCAGAGCCTGAAGACGTCCTAACTGCTTCAGAAAAGAAGTAACAAACCCATTGCCAGAGAACATATAATCTGCCATCACCAGATTAAAGGATATGTAATAGCGCAGAGTAGGTGAGCAACAGAAAACAAAGAGAATGGTTAAACATAAAAAGATAACAAAAACAACAATAGGATAATGTGTTTTCTGAGCAATGCTGTGATCCACTGTTACTGAATTTATCTGAATGAGTAATTCATTTCTTATCAGTTTATTCAAAAAAGATGTACTTCTGAATATTCGCCTGTACCATTAACATTGTTTCTTGTGTGCTTACCAAGGCAGGAAATAACTCTCTGAAGAGCTTGGAAAGCAGTAAAGAAGATAGCTTAGTCCAAAATGAATTTTCCAAATGAGAAGGACAAGGCATGAGGAAGAGTGGAGTTGCTTACAAATGAAGCAGAGGACTGTATCAAGGACACCCGCTGGTGCCACTTGCTGACTGCCCTATGCAAGATCACTGGAATGAGCTTTATAAGTAGCTGGGATTTCTCACATTGTTTTCTCCTTGTTTGCAGAAATTTACTTGAAAGAATTTAAGAAAATCTTTCCAGTTCAACAAATTATGTCCTCCTGCAGTCAGATTGTTTGAGGTCAGAATTGTCCCTGTGTAACACTGTGCTATCTCTGTAGATGATTGACACCGGGCAAGACTGCATAGCCTTGGCAGAAGGGCGAGGGCAGCACTGCTGCATTATCTGTAGGAACATGACTCCTTCATTTCCTCATGCTGAGAAAAGGTTGGGAATAATGATCCTGTCCCTACTCAGCAAGGCCTCAGTCCTCTCACAACCTCTCTAATCTACAGCATATTTAAAGATCGGACCACCTTCAAAGAATCACTTGACTTTATCTCTCCTAGTGTCTGTTCACACTGTCCTGGCCAAACTATTTTACTGCATTTTATCTGCAAACTCACTGTGACTCATCCTGAATGCGGACAACCCCTCCTACTGCCGATCATCTGTCATCTTTCTGGTTCAGCTCTCTTTCTGTTGCTATTACTGTAATTGCAATGGCATTTGCTGTAGTTTAAGATGAAATACAGCTTCCCACAGTAACCTTCAGTTCTCATAATTTCTTATGCATGCTTTATTGAGGATTTTTAGGTCTGGCATTAGTCCTATCCCCATGTAACTCAAGATGAATATCTGCGGTTTGATAAGTGCAAAAGAGATAGCCTATGGTATTGTTCTCTTCATCTGAGAATGTTCAAAATCAGGTCCTGAAAGGAGACCACTTAATAATTTTCAATTTCTAAATGTTTAGTGTTGTGAACTTTTCTCAGGTGTTTGGTCATTTTTCATTAGCAACTTTTTTTCCTGCTGCATACCTTGCAGATCCATTTGTTAAAGATTTATTTGGCACAAGCTGCTTTTCTCCATGCCAAAGGACTTACAAGTTAGTTAGCCATGGCCTATGTGGGGAGAACTGATGCTTCCTCTGAGGCTGCTTGCAAACTCCTCAGAGGGGAAAGCCACCTGGGTGGGAAGGTTGTAGCAGAGCCATAGGAGCAAGAGATATCCCAAATGCTGTAACTGCCTAGCCACATCAGTTGGAATTGGTCCGTTGCTGTCCAGAGGACCAAACACTTCTAAGTAACTCCTTTGTGAAGAAGAGTATTATTATGTACCTAGGGAATAGCAAGAAGTATCCATCCAATAGAGAAAAAAATACCTGTCATGCTGAAAACAAACAGTTTGCCATACTTTTAACACCAAGATGGGAGAGCCGACATAATATCTTACTAATTCTGGAAGGGGGGTGAGTGTATGACTAGTTTGCAGCTACAAATTTTGTAAAGTCTCCCTGAGGACAGAAAAATGAGGCAGACAACCCTCAGACAGACAGCCCTTTTGATTAGGATTTATTTAAAATCTAGGGATTAAGAACTGCATTTTCTATGTTCGCAAGATAGAAACATTCATATGTCATTTACTGTTTGTTAGTAAGAAATTAAGTGAACCAAGGCCAAGATTCAGTAAAGCATGTAAAACCTTGCTTAACTCTATCCTTAAGCACCAAAGCTTTTCAGAGCATGCCTTCTTTAGCCCCACACTAAGTCCTATTGCCCTCAGTTTTACATAGGCATAAGACTTTTGTTGACTCTCCGTGAAAAGTTATGCCAAAATATACAGTCCAGAACAATCCAGAGGCAAGATACTTTTAAAGTAGCATTGATAAGCTTCCCCACTGTCTTTGTACACAGTCTTGGTATCTGAATCTGCCTTTCAACAAGTAAGTAGGGTTTTGACATTATTTTTTCATTACAAATCTTATCCAGAACAACAAATTAAGCCAAAAGGAAAAGAAGAAAAAATTACTTTTCTGTTTCAAGTAAGAATTCACATGCTATACTAAAGTGAGTGAATCTTGCCAAGAGGTATCAAGCTCCATCTACTGGCTATTAAAATGAACTTGTAACCCAGCATGATAAGTTTTGGGTCTATCTACATAAAACAAACAAGTAGATTAATTATCTTTGTAGAATTTCAGTCAAGTTCCATTCTGCTATATTTAATTAATTAATCTTATTTAAATATTAGCTGTATTTTCAAACTATTACGTCATTTGCTGTGTTATGTGAGCATAGGAGAAAAGACTTTCATAAGTACTGCATGAGATGTTAGGCTATGCATAAATAATGATTTCCATACAGCTAGACCAGAAAAGATTCTAGTGCTCTGTTTCTTACGGTACTCACATCACAAAGACAGATTTCACAAGGCTTTGACCTGCCTAGTTCGTACTTCATTCAGTCACTGAAAACACCCTTTAGTGGTATCAAGGGAGAACAAAAAGGTACTTATACCTGCAAATACTTATCTAAACAATTAAACAGGGAGGGGAGATCTCCCTTCAACTTCCATAATGTGAGGGAGCAGGGCACAACAGCAGCAGATGAGGAAATGTTGCCTGCATAGAGACAGTCTCATCCTTTGACCAAGCAGACAAAGGGAATTTGTTTTCTGCCAGCATTTGTTGTCTCAAATGCATTAATTCTGTATGTCTTTTCATATACGCTCTGCCTGTTTTCAAACATAAAATCTCAAGGACGGGAAATAAATTCAATGATCATTTTGAAGAAAGGCAACAGCTACTCATACCTGCAGTTTTTCTGTCATGTGGGACTTTTGATAAATTAAAGATAACAGTACATCAGGCTAAAGTCATACTGACTAAAGGGGCACTATTTCAGTTCTATGTATTTATGATGAAATAAAATCAGTCAACTAAAAAAACAGAACAGCAAGGCTTGTGCAATAGGCATCATGCAAATTCAAATTACCTTCAAGATACTGAAGATATACAAGGCTTGAAGAAGTGTATTTCTCCCTGAATGATGTACAACAAATATCATAGATTTTCAATCTTATTGAGCCAAAAAAAGAAAAAGAGGGAGGGAGCGGGAACAGCCCTGCCAGAAATCTGGCATTCAGAAAATTCAACAATCAGAAAAGGCTGTGATTAGTGTTAATAGAAGATAACATCCTATCCGTTTCATGTTTGTTTACTTCTAAGGGAACATTCTTGCCTTAAATTGCATCCTGTTTCCAAAAAAGCTGCTATGCTGAAGTCTTACGTTTACTAAGATTAAGAAAGTAGGTCGACAAAGTCCCGTTAATCTGTATCATGTGTCAGCTGAGTGGATGTGCAAGCTCCAGCTGCAAACGGGACTTCCTCCCTGCTCATCTGTCCTAGATGCTGCCTTGTTCCTTTTCTGTTAGAGTACTTCACAAAGCTCATCCTGCACATAGCTGGAAATTCAAATCTCTTCCCCATTTTCCTGTGGTTTACACCGTTGACCATCACCTTCACCCTCCAATCTCCCTTAGCTTTTATGATTCTGCCCTCTCCTGGCTAGTATCCCTCCTTGTTAATTGTTTCCTCCTTCCTGATGCAAGAATCAAGGGGAATTTCACAAAGATCAGCTCTTGACCCATCTTTCCCCACTTTATATTTATGTATCTAAATATGTGTAGTTATTAGAAAAGCGTCCAAGTCATCACGCCTGAAAAATGCTGTTGACTACATAAGTAATACATCCGCTGTTTTTCAACCAGCTTTATTCTCTGGGGAATCCCATTCCAAAGCATGGGGTCATCCACAATATCTTCCCTATTTTCTTTTCTCAATCTTAGGGACAACGGCAATGTAACTTCTGTCACTGAGGACAACACTCTGAGCATTAATTTTGACTTAGACCTTTTCATGGTGTCTAAAAGCCCTGTACTGATGCAGCTCAGAAACCAAAAGCCTGTAACTGAGATAATTACGTCTGGAACCTATTCACCTTAAATTCCCAGTCTAACCAGTCCAGGAAGTTACACCCAGAGGGCAAGCTAGGTCCTCAGTAGCTGAACTTCCCAGGGCAGGTTCTTCGTTTTGACACATTTCTGAACTGGGATGAATCATTAATGCATATTTTGAAATCTCACAGTCATTTCAAATGTTGATATTTTTCTGTAATTTTCGGATTTGAAGTGGACTTTTTTTTTTTTAAGTAATAAAATATTAGCTGTCAAAACAATGGTCAAAATAATTGTCAGCCATTTTCAGTGCTGAAGGACAGGTGACCCATAAAGGCAAAGTTTATTAGCAGTTTTATAACACTGTAAATGGGAAGATTGATAGAAGTACCAACTGAAAATGCCGTGAAAACATAATCAGATTTTTTATTTTGCTCTGTTTCTGTTTATCTTTTGTTTTAGATGCTCATTTCAACAAAAACTCAGTAATAATTAAACCTATTTTGGCCAGCTGTGCTCTTGGCAGATGCTATCCTGTCACCCTTTATCTGTTCCAAAATCCTTGGCAAAGTCATAAGCCTGGACTTGCTCATGTCACTCCCTTGATATCCTTACTCTTACTCCTCATTTAGTCTAGCTCAAAATCTCTGTCTTTGAAGAGACACCAGAGCTTCTTACTGAGCATACCAACTTTTCTCAGACTAACTGTGGAGCTGTGTTCTACAGAGATATCCTTGACTGTCATAAATGAAGTGGTCCCATTCATTTTTTTCATTTCCAGTTTTACACAGCTGTTCCTTACTCTTTGGAGGTGATTTCCACAGATATCCCCTCCTCCAGGACAATCCTAGGCCATAAAGCATTTAAGAAAAACTTGAACTGTGATTAGGCTTTTTACATAACTTTGTTGTTGTTATTTGACAGATACATTCCCCAGTCTGCTCATTGGCTTTTTCTCTTTTGTTTCATCTTATACTCCAGTGGAAAGCTGGAGTATAAGATGTCTTTGTTTTGTTTTGTTTTCATTTATGTAGCACACATAGACAATAGTATCCCTACACTAATGGTTTTTCAGGCAGCATTACCTATAGATCTACCTATAGAAAGCAGCCCTGAAGTCAGTGCTCAGAGACTACTGCAAGAAGGGACTCCACCTTGGAATAAGACTTTTTTTTGTCAGCAGAGTGATAACTGATAATAAAACCTAACTTTTAACTGAGTTGCCTTATCTCCTGGCTCTAGCTCCTGAAAGAGCACAATGAATGAATGGAGTAAATAAGTGAAACGGATTTCTACAGAAACCAAATTCTGGATATCTACATTTAACTAACAGAGCAAGCTGTTGTTGTTAGAGGCCATGAAAGAGGGAAAGCTTTCTGGCGGGTCAAGTAGGAAATACAAAGACTTAAAATAAAATGCCTGTCTCAAGCTACAGTTTTCCTGCTCCAGGTCCTTGATTCACGCTTCAGGTTTCTGTTTTAGATACATGAAGGCAAAACCCTCTTCTGAAAAAAATGGCACAGAACAGCTTAACAGAAATTGTAAAATTTCAGATGATATCTAGAGAGTAGACTGCAGGTATAAGCACTTCCAAAAGTTGGTGTTAGCTGCAAATGCAGAAGAGTAATTCATTATATCCTAGCTGTAAGTCTTATAAAACTGCTAACTCTTCATGAAAAAAAGACTCAATATGGTATAGTTTTATATATCAATTTTACACTCCAGCCCTTTACTTTTTTTCTTGTTCCACTGTTGAGTATTACCTTACCCACCTTCATTAATGTCATGGAAATATCTGATGTATAAAGGATTTACTTGTTGCAGCCTCTGACTGCCTTAAGCATCCTGGAAGATACATAAGCATTTATTCAGCTGTAGATATGAAGGTAATCTCATTCAAGAAAATGGGACTAACCAACTGGAACTCTTCGGTTTAATACTGAGATCCTTAAATAGTCAGAATGTGAAACAAACTAAATAAAAGGAGCATATTTTGGTAGTTTCATAATATTAAAACAGTATTCCAGTCATTTTTCTCAGAGTGCTCACTGGGAAATGTTGGTATTTCCAGTCACATAATTTGTCTTTACTATGAGCAAAACTATCCTTTAGTATTTCCTGGAGCAGCCTAAGGCACTGATAATTTCAGAAGAAAAGAGATCATAAGTCAAATATGGGGAGAAACAGTGCTCTAGTATCCAAACAACTTTATGCTCTTTATTTTGCCTTGCCAATTTGTCATGAGCAGACATTTTTCTTCAGAGCAATCTGGATGAGAGAAAGGCAGAAATATTTGGAGAATCTGGGCCTAAAGTCATCTGATAAGGAAGCAGACCCTCTGCCTCCAGAAGACTGGGGGCAACTTCTCATTATTTTTGAAGTGGAAGATGACACATAACTGGGGAAAACTCATTCCTCTCCCGCCACTCAAAGCACAGCTGAATAGTACAGAATCGCAGTACTTTGTCCTCACACTCCCATCCGCACAAGTGGACATCTAGCCTGAATATGGGCTTCAAGAATATTTTGATGAAACCTGACAGCTCATCAAAATAAATACAGTGTGATGAGAGAAAAATGCAGGAATAGTCAAAATACTTTATTCTTCTTAATCTGTTATCTGCTTATTGCTGTTGTCCTTCTTTCCCTTGAAAAACAAGTATTTTAACAGCTGTACTTAATACAGTAATATGGAACAGGGTTTACTACAGAGAGGATTTAATGTATATTTTACAATACATTTTGCTGTACTAGTTGGTGATGCGTATTTTAAATCTACAGAGTGTTCTGTTGGGTATATTTTAATGTGCATAACTTTTACTCTGCAATTGCCTCAACAGTTTTCTCTTTTGCCCTGACATCTTTCCCTTCCCATTGCCATCCTGAGCATTGCTACAAAGCTCTCTATGTCCTATTGTTTTGACCATGGCCCTCCTCTCTTTGAACAATTCCATGTCTCTGCTATATCAAACAAAAATACTTGTTGTCTTCACCTTGAAACCCTTTCAGAATCCCACCTTGCTGATCCCTGTTCACTTTTGAAATACAAGTAGGCAAAGACAACATCATCAACATTTTGAGACTAAAAAATTTGTTTTCTTCTGAACCGGAATGAAGAAAAGTATGTCTATGCATTCTCTCCCTTCATCTTTTTCACACTTTCTGACCAAACTTTCCCTGGGAAATTTCACTAGATCTTTTTTTTATTCTGATATGAAATGTTTGACTCTGGTTAAGAAAACATACTTTGATGGAAATGCACTTGGCTGAAACTATTCCAAAACATCAATTCTAATCACCTCTGACTTTAAGTCAACCCACGATATCAGCCCCCCACTGCAAACTCGTCACATTTTCAAAATTTAGTTTGTCCTGCTTCCTCCCATGCTGTCCTTTAAACACTTACAAAGCTACTTCATTCTCCTCCTTCTAATCTCTTCCTTGAAATGAGGGAGGCTTACAAAAAAACTGGATCCTGGTTGGGCCATTCATTCTTTGACCCTACTGCTTCCTATACTGAACAGCATTATTTCATTGTTTTCCCCCTTCTTGGACTGTCTTC
The DNA here is from genome assembly GCF_026419915.1 of Harpia harpyja. Lineage (NCBI taxonomy): Eukaryota > Metazoa > Chordata > Aves > Accipitriformes > Accipitridae > Harpia > Harpia harpyja. Next base: position 30,318,037 of record NC_068955.1, on the reverse strand, counting down.
CTCCTGCTTGCCATGAACAGGCATAGGCTGAATCCTATGATGAATGGGCCACCTTTTTAGTCTCTGCTTTTATTGACTTTGCCCTCATAGTTGACAGGCTTCTCATTCTAGTCTCTATAGTATCATGACCATAGTCACAATCATGTTTATAAAATACTTCTACCTAAAGGGCAGTCAGGTTATGAATGATGCTGTACAGACAAATTAATAATTCTGAAGACAGTAATGCAGCAAAACAAAAAAACCTTCCTAGTTAACTTTCTGGAAAATACCTCTGAGTGACGCAGAAACTTTAATTTCAGCAGAAACTTTCTCTAGAAGAAATTTCTCAAGATGAGGATGAAATTACTGATTGAAAAGACAGGAGCCTATCTGATCAGAATACTGGTGGTAGGTTTGTATTTGTAGCATTCGATTTCAGTTCCCCACTCAGCCTAAGTTGGAGAAGCAAGTGCATTGGATGCTGGGCTTACGTTTTTCTGCATTCCTTTCTTTGTTTCTCCCTTAAAAATAATTCTTTGGGATCTGGTTTCATTCTAGGGCAACCCCAAAACTGCAAAATCTTTCAAAGAATGAGAAACAGAATTGTTTTCATGCACATTCAATTGCAAGTTTCAGAACATGGTTTTGCAGGGCACGTTATTCTGAATTGATTCTAAGCCCCAAACACAAGTATTTTGTAGTTGGTCAAACCTTGGCCAGCTGTTTCTGGGGGCCCTAATGTGCACTGTAATAGTCATGATTACCAGTAAGGCACATATTGGCAATCTGTGATTATATCCCATTGATTTTCTGTTCTCTGCACAGAAGTGCCATTTTGCACCCCTGTATAATTAGAATGTGAATTGACACATGTGTATGTTGTAGTAGACTATACGATGAACTGCAGAAATGTTTCATCGTTTCTAACAGGAACGCAAAATGGTGTCACACTTACCTGTAAAATGTCCTTTGTGTACCCATAGAAAATTAGCTTGCTAATCTGTAACAATAATTGGGTGTATATATTAGTGTGTTTGTATGCAGATGCATGCAGAATTTAAAATCTAGGCCAAAGACAACTCAAAGTCATTCATATTGCAGTTCATGTTTAAATTCTCTGATCCCTTCCTGCTTTAGTCCTCTGAAAATTCCAGTGTATTTTTTGCACCTGTCCAGCTCCAATTTCTTATTAATCATTGGTGGATGAAAAAAAGTCCTGAGTTGCACCCGTATTACAAAAAAAAAAAAAGGAAAGTTGGGAGATGTGACGATCCAACAGGGAAATCAGTTTCCTCAGACTGTAACAAGCTCCACTAATTGTAATAAATATAAGTTTCTGGTTCAGAAGATTTTTTTCAAAAAAAATTGCCTTTTTTTTTCCAAATAAAATATGACTAGCTGGCAAACGCTAATTTTCTAACAAGAAACAAATATTTTGATTCCAAATTAATATTTCAAAGAGAAAGACCATTTTTGTGTCCTTTTTTTTTACTTTTTATTTGTCAGTTTAGGAAATGAAAGTTTATGTTGAAGTATTGGTTTGAAACAACAGATGAAAAGGTTCGAATAAATTGTTTCTACATTTCAGATAAAAAAAACTTTCTCATTTCAGTTCTAGCTAAATATTAAGTCAGTTTTAAAATTATGGCATTTTTATGAGACAAAATTTATCTTTCTCTAAGAGATATTCATAAAAATATAGGACAAAGAGATGATAAAGGAATAGACTCATTTTCTAATGATTTGAAAACTGATTAAAAATCAGTTATTGTGGCGACTATCTTTCCAGCCGCTGCAATAACTGTTTCTGTCCAATTTTGAGTAAAACTCTGTCAAAATGCTTCTCCATAACTTATTTTGTTTTCTGTGCACAGAAGAGGGATACAGTACAATCATTACTGTCTACACAAAAATTAATGTTTGCAGCAAACCTTGTCACTATGAATTCAGTCATTAGCAATAGCGTTATTCTTGGTACCCAGATTCTTCCTGCTGCCACCAGATGGCAGCCTCGACATATTCCAGTGAAATGCAGGTTTCTTCATGTGAAGTTAACGTTGGCCTTCGTGAACATTTTCCTTTCGAGGTGATTTCTTTGCTATACACACCCTTCCTGACTATATCTCCATCTCAGTGGTCTGCAGTCATTTATAGCTGAACTCAGTCTGCATATGGCCATCCTCAAGTCAATTCATTCTGCTGTCTGCAATACTTTAAATTGACATCTCTACTTCTTCATTGCTAAAAGCACTAATGGCTATGTCAAAGGTGGGATGATTCAGTGTATTTCTTTGGTCCAAGTGAAGGCCAAGAATGGAGAATTCATTAGATAAATCCTGGAGAACTTAGTCTATGCCCTCTTTTCTGTGCTCGTATGCAGAGAAGTTTGTGTGCTGTGGTTGCAGCTGTGTGCGCCTGTGCGTGCAAAGGAACCACGTTGCAGGAGCACTACTGCACTGCTCGCTGGGCTGCTCCTTCCTCCTCTCCCCTGCGCCTCACCTGGCAGGATGAATTTGGTGAGGAAAAAAAGGGCTTCTCTCTCCTGACCCTCCTCACACATGTGAACATGTGCCTGAGTTACCAATCCTTCTGTTTTCTTCTATGTAGTTTAAATACTATTGAAGCCTCTCTGCAGCTTCAGCAGAGGATGTTGACAGGAGCCTTCCAGCACCCATGGGGGATGAAGTACAAGGTACCTATGCGGTCAGAAGGATGCCTTCACCCTTGTAGGTGACCTTATCTTCAGATGCCAGCCACATGAAGCTTCATCCACCTAACCCACGTAGGAAACAGCAGCTTCCCAATGCAATGGGAATTTGGACTACAGAAACCTTGAATAAGCAAACATACAGAGACTTGGCATACAGAAGTTAAGCCCAAAAGCAGTAGCCCAAATTCCCTTTAACTGATGGTATTGTCTTCTGTTGCCTGGCATTTGATGAGGGAAAGGAAGCCACAGGGCATTAAGATGTACATAAGCTACAAAATGACACTGGGAAATCAGAGAGTTTGTTGGTGATTCAGAGCTAAGGAGTGACAGCTCAGTGAAAGGAAAGGCATGATGTGCTCAGAAAAAGCGGGATTTCACTCTGCAGGTGTTGTTATAACCTATCTAGTAAATAAATGATAAGGAAAAAAAACCCCAAACAAATGCTGCTGTGGAGAAAAGGGAATGGTTGGAAATTAAAAATATATATATATATGGGTCAGGATTGTCTTCAAAGCAGCATGGACAAGGATGATTACTGAGCATGGCGGGCAGAGCTGAGGTCGCCCAGGGGCTGGAACAGCCCTACTTTTCATTTTGGGAATGTGAGCAGCTGGATCAGGAGCAGAGGAAGCATAGCAGGGGGCAAGAGCCCTCCCACGGCTGCCTGCAAGGCACTGTGTGGGGAACTGAGGGCTGCTCCAAGGATGGCCATTCAGCGCCATGTAGTCATGGAGTTTAATATATGTACACTGCAAGATGACTCCGGCATCATAAGTAAATAATACTCAGCTATACAAGGATTGCAAGACTGCATTCTTAGCTGTCTTTGGCTATGTTTTCCCCAGTTTTATATGAAAATGTCAATATAATCAAGACAAAATAATGTTAAGCATTTACTTAATGGCTTGTTTTTTGAAAGAGCTGGGTATCCATTAGCTTTCTTGTAGTCAGTGAAAAAATTAAAAAAATTATTTGCTTAAAAATCTATGGGTTAAACTTTTGGAGATCTTACCCTTACTTTTTAAACAAAACAAAGGAAACACTACGTATAACAGCAGTGTTACCATGGTGCTACCATGCCACCATGGTCGTGTTACTTCTGAAAAGAGAATGAGGTAGGTCTGAAATGAAATTAGGGACTCAAATACCTATGAACTTTCTAGAAGAAGAAGGAATCTAAATCCAAATTTTGGAGCTAGTTTCATAACACTGGGCCAAATCTATCCCCTTGTCAGGAGCATACTTAAACTTTGGGGTTTTCTGGCACCATGAACCATGGTCTGAGTTTGCTGCTTGAGCCATCTTTCATTTACTGTTATCAGATATTTACAGGAGGAGATTTCCCCCACCCCAAGCCCCCTATGCCTTTGGATTAGAAGGCAGAAGCTCACAGAGAATGCCATGTTGCACAAGAGTGTGAGGTGAGAAATACTACTAAAGCCCTCGCTAAGCGGTTGCTTTTGTTAAAACACCTTCAGTTCATGAAGATCCAGGATGTGTCTGCAGGATCTCTATTTTAAAACTTCTCATCCTGAAGACCTCTATGTAGCCAAGCACATTTTTTTCTAGTCCTGAAATTTATGCACAAATCAATTTCAAATGCAACTCTGTTTTACTTTAAAGATACCAAATCAACCCTTACAGAACTTGGATCCTAGTTCTGGAGAGTATATCTGAATGAACATCTTCTGAGCTAAAGATTATTCCTAGATATTTAGGCGTGATGCATTTGTGATAGCTAATTGTAAGATCTGAAACCTGTAATGAGCTCCAGATACTCACACAGATGGTACTCCAGGAACATTGTCTTAATTTTCTTTCTCATTTCCTTCCCTTTTAATAAGATGTTCCTATAATTAAACTAGCCTAAGGCTTGATTCAGCGGGTAATAACTCATGCTGAGGTTCAGTGAGAGCCTGGAGCTAAATATGCTTAGATATGAATAATACACAGTTATTTTCCCCCTGCTGTTTTTACTGCCATATCCCTTGGCTTGTTTGAAATGGGTAAGTGAACACAGAACTTGTGAAGCCAACAACATTGTCTTCTGCCAAGGAAAGTGCTTTCCCTGCCTCCACCCTGCCCATCTCTGCAAGTCTGAGGTCAGTTTGGTGCCCTGGCCAGGACGGCCTTCATGGCAGAGACGGTCCTCATTGGAGCCTGCACAGCATCTGAAGGTGTTGCTGTGTCCAGAAGGGAGACTAATCCTCCGAGCATGTGCATTCACAGCTAACTCCAAGCGTGTGAATAGCACATTCGTGCGTTTAAAGTCATACACATGCACACACAGTTGCAAGGATGGGGCCCTAATTGGAGTTTGCAGCCAGCTGTCCACAATTAATGACGAGGGCTCATTAGTCGGCATGGAAACCAGCTCTGCACATGAGCCAACTGAAGAGCAGGCAGAACTCTTGCTGCTGAAATCATAGGGAGGAAAAAAGGTTTTCAAGGTTTTTTCCCTTGTTTTGTCAGCTCCCATAACCAGGAATGTACAGAGCTCGAATTGTTCACGAGGTGAATTGCTTATCAATTAAGAAAACCTCTGAATGCAGAAACTTTAGAGATGTTATAATTCCTCTGATTTAAAATTATTGTCCCCTTCATCCTCAAAAAATTCCTTAAAATCCTTTGGTTCCCTGTTTCTGTGGCAAGCTAACACCCTAGTCATATTCTTGAGTCTGTTTATGAAATCCTCAGGTAACCCTGAAACCTAGCTTATCACCCAGGCACCATGGCAGAGAAACAAACAGCAAGTCAGGCATTGATCAAAACTGCCAAACTGCAATCATTGTGTGATGAAAAAATCTAGCAACAAAAATCTAGCTGATATATTAGAAGCCCATGACTGGAGATAAAGATATGGATGTTGTTCAGTGTTTTTTATTGCTCAGGACTTTATATTCTTAAATCATTATGTAGTTGTTGATACTGTAACATGTTTATTCTCGGTTGATCCATGCGTAACTGAGGTCAACCCATGGCATTTATAAACATACTTTGTTTAGTCTCGGGTTTTATCCCACCATAAAAGTGAGCAATTAATAAATAAAAGAAGAAAACTGGCCACATGAAGGACAGGCTTCCAAAATCAAGATGCTGGATGTTTTACTCTGGTTTGAATACCAGGGCTTCAGAGACTTACAAGTACTTTAAATGCTTAAACTAGAAAAAGCACATATGTGTTTGTACACTAGGAATCAACAGAGCCTGCCCACTTCAGCCTGGGATTAAGCGTGCGAATTGATCCCGACACTCTGTCATCGGTACCCAGAGCTCAGCTCCAACTGGGCCTGCCACACACAGCAGTTGGGGGTTCATGCCACCCCTTCTAAAGATAGAGAAGTACGGCCAAGGAGTCTTTGCTCTTGTTTCAAGCTCATTAGATGAGTGATGACAGGTTATAGCAGCGGTCCCTCGTGGCCAGACAACAAGCAAGGCCCCCAACTGCTGCTGTCCACTACAATTGCAGTTGAATTTAGCCAGCTGTTGTAACAACCAGTGCGACATAAGAACCAGACCTCCCTGCGCTCTGGTTTAATGAGCTTTGTGCATTTTAGGCAAGTTCCCCTACAAGATGCCGCTCAACTGTGAGGCTTTGTGCTACTGCTGAAGCGTATGGCTATATGTTCTCGCTTCTTGTGTTGGCCTTCATATTGGCAGAAACACCTTCCCCTTAGCTGTTTCCTGTCTTTCAGTCTGCTGAGTCTGAACTAAACTGAATTATTTGCAGAGAAGGAGAAAGCAGGTAGCTCTCCTCACACCTCTGTTTCTCTCCAGACTGACTGCTCAAGTTTATACTCTTTATTTTAAGAAAGGGGTGAAGGGAAATACCAACAGGGGGATTTTGTTTTCACAGCCTTCTTTGTATATAACAAAGATTCAGTATCAATGTGCATCCTCAGTTCATTTTTACAAAGCAAGCAGTGGATTTTGTCTTTGTTGGGAATAATTGAAAATATTTTTTCTCTTTGACCTTTGGGGAAAATAAACAGAGTCTAAATATTCTTGTTTTGTAAGAAATATGCCCCCAAAACCAGAATTCTGGTTAAAACTGTTTTCCTTGTTTCTTCTTGGCAACCAGTTTTACTAGAGAGAACCTGAGGAAGATGTAAAAACCCTCATTCTCTCTCCCTTGTTTTAAAACACTCCAATGTTGAATATTCAAACCTGTGAGATGAATACTCATCCAAGAAAGAGTGTTTTCTAACTAGAAGTTTAATGTTGGTGTCTTTTAAGTGTCCAAAACATTATATGGTTACCTGAGCCAAATCTCTGGTATGATCTTCTTGTGTTCATCTAGTGTCATTGGCTGTAATCTTATCTAGGCTCAAGACTAAGTCAAACTCACAGCACTTCCAGTTTTACCCTGCACTCACACTGTTTTCTGAATTACTGGAAGGTACCTAACTTCATGAGTCAAAACTCACTAATCTGGGGAAGCCTTGCAGTAGCCCCAGTGCTCCGATATTCTGAACAATCACCTTCGATGTAGATTTCTGAAAGATATTGGCACACATAATTGATTGGGTTACATTATAAAGCGTTCAAGAGGAGGAAAACCTTGTAGACTTTGTTATTTGCCAATGTGCCAATATAGTTATGACATCTGTTTCTGTTTAATTTGCCAGTGGTAGGTATAAATACATATCTACCACCCAGCACCCAGTCCTATTTTCCAAATTTGTATTAGCAGTTGAAACTAGAAAAAGAATTCTTAACTGATTTCCAGTGTGCAAAAACTTCTCAGAATACGCGGGAAAGATTTTGTTCCTGTTCTGTAGATGTGTTGATTCATTGCTCTAAGTATTTTCTAGTAAAACTTCATACATTATTTGATGCAGATAAAGGTGAAACAGGGCCAGGCATGGGGCACAGTTTGAGAACATGATGAGGCCTCTGTGGTTCTCTAAGTCATGTTTTAAAATAAATTGCCATAATAACAATGCTGTATTGAGATATTGCAACTGTTTTCTTATTTCTGTCACTTGCTTTCAGCTCTCAGAGAGCCAAGGATCTTCTGACTTCTTTCTAGAGATATTATGATGCACAAAATATCAAGAGTCACTGAACAAAGTACTGATCTAAATCCAAACAGAAAAGAGTCTTTTTATGAAAAACTCCATCACAATTCTGTGCGGCACTGAGAAATTTGTTGTCTTAATGGCTCTGAGTTAATACATTCTGAGTAACGTGACACTTTGTCACATTATTAGTTTTGCTGATTTTGTCCTGATTATGAAAGTACTTTTATCTTTCAATGGAAAGCTATTCAATGATAATTTTAAGCCTTGATTTCATTTTCATGGTTTTCTCAGCCATGTTGCCTTCTTGTAAAGAAAACCTGATGTCCTGATTGTCCTTGTTTAGTGTGAACTTTAAAGCATGCAACCTTGGCACATAATGCATATTCTGCATTTGTAATACACACTAGGAAATGAATTCTAACTCTAGGGAAGTTAACAGCAACTTCTCTACTTTAACAGAGTCAGGATTTGCTTCTAGTTGCTTTGTCCTTTTATGCATTCCTCATATCTTGATGCAGACTCAACAAGGTGCTTCATATTGAGTCTACAATTCATACTGAATTAAAAAAAAGGGAATTACACTTTAATCCTGGTTCAAATCCTAATGGAAAGCAATAACTTTTTATGAACAATTCATTACTGTGCTATTAAGTAGGTTAAAACACACTACCTCTAGCATTTGCAGTAAGTATTTGCTTTTGGAGTATCTGGGAATTCCACAAGTTTCTGACTCTTATTTAAGTTCAGAAAGATTTAAACAAAAGTATCCTTCTTCCTTTTTTATTTTGTTAAACAACTCAATTTCCCCTACATTTAATTCATTCAATATGCAAAAAGATTATCCACTTTAAAACTAACTCTGCAGTAGTATAATGTTTTCCCAGCAGTGTTCACTGAAGCTTTACTTAACTGCATCACTATTCAAAGTCTGATGCAAATTCTTCACACATTTTTATGGTGCTTATCATTACAATAGCTAAGTGCAACACAAACATGAATATGTGTATATTCACAACATCTTTGTGAGGTGATGAAGTGGTGTTATACTGTCATTTTATAGCTTACAACTGAGACAGAGGTGTCAATATCAATACTGTTCACAGGCTGTAGATACTCAGTTTGAGACCCTTAAGATCTGATTTTTTAGAGTATAAGTATCATGTAGCACATACATTTTAAAATGAAATGCTGGCTATCTTTAGTAATGTCTATGAGTGCTTTGTTTTTCCACAGAACTCAGTATCTCAAGTCAGGCAGCAGATAATGAGAAATCCAAGTTTTAACACTACATGAGAAAGATCAGATCAAAATAACTAGCCAGCTTGCCCTTGGGAGACCAGGGCAGTGCCAGGTGAGGAACATCCTGTTTCACGGAGGAGAATCACGTCCCAAAGAGCTACTGCCTAAACAGAGAACACAGACAGTGGTAGAAGAAGGAAAGCATTATGTCCATTTTGTCAGTGATTAAAACAAAATCATACGCAAATATGGGAAATTTTTCAAAACACATACAATGTGTCACTTTCCACTTGGCACTTAGGAAATCTATGTGAAATATAGGTACAAAAGACAAAGATCAAAATGGCCTGAGTATAGGGTGTAAGCACACTCTTCGTTTGAAAAACAGCTGGAGTGGTGATGGTGTCACTTTGTAGGTACATACAAATGCTGAGCTATTTCTTGGCAGCTATAGTCCCTAAAAACTGTGTAAGAAGAAGAAACATGCAAGGGTTCTTGGCAAAAACACTGTTTGATTTATTTTGAAAAAATTTGAAAACTTACATTGAGCTGCAAGGCCTGTGACCTACAGTTTACGTAGCTGATTGATAGTATGAGAATTTTTGGTTCCCCCTGTCAGATCTGGAAGGGAGGATCTAGACCCAAAGCTTAGTACCGGAGTCTGGATCATTATTCTCTTGAAGGAAAAAAAGAGCTGGTATTAATACAGCCTATAGAGTAATTAGTAAAGAGGTGAGCTGCAGTAAGGAGCACAACAGAGTTATTCACACCAAGGAGATGATCCATAGTAATTCCAAACTGTTTATCACCTTCATTCACTAAAAACATGTTGCTTTAGCAGAAGAAAAGGAAGGAAAGGAGCAAATGCTGTGTTTGACGTTGTTACTCATTTCCCTGGATTACGCTGGTGCCCTGAATTAAACGCCCAAAGCTAACAAGAAACTGTTTCCCAGAAAACAGTCTCAGACTAGAGAGTTTTTTCAGAGTTATTTGCATTAGTGTTTATTTCGTGTGAGCTGATGAAAGTCCCAAGGGTTTACCTCTGACAAAAAGAGTGGGACAAATACACATGAGTGCCCAGTAGCTCAACTCAGCTGTGGTGAGGCTGCCAAAGGAGATAATTCTGCCAAGCGAAATGGCTTCCAGGCTGTGCACTTGTGTGTCAAAATGACATTAGTGTATTTTGACATAAGTGCTGTCTTTTATCAGGGATAAGCTTCAAAGCTACAGAGATGGAGAGATGGGAAACTGGAGGTTGACAGGAAAAATAGAAGTTGACAGAAAAACATAAAGAGAATTTGTTAAAACAAACCCAACACTCCAAGAGCCAGCGATACCTTCAAGGATCAAATTTAGAGCAAAGGATGTTTTATTCCTGTATGACCATGATAGTTTAGGCATAGTAAGTAAATTTTCTCTGCAAAATGCAATGGAATTTAAAAAACCTTGTGTCTGCTCTAATGTCTGGAGCTGCCTGCTCACTGCTAGCTGATTAAAGAAGCTTAAGCCCCACAGAGAGTATGGAGCTAGTTAAAAAAGACTGATATGCCTGTTCGTATCTGTTTTCATATAAATTCTGGACAACTTAGATGCTTACCTAAATAAAGTTCAACAAGGAACCCTACAAAGCAGGGAAGCATTTCAATTTCACAGCTTGAGGAATGGATACCTTCAGACGTGAAATTATTTGCCAAAGTTTACATGCATTGCAGGCCACTAATAATGCCAAGACCTGAATGAGGCATCCCCAGTCCTAACCTGGAGCTGAATCACATAGCTCAATTCATCCTTGGCCAGAAGAACCATTGTGGATTTCTAATAGCGTGGCTGTACTCACAGGCCTCTGGGTCAGAGATTTGCCCTGAACAATCTCTCTCTGATTGATTACAGGGTACCTGGGAAGCTGGATTTGTTACTTGGAAACACAGAAAGAGGAACATACAGCTTCATCTGCCACAGTTACCACTGAGGTTTCCTACCTCTTTTGTTAGTGGCACAGAATTTCCATTAAACTCCACAGGCTAAAACCTTGCTGAACGGGGTTAAAGGTTTCTAACTTCACATCAACAAAACTTCCTGCCAGAGTGATTGTTATGTCCAACAAGGTAGGTCATTTCCCTCCTGTGCGTTTTCCTCCTCTTATCTCTGGTGATTCCAAAAGCACATAGGATTCACAGAAGCTAAAACTAAAACAACAACCTACATCCGGTCAATCAGGTCATCTCTGATCTTTCGGTCAGTCCCCTTTGACAACCACACAGTCAATAAAAATGCTCAGAGATGCCAGTAAGTTTAATTCCCCTATCCCTTTCACAGGCTTGAAGCCTGCAGAAGACAGAATGATAATTTTCAGCTTCTTAGCCAAATTTCAGCAATCAAAGAAGAAGGGTGCTGCCAATTATAGATGACATGGCTTCCTCTGACAACTGTATATTAGCATGAGTGATGTGTGCTCGTCTCCCCTAGAGTCCAGAAGCTTCTGCAAGGCACACATGAAGATCAAAGACTTCTATCTAAGTCCTCTACCTCAAAATATTTACTTGCTGTCATCTGGAGAGATAGAGAGAAGTCATGGCCTCAACATCTGACAACTCTCTTGTGATGCTACAAATGTGTCCCATTTGCCATTAATGTCACCAGCGATATAAATAGGATATCGCAATGCCTACAGAAAAGTAGTTTCCAGGCAGAGATAGCTAGATCAAATTCAACCTGGATAAGGCAAAAGAATTACAGCCAGGAAGGAGGGATCACTAGGTAAATGGTCCCCATGGAAGTATACGTACAGAGCACAAGCCCTGAAGATCAATAGACTCAAAGACTTTTTTGGTTCAGATAGGGCCTCCAATCCTTAAGCCCAGATATATGTGCTTAGTTTTGATTCCCAGATTGTTGTTATTGCTTAATGCCATACAGTCCATCTTGATTAAGTCAATTGAGCCGCATAAGGCTGAAGAAAACATTCCATCATCTTGTTTAGCAATATAATTATTTAATTATACAACGGCAATATCAATGCTAAACAAAGTCAGGAATCACTGAGGGAACAGATCAGCTTCACAGCAGTTTAGGACAACATTTTGAGACAAATAAAGAATATTACAGATAAAAAAGAATAATAAAAGAATATTAAATGAATATGTTACAAATATCAGCCATATGGCCCATGAGTGAAAACTGTCTTTTAGAGAGCTGCTTGTCTTCTCTCTTTTAAAGCTCTCTTTAAGCTTCTCATAAACAAGACTTTTACTGTATAGCACAGGCACTAGTATAGCAGTGACAGCACAAGCTAAGGGACAATTCTGAAACAGTGTTTATTTACAGTTGTGTATGCTGCTGCAAAGAATTCCAGACAAATTCTGGTATTTAAAAAGTTTGCCCAGGTCCACAAAAGCATTTAGATATTTCACTCCCATTAAAATCCTGGAAGAAATCAACAGGAGTTCAGCACTTGTTCCCAATCACTGCATCTGAGCAGCAGTCCTCACAGTGAAATTGATAATGAACAGTGAAGCCAGCTGCCACAGCATCCAGATGACAAATTTTAAGTCCACTTGATTTGGAAATCCCTAATTTTATGCCTTAAACAGTAGTCCCAGTTTTATTTAAATGCCATCTTGTTAATCTCTTTTCTAGACTGCTCAGTACATGATCTGACAGTCATTGAACATGAAGTGAAAAACACAAGTCAGACTCTTAAACTGCACTGCTGCATGCAGTATTTTAATTTTATATATAAAATCAGGCATCATAAACTGAATTAATCTTTTATACACCTCCACTGACCTTAATGAAACAGTCAAGAGTTAAACTTGACCTTTTGGATCTGGACATCTGGATTTTTTACTGATTCCTGATAGAAATTTTACTCTGGTCTTTCCCCATCCCAGGAAAAGCAGTGATATTTCAGGATGTTTATTTGAAGGCATGTTGAATTCATATTCCCACAGTTAATTCACAGATTGTATAGCTAATTTTTTTAACTGCTCCTGGAATGGAAGGCAACCTGTCTGTTACTCCCAGAACATTTTGCAGCACTTTGATTTCTGGACTTTTGCCAAAGTGTGGTATTGTTCAGGTCCTTTGTCTTGCCATTAATGTTCTTACTGTTACGGTTTTGTCTGTTGGATCAATGATGAGATTAGTTTTCATTAGCACAGAAAACTGAAAAAAAATACAAGTTATTAGATAATCATTAAAGCACATCTGTTGCATTTTTCAGAGTGCCAAAGTCTGAATTCCATTGAACTAGTGACATGGCACTTGACCAGCGCTTAGTTCAGCTATGGTCAATGAGCTGCAAAAGGATTAAAATATTAGCAGCTAGTTGATTCAACCTAATCCCTGGCAGTTTTGTTTAGATCGAAAAGAAAGGTGCCTAGAGCAAAAGAGAATGAAACAATTGCAGTAAGAAAATGCTAACATTTTTGAGGCCATTCCACAAGTTGTGCTATAGTGGTGCTCCACTTTGGTGTTACGCCAAGGCATCAGTTCCTCATATACTCTAAATACACTTTCATGTACTTCCACCCTGAGTCTGTTCAAAAGTCCCTGAGAACTTCTCAGCCTGAAAGTCTGGCTGTTAGAGAATGGAAACAGGTATTTATTCCATCATCCATACACCCAAAGTCAACAGCAATCTGGACTGTGAACGAATATCATGTCTCAGACACCAGCTTCTTTTCTCTTTTCAGAAAGTCTTCTGAAAACATCCTGTGGCAAATATTTTAAATCATAGACTTTTTTAATGTATAATTTTAGTTTATTCTTTAAAAAAAACTTGTATGTGTTATGTATATCTTTGCAAAGTACTAGAAATCACGTTTTTACAGAGAAAAACTAGGTTTTCCAAAGAAGCCTTCACAGAAGGAAGCACCCAGTTCCCATCAGATGTCACTTGTGATTTAAACTTAAAGTTTTATCATATAAGCACTGTACATGTGTAATCAGGTAGCTGCCTATGACTAATTCTACAGAATTATTTAAGAATTTACAGAGGAAGAAAAGGAAAAACCTTTGATCATAAAAAAATTACCATACATTAGGCCACACACATTTAGGAAGATTTACGTTCCTTACATAATGAGTTGGATAGTGAAATCACTGTTGCTTTGGTGTGACTGTCATCAGCTAATTTAAGACTTGAGATATTTTGTGATTTAGTATGGGATTCCTGATTTGCTTATTAAAGATTCAAGTTAGTCAAGTTGTACACAGGGTGAAAAGGAAATTCTTGGATGATTTTTCTGCCATCCCTGACCACAGCAAAAAACCACAGTCATACCATCTAACCAATGTAGACATTCACAGGTGCTAAGGACCCAATCCATAATCCACTGAAGACACTCAGCATTTTCTTGAGCTGCTGAATGTAAGTGTGTAAAAGAAAGCTGAGAGTACTGCTGGAACTGCATTTCACACATACACACCCACGCACCCATGGCTGGGTTTGTCAGGTAAAGGTTGCATTTCTCTAGAAGGCTTTTTCCAAGCTGAAACTTAAAACTTCCTTTTTTAGTGATGTAGGTGTGTGAGGAACAAGATGGATTTCTGCTTTGTTCATGTTAGCTAGTATTCTTCAAAGTGCATTTTTTTAACCTAAGAAACACCTATAAAACCAAACCAGACTGATGTTCTTTGGAAGCTTCACTACCTGGAGTGGTTAAACTATTACTCTATAGAGTTTGGAATTTTTTTGCTCGCTGTTAATTGCTACGTGTCAAGCAAATTTGGAGAAATTGAAATTGCATTGCACTGGGTTTGATACTGATTTTACAAAATGTAAGACACATATATCAAGGGGAGAGAGGGGTTAAGAGGTATGTCAAGTTTAGATAAACATGTGGGTATGCATTTACAAGTGATGAACTTTTTATTTTTAATCAAATCATTGTCTTAGGTGTCCTTCTTTTCATGACTATTTCCAACACTGCTGCTACACTCCCATATAACTATTACTGTTCTTGCACTCATTAATCCCAATAAATGGTTGCTCACGTGATTTCTCTATGTTGTACTCCTGGAATACGCCCTCTCACATATTACTCACCTGGGATATCAGTAATAAACAAGATAATTATGATAAGCCATCAAATCTGTAACAGGTGGTGAAAGGCAAAAGGGAGATAAACCCTACAATTAGAAGTTTATAATTGATGAATTGTTATTTCATCAATGGTTTTGTTTTTAATAAATTTCTTTTCTTTCTATTACTGACTTATCTGTTGGAATTCCTCTTTAATGAGCAGGAAGTTAGCAATATGACTTTGCTACTTCTTAACAGGGAAAAAAAAGCATGCCTAAGAAAGCACAGTGACTGGGTAACTCATGTTCCAGCTAAAGCAATTAAGGAATAACAACCATCTAACTCTGAACTCCTTACCTACATAAAAGGTCACCTTTTAGTTTACTTTTCTTAGAGTAGGGTCTACCTTGTTTCCAGTCTTGCAGCATTCAGGGACAAGAAATGCATCTACTACATATCCTGCTGCATGTCTTTAATAACACATGCGCAGCAACAGTACTTAAAAGCTCACAAAATTCTGCTGCACATCTTTAAGTGTTTTGTGCTCTTTGGGCTACAGTCTTATGCTCAAAAAATAGTCATTGTTTAAATTTGCTTGGTATAATATTTCCAGTTTAACTAATGGGTGGACTTGAAGGTCTATACTTCAGGCTCATGCATGAGGCCCATGTTCCTCTTGTGTTATGAGTTGGTTTTAGAAGTCAGTATATGTACCTGAAGAGTCTGTATTGCTGAATTTAGCTTGTCAGCAGCAGCTACAAATTCATCTGGGGAGAACCTGACTTTTCTGTGTTCCAGAACAGAATGAAAGTCAAGAAATTCTGGTTAATTGGCTGCAAGGGTTCTTTGGAAAGAAACAGAGTATTTCTCAGCCTTTTGAAAAGAAGGAAGAGATATGCATCATCATACACAAGGGATTGGGACAAACATCCTGGATGCAAGAAGCCTAGCTTTAGCTTTTGTGCGCTCCTAGGAGGGATCAGCCCCACATCTCTGACTTTCATGTAAGGTACCCTAGCTACCCAGACCAAAGGGTGAAGCTGTGCCATCATTCAGGAACAAATTAAAAATTCACGGGGTGAGAACTGGTGTCTCCTGCTGTCAAATAATGAATCAGGAACTCATCTAGAGCGTGAGAAATTTGGATTCTGGTGCACACTCCACCAATAGCCAGGGTATTTTACATGGTATCTGGTTAATGCAAAACAGGCAAAGGAAGAGACAGGTTTCAGGGCTCTCCTTTTCTGTCTACTTACTAGAGAAAGCAATCATACAAATGTAGGTTCCCTGGCTTAGCAATTCTTGAGGTCTCTTCTGAAGAATAGAACAAAGTTAGTAGAAAAGAGAGAGCATATAGAACAAACTACAGGGGTTAGGGCATCCCTCAAACAGGAAAAAACTCTAATCCAGGTCTTCCATTCACTTAACCATTGCTCTAACACTTCATTTCTGTATGAAAATGTCCCTGCTGCTACAATGAGAATGGTCCTTCTACAGCCTTTGTCACTGATCCTCAGCCTCTTTGCACATGCTTAATACAGCAGTGAAATGTAAATCTTCTGTGAGGCTGCTGACCATGTGACAAATGCTTGTTAGAGCTATAAAATGGGATTGGGGCCAAAGTGTGATGCGATCTGGCAACTGTAGCCAGCAGCCCAGTGCCCTATGGAGTATTAGATTCCCAATGCAGGTTAGAGAAGCCATAAGTCTGTTTTCACTTGCAATGAGAGCCCATTTGTTCTCTTTCTTCCCATGCATCTCTCACCTCTTCCTAGATCCTGATATATTAAGAAGGCAAAACCCCAATTGTTTCTAGTGGTTTTGTAATACATTTGCAGATCCTGGCATTTCTTACAAGGGACTTTATCAGAACACGTTCCTAGATTTGAACAATCCTAACTTTCAACATTTCAGTCAGGTTTTCCATTTTTAGAAATAAAAATAAGACTAAGTCCTTCAGAGGTGACAAAGGTCTATTTCATGCCTTGTATATGGATTTGTGGTAGAATCTCAGTCTTAAAAGCAAACAGACAAAAAACAGCAGACTATGAGTTTGTGTCTATATCTGAGTCACTCCACCTGCATTATTAACTGGGCACACTGTGTCATATAAAGAAATTCTAATTGTTAATCAAACAGTTCCACATTCTAAAGTTCAACCAAGTAGTCCTCCTTGTTCCCCAAAGGCCAGAACTACTTGTAACATTGAGGTCACTTCAGTTTTCCTAAGAAACTTCCAGTTCCTGTGACTCATAACACCACCTTCCAGACAATTATGACCTAAATGTGACTAAAATGCTCTTAATCTGTGCATTGGCCTGTGTACACTGGTAATATACTCATACACTTACCTGCTGTGGTCACAGTCTAACATCAGTTCCATCCAGTGATGTTATTTATGATCAAGTATTTCTTAGTGTCAGTGAATAAATACCTGTCAAGGTCTAGAATAAATTCCTCTGTTGTTTTAGGCCTGAGGAATATTTTCAGCACAAAGATTGGAAATAATAAAATAATGATTCATTTCTGGTATTTTAGAAGAGCAGCAGTCTGATGCTCTTTCAGCTAAGCTCTGTGTCTTAGTGTGTGATTTTATTCCCATCAGCAAAGAGCATGGCATCCACTTATTTCAGGCATTGGGGAAGTACTTCGGAGAAAAATATGGCTTATTTTAGCCATTTGGGAAATACCATCATGTTTCTAACAAAAAAAAAAAAAAAAGGCAACTCTGTTACAATGGGGTAATTGAACTTAGTTACTCTAGCAGCGCATTATAGTATTTTTATATGGCTGAGTGGTATAAGATACATTCAACATGCTTCAGAGAACCAAGAGGAGGAACAGCTTAAGGTGTGAATCATTTTTGACAGAAACACTGTATGCCAACATTGCATCACCTAAGAAGTTGGGCCTACTTTCAAAGGTACACAAGTACATTTTTATGCAGTAGCTTATTGCATCAGCTATTGCATCCTTCAGATGGTAGAGTAACACCTTTCCCAGAAATCCAGATTGAAACAGCCAATTTGCTCTGTACCCTTCTGAACCAGTTCCACGTACTTGGGAAACCACTGTTGAGGAAAGATCTGTAGCTAGTGAGAGCTATCACAGCTCAACACATTCTTCACTACTTCTGCATTACCTGTTGTATACACCCTGAGATCACATGCTGACTCATGGAGACTGGTATGGAGCTGATTAGGAGCATAGCCACTGCACTTTCCTCCAGCAAATAGCTAGATTTTTGATCAATCAGGTAAGACAGTATGTAGAAAGGGACATTAGGGAGACCTGCAGTCTTTTTTCCCTCACTTGAACAGCTGTTATTGTGATAACCTGAGCACTCTTACCAAGAATGATGAAGTGCCAGTTCAGGTGCTCGTAGACTTCAACACACTTTGTCAAATACAGTAAGGCTTATTCTTAATATACAAAGTATTAGTGCTTGTGAGGCTCAACAGTTCTTTCACAGACTAGGTGTCAAAGCATTAGTGTTCAATGACTTACAGAGGTCTGTAATTGCAACCTGGTGCTTTTCTCTTGCTACCTTAAGTATCAAAGAATTATGCAAAAGCCTAGTGCAGGAAAATATGTAAGCATCCTATTTCCTAAGTTACATCGACCTGCTTTTTTTACCAATCACCTACAATAAAAAAAAATCAGAAGTGTACCTTTGGTTTTTTATGTAGAATAACAATGAAAGACAACAAATATTTTGACCTTCATTTTCAGAAAGAAATCATAGTTTTGGAAACTTCAATTTTCAGGTGACTGAATTTAGGAAATCATGGACATGACTTTGACAGATGTTGAATGTATGTGCTGCCAGGCTCTTCAGCAGTAAAGAATTAGCCAAATAAAAATGATGGACCGCTATTTTTAAACACGTGTTGTTATAAAAAAGAAAAAAAAGATTTGTTTCAATCATATTATAAAAACAATGTTTGTATATTTAAGACTTGAAACTGAATGGGAATAAGGTTATTCATGGTTTGGCCAGAAGTTACATGTATTTTTTCCTGATGTAAAATCTTTTCCTATTGGCAACATGCAGAATATTGTAGGCCTAACATTTACGGCAAAGGGTTATGTTTATTGCTTAGGATAAATAACATACTTCAGATAAAGACATGCAATTCTTTTAATTCTAATGCTTTTGGATGAGGACCAGGAATTAATTATGTTAACCTTAAGTCTAACTTTGACAGTTTCCAAGAAATCTTGATTGAGAACTTTGGAAAATTCCATAAAATACATCCTTCTTCTCATCATTCTTTTATTGTCAATAAATAAACTTGGCAAATATCAAGAAATCTGAAAGGTTTTCTTTACAAGTATTTGAAAGGATTTTTTAATTAAAAAAAACCTGTAGAATTCTTTTCCTATCTCAAAAGCAATCAAGAGGAACTAATTAATGGAGTAACTTCAGAGTATTTATTACTCACTGGGAGATACTGTACCAGACAGTCCATGGCTCCTAAAATAATTATCAAGCTTTTATTATGTTATTACTACTACTTGCACTGGTAAACAGATCACGTGATTTAAGAAAAAACTCATGGAGTAAGACAGAAAAGATTGGAGAATGTTAGAAGTATGTGTACCCTAGGTTGAAGTCTTGTTCCATTTAGGTCAAAGACAAAAGATCCTGCTGATTTCAGTAGTCTTAGTCAGGCCTTAGAAATATTGTGCCAAAGTCACTCTGCCTGATAAAGCTTCAGGTTTATTTTTAGTCATACTGTGCTATCAGTAATTAGAGCAAGGCACTAATAAGGTCTTGTTCTGATACTCTCAACTCCATTCCCAACAGCACAGGCTTGCCTGGGCAGACTGCATAACTTCAGAGAGTCTGCTCTCAGAAAATACATCTTATTTCTTCAGCATGATCTTCCACAGAGGTGACACTGTCTTACTGCTGCACAGCTGTCCTGAGCTGCAGTTTCAGCTTTATGGCATTTCAGCAGTGAGATATTGGGCATAAGTATTAATCACCTTCTGCCTCAGTAATTCAAATATGGAGACTAGTGATTTATGTTAAATAAGGCAACACAATGAGGACTGAGACATGAATATATTCATTTAAACTTAATGTAGCTACTGTTCATTTCTTGTTGGTGGAAGCAGATGTTTTTTATAGCTTTCTGTTTTTCTAACAGCAGCATTTATGAGCTTGTCAAAGAAACCAACACAGAGGAGGGGAAAAGTCACCACCTCAAGTTCTAAATAGCTTTATTCTAACATCTAGATTTCTGAGTATGTATGAAAAATTGATTTTCTCTCATCAACGCATTTTACTTACCACAAGATGGCACTGTTTTTTATTTCTTTATTTTCGGCGAGCACTGTCCACAGTCCTCTTGTGTTTCATCAGGTTCTCTGAAGAGAAAATGATCAAATCTCAACATTTAGCACATGTTTATTTCATATACCTGTTTATTTTGACTATCTGTTCTCTTTATACTATATTTGAAAAATGTCGGTTTTCAGCTTGCAGTGTTTATTGACTGTAGACATTATTTTCCTTTCAGACTGTAAAATGTTTCACAGCCCGCCACTTCACTTTTGAATTTTCAGACTCAGACCAGCTCAGGCTTACTTTGGATCCATGAAATGAAAAAAAAAAAAAAAGCTTCAGATGTGAGACTAATCCAGATATTCTCCCAAATTCAGGAGCCTTGGTAAAGATTTGGATGGACAGGGTTTGAGTTTCCCATTCACAGAGAAATCAGGTGGCACAAAAATTTCTAGACAGCATTTTATACACTTCTACTATAAAAATGCCTCTTTTATTCTATATCAGGCTATAGCTTATATTACATAAACCTATAAATATAACATTGTTGAGTAGATACTAATAAATGTTCCCATAATAGACTGGTACTGCCTGCAAGGACAGGGGGATTTACAGATATCCATATTTATGTAAATGAAGACATCTCCATTAGCTGAAATAGGAGATGGTGATAACTGATTTTTATCTTAAGATGTATTCAAAATGTTGCCAGTTGCTCTATTTATCTGGATTCATCAAGATGCTGTTATGCACAGGATACTTGCAAATAAGGGTGTTATACCAGGACATGATTTCTGCAGAATTCAGACCCTAAGAAAGGTTATCAAAGTAACTGTTGTTTGAGTGAAAAAGTTGGGTTTGTGCTTCTGTTGAAAATCTGAACTAGCGAGTTGCTGTAAGCAGTGAAGACCCCTTCTTCTATAGTATCCCCAGAAAGTATCTAGTGTTTGCTTTCCCTCTTGTGAAAGAACATCTGTTGTGAGCGGTATGAGCTATCTTCTGGGTCTGACCCACCTCTCGTTACTCTTTTAATAACCCAAGTCAGTATGCACAGTAAGTAGGACATGCATGGGTCTCCTTTCCACATAATGGATAGGCAGCAGTAACCTTGCATCTGCTCTTGTGTTAGTCTGTCACTCACAATCAGGGGTTACTTGATGCCTAAAATAATTCCTCCCCTGACAACTAATTCATCTGGGAAGAAAAAAGACTCCATCCAGATGGTGGGAATCTCACAGGCTTCTATTTTTTTAAATGGCAAAGTCTCTCTTTTTTTAATAGACACTCTATAAGTTATATAACATTCTTGGAGCTATCCTGTGCTATTATCAGTCTTTAAATATGTATTAGGCATTCAGAAAATAAGTCCTTCCCTGACCTGGCAGAATGCATCTCTCAAAATGTGGGCTGCTAAAATCCTTTACAAAAGTGAGCCCTAACAGCAAATACTTTATTTTTCTCTAGATGGAAAAATTAACGACAGAGAAGGGTGGTATGGTGGGGAATGGAATGAGACAAACATTTTTAACTCTATGCAGTGTTGATTTGCTGAGGTTGTTGGCAAGTGTCACCATCTGTGGACTGCTTGGTGGCCCACACGCCAAGAATTAGTGATTTTAGTCCAGCCTTTAGCCTACCACTCATGGAAATGCAGAATGATTTGTGATTTGTAACTGAGGAAATGAAGACATAATATTTGTGAAAGGAGGCCTAATTTCCCTACATAAAGAACCAGGCTTCGGACATCAGTCTTTAAGAAACATCTGCTATGTCTGTTGAGAAAGCTTACACAGTCTCACCCTGCAAGGCAGGGGGGTGCCAGTGTAATTGATTTTCTATTGTTCTGTTGTAAAAGTAGAGGGCATCAGCCAGCATGACAGTTGTAATACTATTTTTCATAAACTGAGGTTTCTATTCTGGTGTGGGTCAGACTGTCATAAGAAACTCAGCTCTTCTGACTTTCGAAAAGTCAGCTTCTTCACCATGTGTTTGGAGAGAAGAGCTTGGAAGAAGATTCAGGAAGGCTCAGAGGTCAAAATGCAAACATAAAGGTATTTATATTTGCCATTGAAAAGCAGTATTTGGGGACAAATTTGTATCAGCTGAATATCTGAGGCTGGAAATACTGGTATA